>NC_052149.1:7126630-7451228 GCF_902713615.1 Scyliorhinus canicula | reverse complement strand
CTGTAACTGTGCAGGACTGGATCCGTGCAGGACTGTATCTGTGCAGGACTGTTAACTGGCAGGACTGTAACTGTGCAGGACTGTATCCGTGCAGGACTGTCCGAGCAGGGACTGTAACCGTGCAGAACTGTAACCGTGCAGGACTGTATCGTGCAGGACTGTAACCGTGCAGGACTGTAACCGTGCAGGACTGTATCCGTGCAGGACTGTAACCGTGCAGGACTGTAACCATGCAGGACTGTAACCGTGCAGGACTGTATCCGTGCAGGACTGTAACCGTGCAGGACTGTAACCATGCAGGACTGTAACCGTGCAGGACTGTATCCGTGCAGGACTGTAACTGTGCAGGACTGTAACTGTGCAGGACTGTATCCGTGCAGGACTGTAACCGTGCAGGACTGTAACCGTGCAGGACTGTATCCGTGCAGGACTGTAACCGTGCAGGACTGTAACCGTGCAGGACTGTAACCGTGCAGGACTGTATCCGTGCAGGACTGTAACTGTGCAGGACTGTAACTGTGCAGGACTGTAACCGTGCAGGACTGTAACCGTGCAGGACTGTATCCGTGCAGGACTGTAACCGTGCAGGACTGTAACCGTGCAGGACTGTAACCGTGCAGGACTGTATCCGTGCAGGACTGTAACTGTGCAGGACTGTAACTGTGCAGGACTGTATCCGTGCAGGACTGTAACTGTGCAGGACTGTAACCGTGCAGGACTGTGTCCGTGCAGGACTGTAACTGTGCAGGACTGTAACCGTGCAGGACTGTAACCGTGCAGGACTGTAACCGTGCAGGACTGTAACCGTGCAGGACTGTAACTGTGCAGGACTGTAACCGTGCAGGACTGTAACCGTGCAGGACTGTAACCGTGCAGGACTGTAACGGTGCAGGACTGTAACCGTGCAGGATTGTAACCATGCAGGACTGTAACTGTGCAGGACTGTATCCATGCAGGACTGTAACCGCGCAGGACTGTACCTGTGCAGGACTGTAACTGTGCAGGACTGTATCCATGCAGGACTGTAACCGTGCAGGACTGTAACCGTGCAGGACTGTAACCGTGCAGGACTGTAACTGTGCAGGACTGTAACTGTGCAGGACTGTAACTGTGCAGGACTGTAACTGTGCAGGACTGTAACTGTGCAGGACTGTAACCGTGCAGGACTGTAACCGTGCAGGACTGTAACCGTGCAGGACTGTAACTGTGCAGGACTGTAACCGTGCAGGACTGTAACTGTGCAGGACTGTAACTGTGCAGGACTGTAACCGTGCAGGACTGTAACTGTGCAGGACTGTAACCGCGCAGGACTGTAACCGTGCAGGACTGTAACCGTGCAGGACTGTAACCGTGCAGGACTGTAACCATGCAGGACTGTAACCATGCAGGACTGTATCCGTGCAGGACTGTAACCGTGCAGGACTGTAACTGTGCAGGACTGTAACCGTGCAGGACTGTAACTGTGCAGGACTGTAACCGTTCAGGACTGTAACCGTGCAGGACTGTAACCGTGCAGGACTGTAACTGTGCAGGACTGTAACCGTGCAGGACTGTAACTGTGCAGGACTGTAACCGTGCAGGACTGTAACTGTGCAGGACTGTAACTGTGCAGGACTGTATCCGTGCAGGACTGTAACTGTGCAGGACTGTAACTGCGCAGGACTGTAACCGTGCAGGACTGTAACCGTGCAGGACTGTATCCATGCAGGACTGTAACTGTGCAGGACTGTATCCGTGCAGGACTGTAACTGTGCAGGACTGTAACCGTGCAGGACTGTATCCGTGCAGGACTGTAACCGTGCAGGACTGTATCCATGCAGGACTGTATCCGTGCAGGACTGTAACCGTGCAGGACTGTAACCGTGCAGGACTGTAACTGTGCAGGACTGTATCCGTGCAGGACTGTAACTGTGCAGGACTGTAACTGTGCAGGACTGTAACCGTGCAGGACTGTAACCGTGCAGGACTGTAACTGTGCAGGACTGTATCCGTGCAGGACTGTATCCGTGCAGGACTGTAACCGTGCAGGACTGTAACCGTGCAGGACTGTAACTGTGCAGGACTGTAACTGTGCAGGACTGTAACCGTGCAGGACTGTAACCGTGCAGGACTGTATCCATGCAGGACTGTAACCGTGCAGGACTGTATCCATGCAGGACTGTAACTGTGCAGGACTGTAACCGTGCAGGACTGTATCCATGCAGGACTGTAACTGTGCAGGACTGTAACCGTGCAGGACTGTAACCGTGCAGGACTGTAACTGTGCAGGACTGTATCCGTGCAGGACTGTAACCGTTCAGGACTGTATCCGTGCAGGACTGTAACTGTGCAGGACTGTATCCGTGCAGGACTGTAACCGTTCAGGACTGTAACCGTGCAGGACTGTAACTGTGCAGGACTGTAACTGTGCAGGACTGTAACTGTGCAGGACTGTAACCGTGCAGGACTGTAACTGTGCAGGACTGTAACCGTGCAGGACTGTAACTGTGCAGGACTGTAACCGTGCAGGACTGTAACTGTGCAGGACTGTAACTGTGCAGGACTGTAACCGTGCAGGTCTGTAACCGTGCAGGACTGTAACTGTGCAGGACTGTAACCGTGCAGGTCTGTAACCGTGCAGGACTGTAACTGTGCAGGACTGTAACCGTGCAGGACTGTAACTGTGCAGGACTGTAACCGTGCAGGTCTGTAACCGTGCAGGACTGTAACTGTGCAGGACTGTAACCGTGCAGGTCTGTAACCGTGCAGGACTGTAACTGTGCAGGACTGTAACCGTGCAGGACTGTAACTGTGCAGGACTGTAACTGTGCAGGACTGTAACCGTGCAGGACTGTAACTGTGCAGGACTGTAACCGTGCAGGACTGTAACTGTGCAGGACTGTAACTGTGCAGGACTGTAACCGTGCAGGACTGTAACTGTGCAGGACTGTAACTGTGCAGGACTGTAACTGTGCAGGACTGTAACCGTGCAGGACTGTAACTGTGCAGGACTGTAACTGTGCAGGACTGTATCTGTGCAGGACTGTAACCGTGCAGGACTGTAACCGTGCAGGACTGTATCCGTGCAGGACTGTAACCGTGCAGGACTGTAACTGTGCAGGACTGTAACCGCGCAGGACTGTAACCGTGCAGGACTGTATCTGTGCAGGACTGTAACCGTGCAGGACTGTAACCGTGCAGGACTGTAACCGTGCAGGACTGTATCCGTGCAGGACTGTAACCGTGCAGGACTGTAACCGTGCAGGACTGTAACCATGCAGGACTGTATCCGTGCAGGACTGTAACTGTGCAGGACTGTAACTGTGCAGGACTGTAACTGTGCAGGACTGTATCCGTGCAGGACTGTAACCATGCAGGACTGTAACCATGCAGGACTGTAACCATGCAGGACTGTAACTGTGCAGGACTGTAACTGTGCAGGACTGTAACTGTGCAGGATTGTAACCATGCAGGACTGTAACTGTGCAGGACTGTAACCATGCAGGACTGTAACTGTGCAGGACTGTAACTGTGCAGGACTGTAACTGTGCAGGACTGTAACTGTGCAGGACTGTAACCGTGCAGGACTGTAACCATGCAGGACTGTATCCGTGCAGGACTGTAACTGTGCAGGACTGTAACCGTGCAGGACTGTAACCGTGCAGGACTGTAACCATGCAGGACTGTATCCGTGCAGGACTGTAACATTGCAGGACTGTAACCGTGCAGGACTGTATCCGTGCAGGACTGTAACTGTGCAGGACTGTAACCGTGCAGGACTGTAACTGTGCAGGACTGTAACCGTGCAGGACTGTAACTGTGCAGGACTGTAACCGTGCAGGACTGTAACTGTGCAGGACTGTAACCGTGCAGGACTGTAACCGTGCAGGACTGTATCCGTGCAGGACTGTAACTGTGCAGGACTGTAACTGTGCAGGACTGTAACCGTGCAGGACTGTATCCGTGCAGGACTGTATCCGTGCAGGACTGTAACCGTGCAGGACTGTAACCATGCAGGACTGTAACCGTGCAGGACTGTAACTGTGCAGGACTGTAACCGTGCAGGACTGTAACTGTGCAGGACTGTAACTGTGCAGGACTGTAACTGTGCAGGACTGTAACTGTGCAGGACTGTAACTGTGCAGGACTGTAACCGTGCAGGACTGTAACCATGCAGGACTGTATCCGTGCAGGACTGTAACTGTGCAGGACTGTAACCGTGCAGGACTGTAACCGTGCAGGACTGTAACCGTGCAGGACTGTAACCGTGCAGGACTGTAACCGTGCAGGACTGTATCCGTGCAGGACTGTAACCGTGCAGGACTGTAACCGTGCAGGACTGTAACTGTGCAGGACTGTATCCGTGCAGGACTGTAACCGTGCAGGACTGTAACTGTGCAGGACTGTATCCGTGCAGGACTGTAACTGTGCAGGACTGTATCCGTGCAGGACTGTAACTGTGCAGGACTGTAACTGTGCAGGACTGTAACCGTTCAGGACTGTAACTGTGCAGGACTGTATCCGTGCAGGACTGTAACTGTGCAGGACTGTAACCGTTCAGGACTGTAACTGTGCAGGACTGTATCTGTGCAGGACTGTAACTGTGCAGGACTGTAACCGTTCAGGACTGTAACTGTGCAGGACTGTATCTGTGCAGGACTGTAACTGTGCAGGACTGTAACTGCGCAGGACTGTAACCGTGCAGGACTGTAACCGTGCAGGACTGTAACTGTGCAGGACTGTAACTGTGCAGGACTGTAACCGTGCAGGACTGTATCCGTGCAGGACTGTATCCGTGCAGGACTGTAACCGTGCAGGTCTGTATCCGTGCAGGACTGTAACTGTGCAGGACTGTAACCGTGCAGGACTGTAACGGTGCAGGACTGTAACCATGCAGGACTGTAACCGTGCAGGACTGTAACCGTGCAGGACTGTAACCGTGCAGGACTGTAACCGTGCAGGACTGTAACCGTGCAGGACTGTAACCGTGCAGGACTGTAACCGTGCAGAACTGTAACCATGCAGGACTGTAACCGTGCAGGACTGTAACCGTGCAGGACTGTAACGGTGCAGGACTGTAACCGTGCAGGACTGTAACGGTGCAGGACTGTAACTGTGCAGGACTGTAACTGTGCAGGACTGTAACCATGCAGGACTGTAACCGTGCAGGACTGTAACCATGCAGGACTGTAACCATGCAGGACTGTAACCATGCAGGACTGTAACCATGCAGGACTGTAACCGTGCAGGACTGTAACCATGCAGGACTGTAACCGTGCAGGACTGTGACCATGCAGGACTGTAACCATGCAGGACTGTAACCGTGCAGGACTGTATCCATGCAGGACTGTAACCGTGCAGGACTGTAACCGTGCAGGACTGTAATGGTGCAGGACTGTATCCATGCAGGACTGTAACCGTGCAGGACTGTAACCGTGCAGGACTGTAACCGTGCAGGACTGTATCCGTGCAGGACTGTAACTGTGCAGGACTGTAACCGTGCAGGACTGTAACCATGCAGGACTGTAACCGTGCAGGACTGTAACCGTGCAGGACTGTAACCGTGCAGGACTGTATCCGTGCAGGACTGTAACCGTGCAGGACTGTAACCGTGCAGGACTGTAACCGTGCAGGACTGTAACCGTGCAGGACTGTATCCGTGCAGGACTGTAACTGTGCAGGACTGTATCCGTGCAGGACTGTAACCGTGCAGGACTGTAACTGTGCAGGACTGTAACCGTGCAGGACTGTATCCGTGCAGGACTGTATCCGTGCAGGACTGTAACCGTGCAGGACTGTAACCGTGCAGGACTGTAACCGTGCAGGACTGTATCCATGCAGGATTGTATCCATGCAGGACTGTAACCGTGCAGGACTGTAACCGTGCAGGACTGTATCCATTCAGGACTGTAACCATGCAGGACTGTAACCGTGCAGGACTGTAACTGTGCAGGACTGTAACTGTGCAGGACTGTAACCGTGCAGGACTGTATCCGTGCAGGACTGTATCCGTGCAGGACTGTAACCGTGCAGGACTGTAACTGTGCAGGACTGTAACCGCGCAGGACTGTATCCGTGCAGGACTGTATCCGTGCAGGACTGTAACCGTGCAGGACTGTAACCGCGCAGGACTGTAACTGCGCAGGACTGTAACTGCGCAGGACTGTAACTGTGCAGGACTGTAACTGTGCAGGACTGTAACTGTGCAGGACTGTAACTGTGCAGGACTGTAACCGTGCAGGACTGTAACCGCGCAGGACTGTAACCGTGCAGGACTGTAACCGCGCAGGACTGTAACCGTGCAGGACTGTATCCGTGCAGGACTGTAACCGTGCAGGACTGTAACCGCGCAGGACTGTAACTGCGCAGGACTGTAACTGTGCAGGACTGTAACTGTGCAGGACTGTAACTGTGCAGGACTGTAACTGTGCAGGACTGTAACTGTGCAGGACTGTAACCGTGCAGGACTGTAACCGTGCAGGACTGTAACCGTGCAGGACTGTAACTGTGCAGGACTGTAACTGTGCAGGACTGTAACCGTTCAGGACTGTATCCGTGCAGGACTGTAACCGTGCAGGACTGTAACCGTTCAGGACTGTATCCGTGCAGGACTGTAACTGTGCAGGACTGTATCCGTGCAGGACTGTAACCATGCAGGACTGTAACTGTGCAGGACTGTAACTGTGCAGGACTGTATCCATGCAGAACTGTAACTGTGCAGGACTGTAACTGTGCAGGACTGTAACCGTGCAGGATTGTAACCATGCAGGACTGTATCCGTGCAGGACTGTAACCATGCAGGACTGTAACTGTGCAGGACTGTAACTGTGCAGGACTGTATCCATGCAGAACTGTAACTGTGCAGGACTGTAACTGTGCAGGACTGTAACTAACTTACATCCCTTCAATTTACTGCTGTCCATGTGCCTGTCTAAGAGTCACTTAAATGTCCCCAATGACTCTGACTCCACCACCTCTGCTGGAAGTGCAATCCACACACCCGACAGATCCTACCTCTGATATCCCCCCTATACCTTCCTGTAATCACTTTAAAATTATGTCCCCTCGTGACAGCAATTCTGCCCTGGGGAAAAATCTCTGGCTATCCACTCTATCCATGCCTCTCATCACCTTGTACACCTCTATCAAGTCACCTCTCTTTCTTCTTCGCTCCAATGAGAAAAGCCCTAGCTCCCTCAACCTTTCTTCAAAAGACATGCCCTCCAGTCCAGGCAGCATCCTGGTAAATCTCCTCTGTACCCTCTCCAAAGCATCCACATCCTTCCTATAATGAGGCGACCAGAACTGGACACAATGGGCGAAATTCTCCGCCCCCCACGACGGGTGGGAGAATAGCGGGAGGGCCTTCCCGACATTTTTGCCGCCCTCCCGCTATTCTCCCCCCCCCCCACCCCCCCCCCCCCCCCCCGCCGAAGTCCCGACCCGAATCGCTGCCGCCGTTTTTTTACGGCCGGCAGCGATTCTCAGCTGTTAGATGGGCCGAAGTCCCAGCCCTTTACGCCGTTTTTACGAACGGCAAACACACCTGGTCTTGCCGTTCGTAAAAACGGCGTGACTAACTCGCTATTAATAACCATGGCACCGATTGGCACGGCCGTACCACGGCCGTGCCAAGGGTGCCATGGGCCCGCGATCGGTGGGCACCGATCGCGGGCAGCGGGCCCGATGCTCGCACACTACTTGTCCTTCCGCCGCCCCGCAGTATCCATTCGCGGGGCGGCTGAGGGGCAACCTGGCCCGCGCATGCGTGGGTTTCGCGCAAAAACGCGATGACGTCACCCGCGCATGCGCGGGTTGGAGTCTTCCAAACTGCGCATGCGCGGCTGACGTCATATGACGCATCAGCCGGCGCTAACTCCAGCAAGCGGGCTTAACGATTTTCGTTAAGCCCGTCTTGCCGGAGCCTACGGCGTCGGGCTGCTAACCCCGACGGGGGACCAGATTCGGTCCCCGGTCGAGAAGGGGCGCGCTGCCGTAAAACCCGTTCGGGTTTTACGGCAGCTTTACGATTTCTCCCGTTTTGGGAGAATCGCGCCCAATATTCCAAGTGTTGTCTAACCAGGGTTTAAAAAAAACTGCAGCAAAACCTTGCGGCTCTTAAACTCAATCCCCCTGTTAATGAAAGCCAACACAACATACGCCTTCTTAACAACCCTATCAACCTGGGTGGCAACTTTAAGGGATCGATGTACGTGGACCCCAAGATCCCTCTGTTCCTCCACACTTCCAAGAATCCTGCCTTTAACCCTGTATTCAGTATTCAAATTCGATCTGAATCACTTCACAGTTATCTTGGTTGAACTCCATCTGCCACTTCTCAGCCCAGCTCTGCATCCTTTCAATGTCCTGTTGTAACCTGCAACAGCCCTCGACGCTATCTACAACTCCACCAACCTTCGTGTCATCGGCAAACTTACAAACCCACCCTTCTACTTCCTCATCCAAGTCATTTATAAAAACCACAAAGAGCAGAGGTCCCAGAACAGATCCTTACGGGACACCACTGGTCACCGACCTCCAGGTGGAATACTTTCCATCCACTACCACTCGCTGTCTTCTTCTGGCCAGCCAATTCTGTATCCAGACAGCCAGATTTCCCTGTATCCCATTCCCCCTAAGTTTCTGAATGAGCCGACTATGGGGAACCTTATCAAATGCCTTTGTGAAATCCATATACACCACATCCACTGCCCGACCTTCATCAATATGTCTCGTCACATCGTCAAAGAATTCAATGAGGCTTGTAAGGCATGACCTGCCCCTCACAAAGCCATGCTGACTATCTTTAATCAAACTATGTCGGCGGGATTCTCCGACTCCCCACTGGGTTGGAGAATCAGCGTGGTGCCATGCCATCCCGACGGCGGGGCGCAATTCTCAACAGAGCGGAGAATCGGCGCCATCTGCGCCGGCGTGGTCGGCGCGGCGCCGGTTGGGGTATGCGCCAATTCTCCAGCCCGGATGGGCCGAGTGGCTGTCGAAAGACAACCAAGTCCCGCCGGCGCCATTCTAACATCTTCTGAGCTGGCGGGACCTCGGCATTGAAGGGTCCAGGGGCACCCTTGGTGGGGGGGGGGGGGGGGGGGGGGGGTGAAGGAGGCCTCCGTAGTGGCCTGGCCCACGATCGGGGCCCACTGATAGGTGGCCCGCCTCTCTGGCTGTGGGCCTCCTTTCCTCCGCGCCGGCTCCTGTAGCCCAGCGCCATTTGGCGACGGGGCCGGCGCGGCAAAGAAGGCCACTGCGCATGTACGCGTTGGCGCCGGTGCCACTGCGCATGTGCAAGTAGACGCCGGCCCAACTGCGAATGCGCGGACCCTGCAGCGCGGAGTTCACGCCAGAATTGGCAGCTGAAGCAGCGTGGGCCGCTCCAGCTCCGTGCTAGCCCCCTGTTGGCCAGAGAATGGGATCCCGGGACGGGTGCCGACGCCAGAGTAAAACACTCTCGCTTTGCCGCGGGCGTTGACACCCTGCTGCCAGAGCAGAGAATCGCACCCGTCTTTCTAAATAATGAGAAATCCTGAGCGCGCTTCACTGCTCCGACAGCAGAGTGTCGGCGCCCGCGGCAAAACACGAGTGTTTTACTCCGGCGTTGGGGCCCGCTCCGGGACCCCATTCTCCACCCCACAGGGGGCTAGCACGGCGCTGGAGCTGCCCACGCCGCTTCAGCTGCTGATCCCGACGTGAACGTGGTGCCGCGGGGTCCGCGCATGCGCAGTTGGGCCGGCGTCAACGCGCGCATGCGTTGTGGCCTTTTTACCCGCGCCGGTGCCGATGCCAAATGGCGCAGGGCTAAAGGAGCCGGCTAGGAGGAAAGGAGGCCCCCAGCCAGAGAGGCCGGCCCACCAATTGGTTTGCCTTGATCGTGGGCCAGGCCACTATGGAGTCCCCCCCGGGGTTGGCACCACCTCTCCCCCCCCCCACACACACACAGGCCACCCTGGACCCTTCAATGTTGAGTTCCCGCCAGCTCAGAGCATGTTAGAATGGCGCCGGCAGGTCTCGGATTCTTTCTGACGGCCGCTCAGCCCATCCGGGTCGGAGAATCGGCACAGACCCCGGCCAGCGCCGTGCCGACCACGCCGGCTCCAATGGCAGTCCACTCTGTGGAGAATTGCGTCCCGGCTACGTGGCCCGATTCGCGCGGGGGGTCTGAGAATCCCACCCCCTTTCTCTCAGAATCCTTTCCAATATTTTGCTCACCATAGACGTAAGACTGTAATTCCCACAGATTTTCCTATTCCCTTTCTTGAACAGGGGAACAACATTCGCCTTCCTCCAATCATCCGGTACTACTCCAGTGGAGAGTGAGGACTCAAAGATCATTGCCAATGGCGCAGCAATCTCCTCCATCGCTTCCCGTAGTAACCTTAGGTATATCCCATCAGGCCTAGGGGACTTATCGATCTGATGCTTGTCAAAATTTCCAGCCCATCCTCCTTCTTAATATCAACCTGTTTGAGTCTATTAACCTGGTTCACGCTGTTCTCATGAGCAACAAGGTGCCTCTCTCTCGTGAATACTGAAGTAAAGTATTCATTTAGGGCCTCCCCCATCTCCCCAGACTCTAAGCACAGGGGCTGTTTAGCACAGGGCTAAATTTCTGGCTTTGAAAGCAGACCAAGCAGGCCAGCAGCACGGTTCGATTCCCGTAACAGCCTCCCCGAACAGGCGCCGGAATGTGGCGACTAGGGGATTTTCACAGTAACTTCATTTGAAGCCTACTCAATAAGCGATTTTCATTTTATTTTCAAGTTCCCTCCACTGTCCCTGATCGGCCCTACTCTCACTCTGATCACCCTCTTATTTCTCACACAAGTTTAGAATGCCTTGGGGTTTTCCCTAATCCTTCCCACCAGGGCTTTTTCATGCCCCCTTCTAGCTCCTAAGTCCATTTTTGAATTCCTTCCTGGTTACCTTAGAACATAGAACAGTACAGCACAGAACAGGCCCTTCGGCCCTCGATGTTGTGCCGAGCAATGATCACCCTACTCAAACTCACGTATCCACCCTATACCCGTAACCCAACAACTCCCCCTTAACCTTACTTTTTAGGACACTACGGGCAATTTAGCATGGCCAATCCACCTAACCCGCACATCTTTGGACTGTGGGAGGAAACCGGAGCACCCGGAGGAAACCCACGCACACACGGGGAGGACGTGCAGACTCCGCACAGACAGTGACCCAGCCGGGAACCGAACCTGGGACCCTGGAGCTGTGAAGCATTTATGCTAACCACTATGCTACCGTGCTGCCCCATCGTAACCGTCTAAAGCCGAGTCAGATCCTTGCTTCCTCAACTTTACGTAAGCTTCCTTCTTCCACTTGACTAGAAGCTCCACTTCTCTTGTCATCCAAGGCTCCTTCACCTTATCATTCCTTCCTTGTCTCAGTGGGACAAACCTATTCAGCACTCGCAGCAAGTGCTCCTTAAACAACCTCCACATTACTGTTGTGCATTTCCCCAAGAACAACTGTTCCCACTTTATGCTCCTCAGCTCCTGTCTAATAGCAGTATAATTTCCCCTCCCCCAATTAAATACCTTCCCATACTGTCTGTTCCTATCCCTCTCCATGACTATGGTAAAGGTCAAGGAGTTGTGGTCACTGTCACCGAAATGCTCTCCCACCGAGACATCTGGCACCTGGCTTGGTTCGTTGCCAAGCATCAAATCCAATACGGCCTCCCTCCTAGTCGGCCTGTCTACATATTGAGTCAGGAATCCTTCCTGTACACACCTGACAAAATCTGCTCCATCCAAACCATTTGCACTAAGGAGGTTCCAGTCAATATTAGGGAAGTTGAAGTCACCCATGACAACAGCTCTGTTACTTCTGCACTTTTCCAAGATCTGCCGCCCAATCTGTTCCTCCATCTCTGTGCTGCTATTGGGGAGTCTATAGAAAACTCCCAATAAAGTGACTGTTCCTTTCTTGTTTCTGACTTCCACCCATACTGACTCAGTAGACAAACACTCCTCGACTACCTCATTTTCTGCAGTTGTGGTGCACTCCCTAATTACAGTACCAATCCCCCTCCTCTTTTACCTCTTTCCCTATTCTTCTTAAAACATCTAAAGCCCAGAACATCAAACAACCATTCCTTCCCCTGTGAAATCCATATCTCCATAATGGCCACAACATCGTAGTTCCAAGTACTGATCCATGCTCTAAGTTCATCTCCCTTATTTATGACACTCCTTGCATTGAAACAGATACACTTTAACCCATTCCACTGAGTGCAACTTTGCCCTAGTAACTGTCTATCCTTCCTCACCGACTTGCTGCATACTATTTCTGCCTGTTCAACAGCTACCCTATCCTCTGATCCATAGCTCTGGTTTCCATCCCTCTGCCAAACTAGTTTGAAACCTCCCGAAGAGCTGTAGCAAACCTCCCACCCAGGATATTGGTGCCCCTCCAGTTCAGGTGCAATCCATCCTTCATGTACAGGTCCCACCTTCCCCAGAAGATATCCCAATGATCCACATATCTGAAGTCTTCCCTCCTGCACCAGCCCTGGAGCAACGTGTTCAGCTGCACTCGCTCTCTGTTCCTTGCCTCACTTTCACATGGCACTGGAAGCAATCCTGAGATCAGTACTCTGCTCGTCCTGCTCTTTAGCTTCCAACCTAACTCCCTAAAATCACCTTTTAGATCCTCACTCCTTTTCTTAGCTATGTTGTTGGTGCCTATGTACACCACAACTTCTGGTTGCTCCCCCTCCCCCTTAGAAATCCTGCAGACTTGATCTGAGACATATCTGACCCTGGCACCTGGGAGGCAACATACCTTCTGGGAGTCTCGTTCATGACCACAGAATTTCCTATCCGTTCCCCTCACCATTGAGTCTCCTATCACTATTGCTTTTCTATTCTCCCCCTTTCCTCCTGAGCCACAGAGCCAGACTCAGTGCCAGAGACCTGGCCGCTAGGGCCTTCCCCTGGTAGGTCATCCCCCCCAACAGCATCCAAAACAGTATACTTGTTTTGAAGGGGAACGGCCATGAGGGATCCCTGCGCTGTCTGCCCATTTGTTTTTCTTCCCCTGACTGTAACCCAGCTACTCTTGTCCTGCACCTTGAGTGTGGCTACCTCCCTGTAACTCCTCTCTATCACCCCCTCTGTCTCCCGGATGATCGGAAGTTCATCCAGCTCCAGCTCCAGTTCCCTAACGGGGTCTCTGAAGAGCTGGAGTAGGGTCCACTTCCCGCAGGTGTAGTCAGCGGGGACACCAGTGGTGTCCCTCACCACCCACATCCTGCAGGAGGAGCATCCTACAAGAGGAGCATGCAACTGCTCGTGCCTCCATCCCCTCTGATCTGAATTCCCAAAGATATTTGAAAGGAAAAAAAAGATTTAACACTCTTTATGCCCTTAAAAATAAAATATATATATATATATACTCCTGCCACTCTCCCAAGTGAACCCTCTAAAATTGGGGATTCTGCTAAATGACACAAAGATAGCTTGCTGCCCCCAAAAACAAAAACAAAAAAAAACAAACGAACAACTCTTCCCTTACAGAATGCAGCTGTTTGAGGAATGAAATGAAAGGAGCACCTTTCTCCCTCCTCACCTCACTCCCTCAGTCACCAAACTCTCACTATAGCACTCAAAGGCACCCAAATTCGGCATTCCATTGACATTGAAGCAATTCAAGTATGAGGGAAATTTGTGGGAATTCAATGGCTAGACCTTCAAAAGCAAATAATTAAAATCCCGAATGAGGGTGACAGGTCTATTGAGATTTTGTGGCTCATAGTGGTCACTGACATCTGGGTCAGTTGCTGAGAAATCCATGGGATCTGATTTTGTCACACCTGCCATTTAATGCACAATGTGCTGTGTCCTGCCACAGTTTTCCTGTCAATTCATATTTACCTCTTGCTAATTCTGTATGTTGGAGTATAAGATAGATATCGATTGTTTTACTTTGTTCGTACTGTTGCTTCACAGCGCCAGGGACCCGGCTTTGGTCAGTTTCTGTGCTGAGTTTGCACGTTCTCCCTCAGTGTACCCGAACAGCCACCGGAATATGGCGACTAGGAGCTTCTGACAGTAATTTTGTTGCAGTGTTAATGCAAGCCTACGTGTGACACTAATAAAGATTATTATTATTTTGTTACAAGGTGGAATACTGTAACTTTATTCTGTTGGTGGGAAATTGGGATTTCAAACTTTGGCCCATAACGTCCTGGCTGCCCAGCATTGGATTTGGGGAGGGAACACAAAAGATTCCCATGGGAATCCCTCTAGGTAGTTTCCAAGTAAGGGTTTACATGGCATTTGCCAGAAGCACTAACTTTCCCTGGATAATTGAACTGCCTTGGGAACTAGCTGACAAAAGGTTCTAACTTTTTGCATGGTTCTGTCACTTTTATGCTGACGGTAACTCTGAAAGAGGTGGAAAGAAAAGAAGCATTTCTAACTTCAACGTAACAATTTTAAAGAGCCAGCCGAACCCCACACGAGACACCCCCCACACTCCTGAATCCCCAAAGGAGTCCCTCACACCACAGATAAACTGTCTTCAGTCCCACTCACCGTGCAATGCCAACCAATCATAGATCCTTACCTCAAAGAACCTCTTGCAAGTATAGTCATGACCAAACCATGGTATTCCCATCACGAGCTTTCTGGGATCGACACCCAGATTGATGTAAGCAGAGATACCTCAGTGATCAAAGATATGACTGTGTTAGGATAAGATCGATACACACAAGCAACTCTCTTGAGCAGAAGTTTGTGTTAGACATACCTGATAAAGTCTGCTCATAGGGAGCATTTGCTTTTGCAAAGCAGTCATCCCACATTTGAAGATGTATGTCATAGGATTTCACAAATAAAAAGTCACAGGATTTGGACATTGCTGCATAATGGTGGCATTTGCCAGCAGGGCAGTTTGGAGTCCAAGGAACCGTCAGTGATACCTGAGAGACAAAGAAGTTAATTGGATTTCACATCTCATGTTTGATGACACTAGTAGTTATTCAGGGTGGAATATTCTAGGCCTGGCAGCAGTGGGAAGCTTGGTGGATGGTGCAACGTTATTTGGTGGGAGGCCAAAGGTCAGTTTTCCAACGTCGGGATGAACTATTAACATCTCTACAGGAGAGTTAAAGGTAAACCGACCTTCCTGACAAACAATGCGACAGGCCATTTGCAATGCATTGGCAGATTTGGCACGCTCATCAATTGGCCACTTCGATTAAGACCCCTGCCTGATGTGTCTGTGATTTGCACCTGCTGTGCATGACAACCGCCTGTTCTTTGAAGTGCCGAGATGCTGCTGCTATTGCTTTGGCCTCTTGGGGACCACTCGCATATCTCAGCCTCTTCATCCGGATTGGGTACTCATCAGACAAACTGCATGAAGGAGGAACACAGGAGGGAGGAGGAGCACCAGTGGGCAAGGGTGGAGTGGAACCGGCACCCGGCTAGCAGGTGGAGGGTAGAGGATGGGAGGGTCTCTGGGAAGACAGACAGACCGTCGTGGGCAGGGAGGGAGACAGTATATGAATGTGAGAGCGCAGAAATACAGGATAGAGAGAAGGATCTTGTGTGTTGGGTTTCGGGTCCTGTGGTTGGTTGGGCGAGGGGGCGTCCAGGCAGAGGTTGGAGTAGAGTGATGTCTCAGAGGGTGGGGCCAATGATTATCTGAGGTGGGGTCCTGGCGGTTGACAGAGGAAACAATCACAATGAGGAGGAGGGGTGGGATGAGACAGTGAGGAGGGGAGGGGTGGGATGAGACAGTGAGGAGGGGAGGGGTGGGATGAGACAGTGAGGAGGGGAGGGGTGGGATGAGACAGTGAGGAGGGGAGGAGTGGGATGAGACAGTGAGGAGGGGAGGGGTGGGATGAGACAGTGAGGAGGGGAGGGGTGGGATGAGACAGTGAGGAAGGGAGGGGTGGGATGAGATAGGGTGGCAGATATAGAGTGATAGTCTTGTAGCTGAAGGGTTTCTGTGGAACCCAGTAAATGGGAGGGGTGAGGGTAGGGTGATCCTGGGGGCGGTAGCGGGTGTATTCTCAGAGGGGAGCAAAAGAATGTGGAGTGGGACTATCAGGAGAATGCTGAATGGCGACAGAGAGAGGAATGGTTACATTGGGCGGGTCAAGGGTGAAGAAGGTGATGGGGGAGTGTTGAAGGTGGTAGAGTGAGTCTGGGATGTGACACGCACAATTCCATACTCTTCATTATAGAACTGCCTGGAATTCTATGGTCGTTGAGCTTCACCTTTCCCGCGGCAGGGCACCCCAGCCGTGGATTTCCTGCTGGTGTGAAGGGTCTTCAATGGGAAATCCCATTGACAAGCGGCGGGAAAATAGAACGGCACACGGCTGAGAAACGCAGCTGGGGGGCCGGAGAATTCCGCCCCCGTCACTCGGAAACTCCAAGCTTACATCCTCCCGGGTGAATGGACGTACCTGACAAGGGCTCAAGTGCTCAGCTCTTCTGTGTTGGCGAGGCAAAAGGCTGTCTATAGAGACTTAAGCGTAATAGAGGCAAGATAGAAAGTGTCGGGATGGGGATGTTCACACAAGCCTGTCAACACACTGGTCAAAGAGCTGCTTCACATTGATAACCTCACAATGCTTGGCACAGCCCAACACACAGGCCCAGTGAATTCTCTCCCACCCTCTGGGTTAATTCCCCAGTCTTTCAGTGATGCACAGGGTGCAGGTCCGAGCACGGATACAGCAGCCACGATGAATCCAAGGCAGCAGCTGTCCTTTCCGCATGCCTTGGATTGGATTTGTTTATTGTCACATGCACCGAGGTACAGTGAAAAGTATTTTTCTACGATCTACTATCATTAAGTACATGGAAAGAAAAGGGAATAAAAGAAAATACATAATAGGGCAACGCAAGATATACAATGTAACTACGTAAACATTGGCATCGGATGAAGCATACAGGGTGTAGTGTTAATGAGGTCAGTCCATAAGAGGGTCATTTAGGAGTCTGGTGACAGTGGGGAAGAAGCTGTTTTTGAGTCTGTTCGTGCGTGTTCTCAGCCTTCTGTATCTCCTGCCTGATGGAAGAAGTTGGAAGAGTGAGTAAGCCGGGTGGGAGGGATCTTTGATTATGCTGCCCACTTTCCCCAGGCAGCGGGAGGTGTAGATGGAGTCAATGGATGGGAGGCAGGTTCGTGTGATGGACTGGGCGGTATTCACGACTCTCTGAAGTTTCTTGCGGTTCTGGGCCGAGCAGTTGCCATATGCAGGCTGTGATGCAGCCAGATAGGATGCTTTCTATGGTGCATCTGTAAAAGTTCAGTAAGAAGTCTTACAACACCCGGTTAAAGTCCAACAGGTTTGTTTGAAACACGAGCTTTTGGAGCGCAGCTCCTTCCTCAGGTGAATCTGAGGAAGGAGCTGCTCTCCGAAAGCTCGTGTTTGAAACAAACCTGTTGGACTTTAACCTGGTGTTGTAAGACTTCTTACTGTGCCCTCCCCAGTCCAACGCCGGCATCTCCACATCATCTGTAGAAGTTGGTAAGGGTTAATGTGGACATGCCGAATTTCCTCAGTTTCCTGAGGAAGTATAGGCGCTGTTGTGCTTTCTTGGTGATAGCGTCGACGTGGGTGCACCAGGACAGAGTTTTGGAGATGTGCTCCCCATGGAATTTGAAACTGCTCACCATCTCCACCTCGGCCTTGTTGATGCCTGTTGTTGATTGTTGTCTGTTGGTCAGAAAACCGAGGATCCAGTTGCAGAGTGGAGAGCCAAGTCCAAGGTTTTGGAGCTTTGATATGAGCTTGGCTGGGATCATGGTGTTGAAGGTTATGCCTTTGCTTTTATTTGATTTGATTTATCATTGTCACATGCATTAGTATACAGTGAAAAGTATCGTTTCTTGCATGCTGTACAAACAATGCATACCGTACATATGAAAGGGAGGAGAGACTACAAAATGTAATGTTATAGTCATAGCAAGGTGTATAGAAAAGGTCAACTTAATACGAGGTAGGTCCATTCAAAAGTCTGATGGCAGTAGGGAAGAAACTGTTCTTGAGTGGGTTGGTACGTGACCTCAAACTTTTGTATCTTTTTCCTGACGGAAGAAGGTGGAAGAGAGTATGTGCGGAGTGCGTGGGGTCCTTAATTATGCTGGCTGCCTTTCTGATGCAGCGGGAATTATAGAGTCAATGGATGGGAGGCTGGTTTGCGTGATGGACTGGGCTACATTCATGACCTTTTGTAGTTTCCTGCGGCCCTGGGCAGAGCAGGCTCCATACCAAGCTGTGATACAACCAGAAAGAATGCTTTCAATGGTGCATCTATAAAAGTTGGTGAGAGTCGTAGCTGACATGCCAAATTTCCTTAGTCTTCTGAGAAAGTAGTTGTTGGTGGGCTTTCTTAACTATAGTGTTGGCATGGGGGGGGTGGGGGGTGGGGACTAGGACAGGCTGTTGGTGATCTGTACACCTAAAAACCTGAAGCTCTCGACCCTTTCTACTTCGTTCCCATTGATGTAGACAGGGGCATGTTCTCCACTACGCCTCCTGAAGTCAATGACAATCTCCTTCATTTTCTTGACATTGAGGGAGGGATTATTGTCATTGCACCAGTTCACCAGATTCTATCTCATTCCTTCTTTTTAATAAATGTTTTTATTGGATTTTTTAACAAAGTATATTTACTGTTATGTACACATAATAAGAAATATCTACATACATACATATATAGAAGAGAAGGGCACACCCAAACATACCAAAAAAAAAGGTAGTAATAATAAAGAAAATAAAACATAAGATAGAATAACTGATAGGGTATTGTGCACCAGCTCAACAGCAGCAACTCTGTCCAATTGGCAAAATTATTTACAACACATAAGTAGGCTACTGTTTGAGGGAGGGGGTGGAGGGAGACTGGGGAAGTAAATATACATTTGGGTGCCGGAGAAACAATGACAATGGGCAATACTCACTCCCTTTGCTCCCTTCTAGTATTTTTTTGCCCCTTTTTTTTCTCCCTTCCTTTCTTATCCCTGCCTTTTCCCCCATCTCCCACCCCCTTTTTCTTTTCCCTTTCCTTCTTTCCTTTATCACTGTTTTTTAATAAAATTCTTTTCAAGAGAATTAAAAAAAAAAGAAATATGTGAAAAAAAGGTGACATTTCTTTCTCTTTAAAAGTTTTCTTTTCAGAGTTTTGTTTTCGCAAAAGGGGAAGTTCTTTTTTCTCTTCCTTCACTCACCCAGGGTCGAGAGAGAGAGAGAGGCTTCTGGCCGGGGGTCCCCCTTTGTTCCTGTGTGAATTTGCACACTTGGCTGCAAGTTCTCGGTGAGGAGCGGGACACAACTTTGTTCCCCTCCAGAAGCTCCTCCACCCGCGACCGCTCTCTTCCCCCGCCGGAAGCCGAATCTCTCTATCTCATTCCTCTACTCTGTCTCGCCATTGTTTGAAATCTGACCCACTACGGTGGTGTCATCAGCAACTTTGGAAATCGAGTTGGAGGGGAATTTAGCCACACAGTCATAGGTGTATAAGGAGTAAAGTAGGGGGTTGAGGACTCAGCCTTGTGGGGCACCGGTGTTGAGGATGATCGTGGAGGAGGTGCTGTTGTCTATCTTTACTGACTGTGGCCTGTGGGTTAGAAAGTTCAGGATCCAGTCGCAGAGGGAGGAGCCGATTCCCAGGCCACGGAGTTTGGAGATGAGTTTTGTAGGAATAATAATGTTGAAGGCTGAGCTGTAGTCAATCAATAGGAGTCTGACAAAGGTGTCTTTGTTATCTAGGTGTTCCAGTGTTGAGTGCAGGGCCATGGAGATGGTGTCTGCTGTGGACCTGTTGCAGCGGGAGGTGAACTGTAGTGGATCAAGGCAATCCGGGAGGCTGGAGCTGATTCATACCATGACTAACCTTTCGAAGCACTTCATAATGATGGATGTCAGAGTCACTGGACGACAGTCATTAAGGCAGGCTGCCTGACTTTTCTTTGGTACAGGCATGATGGTCGTCTTCTTGAAGCATATAGGGACCTCAGATTGTTGTAAATTGAGGTTGAAGATGTCTGCGAATACCCCCGCCAGCTGATCCGCGCAAGACCTGAGTGCTCGTCCGGGTACCCCATCCAGGCCAGTGGCTTTCCGTGGGTTGACCTTTGAGAAGGCTGCTCTGACGTCTGCAATGGTGATCTCAGATACAAGTTCATCCAAGGCTTCCAGGGTGGAGGGTGAGCTCTCGCTGACCTCTTGTTCAAAGCGAGCATAGAATGCGTTGATCTCATCAGGGAGGGGTGCATTGAAGCCGACGATTTTACATGCCTTCATCTTGTAGCCCGTTATGTCTTGCAGACCTTGCCATAGTCAGCGGGGGTCCGTGTAGCTAGCCTGGGACTCGAGTTGGTCCGGTACTGTCTTTTGGCATCTTTAATAGATCTCCTTAGATCATATCTGGCTTTCTGGGTTGCCTGACTTGCCACAGAATCTGCAGAGGAGGCAATATCACAGTGCTCACCTGCACCCTCCAGCAGTACAGAACCGCCTCACTGTGTCCACATCTCTAACGGAGCTGACACCTGAGGCCCCTGATATTCGGAGGGCTGCTGGAGACCAGGCCCCAACTTGCAGGTCCCCAGTCTCTGTGCTTCACCCAAAGAGATATGTTGGAGGTGTAGAGATTGGCAGTTTGCACTTTCTCCCTGTGTCTGTGTGGGTTTCCTCTGGGTGTCCAAAGATGTGCAGGTTCGGTGGATTGGTCAGGCTCACAGTTGCCCTGAGTGCTCAAAGTTGTAGGTTAGGTGAAGTTCTGGACATACGGCAGTGGAGTGAGACGAGGTAGGGTGCTCTTTCAGAGAGTCTGTGCAGACTCGATGGGCTGAATGGCCTCCTTCTTCATTGTAGGGGTTCTATGTCCATTCTCTTCTCTGTCTGAAATTGCTAATCAGTACAGTGGCACAATAACCCTTAACTCTTATCTTGATCTCGCTCAAAAAAGACCATCTCAGCTTTCAAGCCACTTTCAAATACAGTGCACACTCAGCAATACCTGCTGTACTAAGGTGCCTGGATACTCGACTTTAAGAAAGGTGGATCTTTTGACACTGGCTTGAAGAAGACCTGACTCCTGTCCGAACAATGTGGAAATCCTGGCTGTTTTCTACGGAAGCTACTTCTCAGTTTGTTCTCGCTACCCTTCCAGCCTCACTGATAATCTATCTACACATATCTTTAACTGAGCTAACGTTTCGAGTCCGATGACTCTTTGTCAAAGCTTTGACAAAGAGTCAAAGGACTCGAAACGTTAGCTCTTTTCTCTCCCTACAGATGCTGCCAGACTTGCTGAGATTTTCCGGCATTTTCCCTTTCGTTTCAGATTCCAGCATCCGCAGTAATTTGCTTTTATCTTTAACTGAACTACAATGAGAGCAGATGCTCACATCTCAATCTAATACTGAACCTAAACTGTATTTCTGTAGCATGCCTGATACCTTCGCTCCTCCCACTAATTACATCATCTTACCAAGCTGAAATCTAATTACCTCCACAGGGAACCCTTTTAATCCAAGCAAACACCATCATCCCAAACTTTTACGATGCCTTAATTGCACCTTTGGCTCCCCAAACCGTTCAAACCAAGATTCTTTCAAAACGCTACTGCAGCGGTCACACACACAAACCCAGGTTTTGAAACTTTACTGCACCAAATACATATAATACATCAGAAATTCCTACATCCATCACAGCATGCATGTACATGACAGCCCCTGAACCCTCTCTATTAAGTGATTGATAAGCAGGTTGTCCTGTATCTGATTGAACATTGAGGACATTAAGCAGCTGCTGGACACTCTGCGCACACGTCCCACAAGCTGGTGCTTTCCAAACTGCCTGACATCCCAATGCACTCGCACACTTACCCTGTCTGATGGAAGGATAGGCTCACAGGAGGAGGACATTTAAAAAAAATGTTTTTGTTGATTTTCATTTATAATAAAGAGAAAAGATCGGAGAACACAGAAAACATATACAGGAAAAAGAGGCATATTAACAGTAGAATCCAAATGATTGGTTGCAACAACAATACCACAAATTATATACAGGCTAACCCATTGTATTAAACCTATAAGGGGTGTGATAGAGGCAACAGAAATGTTAAAATATTAGTCATAAATAGCTTTTTTCCTTTCCTTTAACCACAATGTGTGTTTCTCTTGTATTCTGGGTGTTGCCTCCTCTCCTCCCCCTCCCCATTTTATTCCACCCCTCCTCCTCTTCCCTCATCTAGTTTGCTCTCCGCTCCTCCCGCCCCCCCTCCTCAGTTGCTGGTCACAAACAGGCGCTCAAAGAGGTTGGTTAATTGCCTCCATTTATTGTTGAAGCCTTCTGATCCCCTTGATGGCGAATTTTATTTTCTCCAATTTCAAGAACTCCGCTAAGTTGGACAGCCAGTCTGCGGTCTTTGGGTGGCTCTGCTGTTCTCCAGCCGAGCAGGAGACT
Organism: Scyliorhinus canicula; assembly: GCF_902713615.1. NCBI lineage: Eukaryota > Metazoa > Chordata > Chondrichthyes > Carcharhiniformes > Scyliorhinidae > Scyliorhinus > Scyliorhinus canicula. Next base: position 7,428,781 of record NC_052149.1, on the reverse strand, counting down.
CCAGCAGCCATTCAAGGAAAAGGCTCGGGCATCTGCCCCTCTCCCCATAAAGAGTTCAGGCTGTTCCGACACTTCAAAGACCACCACGAGCGGGCATGGCTCCACCCTCACTCCCCAAACCTGCACATGGCTTCAAAGAAGGCAGTCCGGCACCTGACAAGTGAACATGTGGGTGTGGTTGGCCGGGCCTCTCTGGCACCATTCACATTTGTCCTCCACCTCCAGGAAGAACCCACTCATGCGTGTCCTGGTCAAGAGCTCTCTGTGCACCACCGTTAGCTGTGTTAGGCTCAGCCCTGTGCACGAGGAGGTGGTGTTTATCCTGTGCAGAGCTTCGATCCAGAGTCCGCCCCCCTATCTCTATGTCAGCTCCTTCTCCCGTTTTTCCCGTGTCTCGCCCAGCGGGGTCTTTATCTGCTCTCGCATGAATCCGTACATGTCGGGGAAGTTACTGTCCCCTAATTCACCAGCTTTCAGCAGTCTGTCCAGCAGGGTGTGACCAGGGGAAATGTTGCAGTCTCCCAGCGGAGGAAATCCCTCAGTTGTAGCTAATGGAGCTCATTCCCTTTCGGGAACTGGAGCTTTACCGTTAGTTTCCCCAGAGTTGCTACTCTCCTGTCTCCATGCAGGTCCCTCATTATCCTGCCTCCATGTTTTGAAGGAGGCTTCTATTTTTGCCAGCGTGAATTTATTCTTTTTGTAGATGAGGCCGCAGCAGACTCTGCACCAAGATTGAAATGGTTCCAGGTCCTTAGCGTGGCCAGTACTACTGAGTTTATTGAGAATTTGGCTGGGGAAATGGTATGCCCCTATATAGGAGGCAAAGTACTGTCCACACCCCTGTCAGCATCAATGGGGAGATGGTTGGCAATTTCAAATTCCTAGAGGTGCACATCTCCAAAAATTTGTCCTGGTCAACCCACGTCGACGCTACCACCAAGAAAGCAAAAAATGCCAACTCTTCCTCAGGAAATTAAGGAAATTTGGCATGTCCACATTAATCCTTACCAACTTTTACAGATGCACCATAGAAAGCATCCTATCGGGCTGCATCACAGCCTGGTATGGCAACTGCTCAGCCCAGGACCACAAGAAACTTCAGAGAGTCGTGAATACCGCCATCAGACCATCACACAAACCTGCCTCCCATCCGTTGACTCCATCTACACCTCCCGCTGTCTGGGGAAAGCGGGCAGCATAATCAAAGATCCCTCCCACCCGGCTTACTCACTCTTCCAACTTCTTCCATCAGGCAGGAGATACAAAAGTCTGAGAACACGCACAAACAGACTCAAAAACTGCTTCTTCCCCACTGTTACCAGACTCCTAAATGACCCTCTTATGGACTGACCTCATTAACACTACACCCTGTATGCTTCATCCGATGCCGGTGCTTATGTAGTTACATTGTATACCTTGTGTTGCCCTATTATGTATTTTCTTTTATTTCCTTTTCTTCCATGTACTTAATGATCTGTTGAGATGCTCGCAGAAAAATACTTTTCACTGTACCTCGGTACATGTGACAATAAACAAATCCAATCCAATCCAATCCTCCATCCGCGCCCATTGCATCTCCGCCTCTTTCACCCACCCCTGTACCCTCTCTGCATTGGCTGCCCAGTGGTAGAGTAGGAGGTTCGGCAGCAAGCTTCTTCGTAAAATACCTTTGCGGATTCTAGTTTTTTATTACCGGCCGTACAAACACCATAATCAATTTATCTACCTAGGTGAAGAAGGCCTTGGGAATGAAGATCGGGTGGGGTCTGAATAGGAAGGGTAATCTTGGCAGCAGGTTCATTTTTATTGTCTGCACTCTTCCCGCCAGGGAGAGCAGAAGCCAGTCCCACCTCCGCAGGCCTCTTGACCTCTTCCACGAGGCCCGACAGGTTCCACTTATGGATCAGTCTCCTGTCGTGGGTTATCTGGATTCCCAGGAATCGGAACTTGGTTTGGGCCCATTGGAACGGCAGCATTGCCAGCTCTGGTTCGCCCCCCTGGGGGTTCCCAAGGAGGATTGTGCTCTTGTTTAGCTCAGTGGGCTAGACAGCTGGTTTGTAATGCAGACAAGGCCAGCGGCGCAGGTTCAATTCCTGGACCAGCTGAGAATTCGGGATTCTCCCTCTGTGTACCCGAACAGGCGCCGAAATGGGGCGACCAGGGGCTTTGTAACTTCAATGTAATTTCATTGCAGTGTTAATGTAAGCCTACTTGTGACAATAAAAAAAAAGAAAGATTAAGTTTGGAACCCGAGAAGGTCTGAACTCTTTAGGAGTTCTATTATTCCTTCCATGCTGGCTGAGCGGTTTGAGATGTAGAGGAGCAGGTCATCCTCATAGAGTGAGATCCCGTGTTTTCTGTTTTACCTTTGAATGCCTTTCCACTCCTCGACAACCGGAGAGTGCTCGCCTGCTTGCCTTGACAAACTCCGTCTGATCTTCTGCAATTACTTCTGGCAAGCAACTCTCCAGTTGCCTCGCCAGAGCCTTCGCCAGGACTTTGGTGTCAGTGTTCGGGTGTGAACTGTGTCTGCATGACCCACAGTCCGTCAGGTCTGTGTCTTTCTCAGGGGTCAGTGATATTGAAGCCGGTGTCATTGTGGGTGGCAGGGCCCCCCTCGGCATCGAGTCCTTGAACATCTCCCACAGGTGAGGGGCCAGGCTGCAGAAAACATCTTGTAGAAGTTTACTGGGAACCCTTCTGGACCTGGTGCCTTCCCTGACTGCATGACGTTGATGCTCTCCGTGTCCTCCCCCAGTCCAAGCGGTGTTTCCAGTACCTGTTTATTTTCCTCCTCCCCTGCTGGTATGCCCAGCCCAGTGAGAAACCATTTAATCTTCGAGTCCCTCTCTGGAGGCTCAGAGGTGTACATCCCCGGTGGAAGTCGCAAAGGCCTCGTTGATCTTTCTTGGAGCTGTGGCGAGTCTGCCGCTCCTGCCCCTCACTTGCGCTATCTCCCTCGTGGCCCCCTGCTTTCTCAGCTGGTGTGCCAGTAGGCACTGGCCTGGGTCTGGCGGAGGTGCTTCATCAATGTACCCGTGGAGATCAGATCAAATTCCATTTGCAGTTTTTCCTCTCGGCAAACAGCTCCATGGTCGGGGCTGTGGAGCACAACTGATCAACCTCAAATGTGGAGTCGATTAGCCGTTGCCTAGTCGCCCTTTACTTCCTGTCCCTGAGTGCCTTGAATGTTATTATTTCTCCCCTTATCACCTCCTTCAGTGCCTCCCAGAATGTGGAGAGCGAGACCTCCACATTTTGTTTGCAGGTTACAAAACTGCCGATGGCTTGTGACATGCTTTCACCGAATGACTTATCGACAAGGATTAATTGGATTGAATCATTTGAGGAAGTAACAAAGAGGGTTGATGAGGGTTGTGCAGTTGATGCGAGCATTCACTTTGGTGATATGCATATGCAAAGTACTGCATATAATTAGATATATGACCTCTGACCAGCAGATGGGGACAGAAATCCACCATGTGACTCCACAGAATCGGGAGTTGGTAGTCAGTTGTACTAGAAGACAGTCGCATTAGAAGTAGCTCCAGGAGATTTAAATTGTTCATTATCGTTGTATTATAGTTCGTTATTTATCTTTCCATGTGTTAATTTTGTTAATAAACTATCTTACTAGTGTCATGTGAGAGTACCTTTAAGAAATGGGTATTTAAGAAATGTACCTTTATGAAATGCAGCTGCTCATGTTACTGGAGTGATGTCAGAGTGTGGGTGGAGCTGAGCTCCACTTCTGCTTTTTAGTTTCAGTTTGAGAAAAAGCTTGGGTGTGTCTGTGTTTTTCAGTGAGCTGCATCTGAATTCTGCCATCCAAAGACTATCTCTTGATCATTTGGTGAACCCAGAATTGTAAAGGGTTTCAGTATTGAATGTAAACCCTAACGTGCTTCTGTTTGGAGGTTTGTTACGTCTTTTGAATGTTAAAAGAAAAGCATACAGATTACTTAGTGTTGTATTCTTTGGGGGGTGTATTTGAATTAATGGTCGCTAAGATATTCACTGTTTGTTTTAGAAAAGTTAACTTGAGTTCATAGAATAAACATTGTTTTGTTTAAAAAAATACTTTTCCATTTCTGTTGTACCATACTTGTAGTGTGGGCCGTGTGCTCCCCATACCATAACACTAGTCAAAGAACTAGATGCTCTGTGTGCATCTTTCCTAGGGCCATTATGCAGAACATAAAATGGTACCAGGAGTCTAGAACAATTGAAGATAACTACGGAGAAGATGGGACGAAACAGACTGAAGAAAGAAAAAATAAAATTCTTCCACCTACCCGGTAAACTCCTGGCAACTAGAACTCAACGCATGGACTGTCTGTGAAGTTAGAGATGGGAGGTGTGAAGACACCTCACCAGCTTCAGGTCACTGGTAATGTAGATGCAAATTGGTGTGTTTTTAAGCAGCAATTCAGACTCTATGTTGCAGCAGTTGGCCTGCAGGCACAACCTGACAAGATGCGTATTGCGTTGTTGCTCATGGTAGCAGGTCGTCAAGCCATCAAAATTTATCATGCCTTCACGTTCGACAGCGAAGCAGAAAGCAAAACCTTCAATGAAGTAATTAAACACTTTGATCGACATTGCACCCTGAAAAAAAATGAAACGCTTGAGCGTTATATGCACGTTTCGCACGCGTACACAGAAGGCAGGCGAATCTTTCAATAGTTTTCTGGCCGACTTGGGGTTGAAGGCGCAGTCGTGCGATTTCAGTACGCTAAAGTCGTCGATGATCTGTGATCAGATAGTGTTCGGGATATCGAATGATGGTGGCTATTGAGGGAATAAGAGCATCAATTAGAAAAGGCTATCAAGATGTGCCATGCTCAACCTGAAACATTTTGGCGTCAATGTGGAAGAAGACGCCAGTGCAATAAGCTTAGAGACACATTCAAATAAGAAACATGGTCCCTGTGCAGGCGGCCATTTTAAACAGCCTACAGGATCCACCATTCTGTGCCAGCGATATGGCAAGCGACATGGGCCACGACAATGTCCAGCATTTGGGAAGGTGTTGTCCAAGTGTGGCAGAACAAATCATTTTGCGAGGCAATGTTTTTCACTTCCAACTGGGGAACAAACTGGATCAGTTAACGTTATTGATGTGCATTGAAGACCTGTTTTTCGTGGATATGATTTTGATGGAGGGCACGATGAGTGGGACCATGCACAGTGAAAAAGTCTCACTTACCAGTTGCAGCAGTAGTGATAGTGACCCTGACTCCATGGATGACAGATGGACGATTCCATTGATGATCAATGGCACTTTCATTCATACGTTAATCAGCTATAGGAGCAAAATTAGGCCATTCGGCCCATCGACTCTGTTCTGCTATTCTAACATGGCTGATATGTTCCTCATTTGCTACCTACAACGTTACAGACCAAGAGCTGGATTGTGAAATCAGCCAGAGCATCTCCCTAGAACTTACGACTAAGGAGCGGGAGTCGGCAATTTAGCCTCCCGAGCCTAACATCCTGAATGTGATCATGGCTGATCCCATCCAGGCCTCAACACCACCTGCTGGTTCTCCATAACCCTTCAACCCATTACCAATCAAAAATCTGTATAACCCCTCCTTAAATTTACTCACTGTCCCAGCATCCGCCGCACTCTGGGGTAGCGAATTCCACAGATTCACAACCCTTTGGAAGAAGTAGTTTTTCCTCAAATCTGTTTTAAATTTGCTACCTCTTATTCTAAGATTGTGACCTCTTGTTTTAGAATGGCCCACAAGAAGAAGCATCTGCTCCACGCTTACATTATTCATACCTTTTAGCATCTTGCCTACCTGAATTAGATCTCCCCTCATTCTTCTACACTCCAGAGAGTGTAGGCCTAAACTGTTCAATCTCTCCTCATACGACAAACTCCTTATCTCTGGAATCAAGCTAGTGAACCTCCTCTGAACTGTCTCCAATGACACTAGACCTTTCCTCAAATAAGGAGACCAAAACTGTGCACAATGCTCCAGGTGCGGTCTTACCAATGCCTTGTATAGTTGCAACAACACGTCCTTACCTTTATACTCAATTCCTTTTGTTATAAATGCCAACATTAACTAAATGCAAGCACAACATGGGAGCGAGGGCCAACCTTATCAGTTTGTCAGATTTGAACAGGCTGACAGTCAAACTAATAGTTGTCAACAAACAAGAGTGCTGAGCGACTACAATGGGAATGAGATTGCGACATTAGGCGCATGTGAGCTCGAAGCATGGTTACACAACAGAAGTCACCATGACCTTCTCCATCGTGGAGAGGAACAGGGGTCCATCATAGGAGTGGATGCGTGTGAGGCACTGAACCTAGTTGAGCAACTGTACATTCCAGACAGCGCTATGACAGAGAATGATTGCAAATGGCAACGGGATGAAGTGGCGCAGTTATCCGATGAGATAAAAACAAAAGTCAAGGCGGAGGAAGATAAACCAGACCAGATGTCGAGATGGAGGAGCCAATTGGAAATCCAGAATTCTCGTTAACAGTCTTCAAGAATGTGAATGCACTCAGTAACATGATACAGCAGCATGATGTGCCCATCATAAAGAATTTGGAAGACCTAGAGGTGAAACTTCCAGGTCCAGGGCAGCCAATAAGTTTTACTCTGGAGTTTAAGTATGAGTCAAATGAGTGTTTCACAAATGACGCATTGATCAAGACAGACACAATGAAGGCCTAGCCTGACGAGTCAGATTATTTCTTCTCTGGTGAACCAGAAATTATAGGATGCACAGGATGCCAGATCGACTGGAAGAAAGGAAAAAAACATCACAATGAAGACCATTAAAATGAAGCAGTAGCATAAGGGTCGGCAGCTGGTAGAACAGTTACGGGAACTGGACCAAATGACTCTTTCTTCAATTTTGTCAGTCCTTCTGAAGTTCCTGAGGATGGGGAATTGGATGAGGGTTCTGCGGCAAAACTTGCGGCTGACTTGGCAATTGGTCACTTCTTTCAGGACCACAGAATTCCGTGAGCAGTGTCATACTTCACACGGTAGCATAGTGGTCAGCACAATTGCTTCACCGCGCCAGGGTCCCAGATTCGATTTCCAGCGTGGGTCACTGTCTGTGAGGAATCTGCACGTTCTCCCTGTGTCTGCGCGGATTTCCTCCGGGTGCCCTGGTTTCCTCCCACAATCCCAAAATACGAGCTTGTTAGATAATTTGGACATTCTGAATTCTCCCTCTTGCAAAAGTAAAAATGGGAAAATATGCCATTTGAAACATGGAAGTCTGGCAATACCTGATCAAAGGAAACATGAGAAAATGTAGGGAAAAATCCCATGAAGGGTTAACAGTAGTTGCAAAAGAAGGTTTTGAAATGCAGATAGCCTTTATCAAACAGGCGTTAAGAAAACAGCTTGTGACTATTCAAGCTGTAAAACTGTTGCATGTCTTTTGAGCACAGCAGATTGAACTTTTAGTTATAGGGGAAAAATTTATATTGCGCACCTTCTTTGAAGGTAAATATTTTAGTAAGCAGCTAAAAAAGAATTGCCAGGATCTTCAGTTGAATTGGGTGAAAAATGTTTAGGTGTGAAATTCTGCTGACACCAGGTGAATATGGGAAGACAACGTGTCCACGGGAACACACGTTAAACCCAAATCGGAGTCAGAGTTCTGAGCTGGGGGCACTATTTGGTAATAAAGCAACTTTAAGAAGTGACAGGGCCAGATGTAAAACCCCTCCAGGATCAAAACACTTTTGAACATCACAAGGGAAACAATGTAATCAGATTTCAATGAGCTGAAGTAATGCTCAACATGAATACATAGTTGTGTTAGAAATAATTCAGATTAAAGATATCTTGTACAATCAAGAGTAAAACAAAGTTACTTTACGATAATGTCATATAAACTTAATAACTGCTAGAAGGAGAATATAAACCCTTAAAATGGGGACAGCCAACAGAGTCAGTTCTCATAGCTCGGTCATAGGAAGAATAGAACAGAGAAACCGAGCAGAAATCAAATCCATCTGAGAAAGACCAAAAGCTAAAGAAGAGAGAGTCAGCTCTCATAGCTGCCCTTGGTCATGGGACGGATAGAGCACAGAAACCAAGCGGAACAGCGAATCCATCTGAGGAAGACCAAAAGCTAAAGAAGAGCAATTGTCAAGGTGGATCTGAAGGTCTTTTCAACCAACTAGGAGAATCCAGAAGCAAGACCTGTTTACTTTTCTGATGAGTACGACGATGATGGTTATGATTACGATGATGATTACGATGAGGAAAGTGAAGAAGCAGATGATGCGCCAGAAGAGGAAGACCATGAAAAGGTTTATTTAATTTATTTGGCATTAGTGATGAGGTGATAACAAATAGCCTCCAATCTGTGCAGAACAACGATGAGTGCGAAAGTTCTAAAAGGGAGTGTGCCGAGGTTGAAAGCGAGATTGAAACAGCAGACAAATTATCGGAGAGCAATTCAACTGTGAACAGCCAACTGATAACTGAAGAAATAATCCCAATTTTGGAGAATTTGGCTCCAGAGAAGCATGATGATTTATCCTATGCTTTTGGAATAGTTCCTGCAGTAGATTCCTAAGTACTCTAGGCCAGTCCATCAGACAACTCTGCAGCAAGAACAGATGGATACATTTTTGTGCAGTTCTAAGCATGTATCGTTATATCAGGTGAGGATGAGCCACTAATTGAGACTAAAACACGAAATGAAGAAGTAATGCCGAATGTCGAGGGCATTGGTCCAACTCAGATACCGGAATGCCAGAGTTTGTAGATCATTCCTGCAGTCGGAAAGTTGCTTGCAACTGCGAAAGAATTCAAAAGTATGGCGACATTGGATGCCTCACCAGTTGATGTAGTTCAGGGTTCAAGCGCAAGCATCGCGGATCAACCAAAACTCCTCAATCCAGCAAAGGGTCCAGAATCAGCTATTGTAGCAGCAATCAATACATTTGCGGATGATGCGACTGAGGTGGGCCTCATCGCAAACAACGATGAATCAGACTAAAGGAGGGAGCTAAATCACTTGGTTGCACGGTGCACCGAAAACCTCTCTCTAAATGTTGGAAAGACTAAGGAACTGATCATCAACTTCTGGTAGGGCAGCACAACACACTCCCACCTGCATCAATGGCTCCGAAGTGGAGGTGTTTGACAGCTTTAAGTTCCTGGGGGTCACCATCACCAACAGTCTGTCCTGGTCCACTCACGTTGATGCAACAGTCAAGAGTCTACAGTCAACAGTCTACTTTCTGCGGAAGCTAAAGAAATTAGGCATGTCTGCATCGACTCTCACAAGCTTCCGCAGATACGCGATAGAGAGCATCCTATCCGGCTGCATTAAAGCCTGGTATGACAACTGCTCGGTCCAAGATCGCAAGAAACTGCAGAGTGTGGTGAACTCAGCCCAACGCATCACACAAGCTTGCCACCCCCACATTGATTCTGTCTACACCTCCCGCTGCCTCAGGAAGGCAGACAGCATTATCAGAGACCCCTCCCACCCAGGCTTTGCCTTCTTCCAGACCCTTCCATCAGGCAGAAGGTATAGAAGTCTGAAGACCCACACACCCAGACATAGGAACAGCTTCTTCCCCACAGCTACAAGACTCCTCAACAACTCCCCCTTGGGCTGATATATTCCCTGTAAGAACACTATTCACGATGCCCTATGCTGCTCTTGCTCATGTATTCGCTTTGTTTGGCCCCTTGTTCCGCACTGTAACCAATCACTGTTTTGTCGATGTACCATTTGTCAATGTACTTGGTTGATTATTCGTTTTGTCTACTGTGTACGTACTATGTACGTTTCCTCGGCCGCAGAAAAATACTTTTCACTGTACTTCGGTACATGTGACAATAAATCAGATCAAATCAAATCAAATCAAAATATCCATAAACAGCTACTGCAGCAAAGGATCCAGAAGCAGCCATTGCAGCAAGGAATCTATAAACAGCTAATCCCTTGGCCGAGACCAGTAGCAAGGCTGATGATCCAGGTGGACAGGCAGATGTGAGTATGAACTGCACCAACTTCATGGATAATTGTATCCATGAAGAGTTGAGGACACAGTCGGTCGACCTGGTAGCAGCCGTGACAGTGAAGATACAAGCATCAGCAATAAGCCCAATATAGAAGAACACACACTGAGTAGGGAGCATTGCTCCAAAAGGCTTAAAGATTTGGTGACGCAAAGACCAGCCAGAAAACCGGTGTTTCGAAAGATGAAACAAGATCACATACTCGGTCAAGGTTCAGGAGACCAACAGGAAGATGTCTTAACCTGAAGGATTGAACGTGATGAACTGTGTACAAGGTACACGTTTAAAATTATTATGCATATCGTGTTTTGTAAAGCACAGTTAGATTTGTATATATGACATGTTTGAAATCATTATTCGTATTGGGAACAGTTATATTTGTTAAATGCTCACATTTCCAAAGGAAGGGGGATATGCATATGCGTGGTAATGCTTATAGTTAGATATATGACTACCGACCAGCAGGTGGGGACAGAGATCCACCATGTGACTCCACAGAACCGGGAGATGGCAGTAAGAAGTACTGGAAGACAGTCGCATTAGAAATAGCTCCAGGAGAATTCAATTGTTCGTTACCGTTCGTATTATAGTCCATTAGATATCTTTCCATGTGTTCATTTTGTTGATAAACTATCTTAATCGTCAAAGAACAAGATGTTCTGATGTTCTGTGTGCATCTTTACCATAGCCACAACACAGAACGTAACATTCATGTCGAGAGGGCAAGACTACAAGAGCAGGGATGTACTTCTGAGGCTGTATAAGGTTCTTGTCAGACCCCATTTGGATTATTGTGAGCAGTTTTGGGCCCCGTATCTAAGAAAGGATGTGCTGGCCTTGGAGATGGTCGAAAGAAGGTTCAGAAGAATGATCCCCGGAATGAAGAGCTTGTCATGTGAGGAGCAGTTGAGGATGCTCAGTGGTAGGGAAAACATTGGAGAAGATTCTTAGGGACAGGATTTACTCACATTTGGAAGCAAATGGACATATTAACAATAGGCAGCATGGTTTTGTGAAGGTGAGGCTGTGGTAGTCACCACTAGCTGTATTATATGTATTACAGTAAGACACATATACTAGAGGTAAATGCGTAAATCCCTGCCTGCTGGCTCCGCCCAGTAGGCGGAGTATAAATGTGTGTGCTCGCCGGTGCTGCAGCCATTCTGGTTCCAGCTACAGGAGGCACAACATCTTTGCTCAATAAAGCCTCGATTATTCCACTACTCTCGTCTTCGTGGTAATTGATAGTGCATCAGAGGTCATGTGTCACTAACTTGATCGAGTTTTTTGAGGAAGTGACAAAGATAATTTATGAAGGTAGGCAATGGATATTGTCTACATGGACTTCAACAAGGCCTTTGACAAGGTCCCTCATGGCAGACTGGTATTGAAGGTGAAGTCACATGGAGTCAGATGTCAGCTGGCAAGATGGATACAGAACTGGTTCGGTCAAAGAAGACAGGGCAGCAGTGGAAGGATGCTTAATGGAAGGCAGTGACTAGAGGGATTTCGCAGGATCAGTGCTGGGACCTTTATCGTTCGTCGTATATATAAATGATTTGGAGGAAAATGTAGCTGGTCTGATTAGAACGTTTGGTACAAAGATTGGTGGAATTGCAGATAGTGAAGAGGATTGTCAGAGAATACAGCAGGATATTGATCAGTCGAAGACTTGGGCGGAGAAATGACAGATGGAGTTTAATCTGGACATTTTGGAAGGTCGAATACAGGTGAGAATTATACAGTAAATGGCAGACCACTGAGGAATATTGACAGGCAGAGAGATCTGGGCGTACAGGTCCACAGATTACTGAATGTGGCCAAGGAGACATACAACTTGCTGGCCTTCATCAGTCAGGGCATTGAGTATAAAAATTGGAAAGTCATTTTGCAGCTGTACAGAACCTTAGTTAGGCCACATTTGGAATATTGCGTACAATTTGGGTTACTACACTACCAGAAGGATGTGGAGGCTTTGGAGAGGATAGATAATAGGTTTATCAGGATGTTGTCTGGTCTGGAGGGTATTAGCTGTGAGGTGAGGTTGGATAAAGTCGGATTGTTTTCACTGGAACAATGGAGGTTGAGGGACGACCAGATAGAGGTCTACAAAATGAGTGACATGGACAGAGTGGATAGTCAGATTTTGATACTGCTAATGGTCCACAGCACCTCATGGATGCTTAGTTTTTCCCAGGGTGGAAATGTCAATTACTAGGGGACATAGGTTAAAGGTGCGAGGGGGAATGAATGAAATGAATGAAATGAAATGAAATGTTTAGAGGAGATGTGCGAGGCAAGCTTTTTACACTGTGGGTGCCTGGAACCCACTGCCAGGGGAGGTAGAATCATAGAATCATAGAACAGTACAGCACAGAACAGGCCCTTCGGCCCTCAATGTTGTGCCGAACAATGATCACCCTACTCAAATCCACGTATCCACCCTATACCCGTAACCCAACAACCTCCCCCTTAACCTTACTTTTAGGACACTACGGGCAATTTAGCATGGCCAATCCACCTAACCCGCACATCTTTGGACTGTGGGAGGAAACCGGAGCACCCGGAGCAAACCCACGCACACACGGGGAGGACGTGCAGACTCCGCACAGACAGTGACCCAGCCGGGAATCGAACCTGGGACCCTGGAGCTGTGAAGCATTTATGCTAACCACCATGCTACCGTGTTGCCCTTAAACTAAGGTGGTGGAAGCAGATACGATAGCGTTGTTTAAGATGCATCTTGACGAATACATGAATAGGATGGGAATAGAGGGATGCGAACTCTGAAAGTTCAGAAAGTTTTGGTTTAAACAGGCATCATGATCGGTGCAGGCTTGGAGGGCCAAAGGGCTTGTTCCTGAGCTGTACTGTTCTTTGTTCAAACTAAGCATCAATGAGGTGCTGTGGACCATTAGCAACAGCAGAATTGTACTCAACCACAATCTGTAACCGCATATCTCCCACTCCACCATTGCCACCAACCCTGGTTCAATGAGAAGTGCAGGAGCAGTACCAGGCACACCTAAAAATGAGGTGTCAATTTGGAGAAGCTACAGCACAGGACTACTTGCATGCCAAACTGTAAAAGCAGCAAGTAATAGATGGGGCGAAGTGATTCTGCATTCAACGGATGATCTAAGCTCATGATCATCATTGGACTTGTCAGGTCCAGATTTTTATTGAACTAAAATTTCACCACCTATCCTGGCGGGATTTAAATCCAGGTCCTTGAGGCATTACCCTGGCTTTCTGGATTACTAGTCCAGTGACAATACTGCTATGCGTCTGCCTCCCAAAAGATACTGCAAAAGATAAGTCTAAAGCATTGGCAACAGCCTTCAGCCACAATGGCCAAGTGGGTGACCCATCTCGGCCTCCTCCGAAGGTCACCACAATCACAGATGTCAGTCCTCAGTCAATTCAATTCCCCCCACGTGATATCAAGAGAAGGCTGAAGGCACTAAATACTGCAAAGGCTGTGGACCCTGACAAAATGCCAGCAATGCTACTGAAGGCCTGTGCTTCTGAACTTGGTTATGACCCTAGCCAAGCTGTTCCAGTACAGCTACAATACTGACATCTACCCGGCAAAGAGGAATATTGCTCAGTGATATCCTGTGAAAGAAAAACAGGGAAAATCTAACCCGGCCAAATATTGCCTCATCAATCTATACTTGATCATCAGGAAAGTGATGGAAGGAGTCATCAACAGTGTTATCATGTGACACTGATTCAGTAATGACCTGCTCATGGTCCCTCAGTTCGAGTTCCACCAGGGTCACTCAGCTCCAGACCTTATTACAGTCTTGGGTCAAACATGGACAAAAGAACTGAACTCCAGAGGTGAGGTGAGAATGACTGCCCTTGACACCAAGGTAGCATCTGACCGAGTACGGCATCAAGGAGCCCTCGCTAAACTGGATTCAATGGGAATCAGGGGGAAAACTCTCCGCTGGTTGGAGTCATACCCGGCACAAAGGAAGATGGTTGTGGTGATTGGATGTCAATCCAATCTGGGGCTGGTTTAGCTCACAAGGCTAAATCGCTGGCTTTTAAAGCAGACCAAGCAGGCCAGCAGCACGGTTCGATTCCCGTACCAGCCTCCCCGGATAGGCGCCGGAATGTGGCGACTAGGGGCTTTTCACAGTAACTTCATTTGAAGCCTACTCGTGACAATAAGCGATTTTCATTTTCATCTCAGCTCCAGCACATCACTGCAGGTGTTCCTCAGGGTAGTGTCCTAGGCCCCAACCATCTTCAGCTGCTTCATCAATGACCTCCCTTCCATCATTAATTCAGAAGTGGGTATGTTTACTGACCATTGTACAATGTTCAACATCATTAACATATCTTCACTGAAGCAGTCCCTGTCTAAATGCTGGGTCCAGGCTTGGGGTTTGAAGTGGTAATTAACATTCATACCACACAAATACCAGTGAATGGATATCTTCAAAAAGAGAGAAGCTTAACAATAGCCCTTGACATTCAATGGCAGTACCATCAGTGAATCGCCCTCTTTCAATATCCAAGGGTTACCATTAACCAGTAACTGTGTTGGACTAGCAATATATATGCGGTGGCTACAGGAGCAGGTCAGGGCCTGAAGAACTCCTGCAGTGGTGTCCAGTGGCCAATAACCCACATCCTGACTCCCCAAAGCCTGTCAACCACCTACAAGGCACAAGTCAGGGGTGTAATGAAATACTCTCCACTTGCCTGGATGAGGGCAGCTCCAACAACACTCAAGAAGCCCGACACCTTCCAGGACAAAGCAGCCCACTTGATTGGCATCCCATCCACAAACATTCACTCCCTCCATCAATGACACACAGTGTTGAGGGATCTCTGGGGCAGCTAGCCAGCGGCAGGAATCCTGAAGCTCGGTGAATCGGCAACAGGAAAAAAAAATGAGTTCCCCGTCGGTTGTGCAACCTGTTGCAAATCTCCTGGCCCACTCCGCCATCCCCAACAAGGTTCCTGCACAGACCCGGCGGGAACATGCAAATAGGCCATTATCCCTCATTTGAATCTTATTTACGGGCGGTGCCTGCTTCCCCTGCCTCCTGGGATGCTCCAGTTCCCCCAGCCGGCAGTTTTGCTGAAGTGAATTGGTGCAAGTTCTGAGAAGCGGGGACCTGGCAGCTTGCACTCCAAGTTGGCAAGGGATGAGTACCTTACAATTCCCTCCATTGTGCTGATGGGGGTCCTCAATGGATGGTGGGGATCAGGGGGCTTGATACCTGTATCCTTTAAACCCTTTAAACTGTCTGCCAGTATCTCAAAATTATTGTTCTTTGACAATAAAATAAAAGTTCAACCTTAAACCTGTTAAACGGCCAGTCAGAATGCTAAGTTCAAAGATCTGTGAGATAAGGTAAAAGTATTCCCTTTCATGTGGTGGAAACCTTTTAATTTTGTTTCTCACAGTCAGTTACATTTCCCTTTAACTTTTTCGAGCCCGTTTGTTTACCAAGAAGCCAAAAAGCTTTGAACTGCATTATTTACATTCAATTTCATGGACCATAGCCTTTTTTATTAACATGTCCAGGCTGTTTCAAAGAAAGGCTAAAGACTAGAGGTCCATTAGCTCTCAAATACTTCCACTTTTGATCAGATGTTTTTCTAACTACAGTTGTTTTTAAAAGAGAGCAGGTCTGGGAGCAGCACACAGACGGAGCATCAAAATATACCCAAACCTATTTATAACACCTGAATTAATAAACTCAATTCCTTATCCCCATTAAAAAAATTATGCCCCCTTTACCTGTGATCCCGGTATTTCATGGTGGAACACTCCTGTGGCTTGCTTGATCAGCTGAGATAGTGCTTGCTCATTGCTTGCATATTCCAAGAGTTCCAGATTGACTCCATCCAGAAACTGGATTTTTGCGGCCTTCATCAGTTGATGGATCCAATGGCCTCGCTCTGCTTTATCTTTCAAATGGATGTGCTGTATCACTCCTGAGGAAATGTGAAGGAACAAGTGTAAATTAAAAAAAAAAAACTTTGTTCAACGAACAGACGTTTGTGAAGAAAATGATCAAACAGAACCGGCAATGTAATGGAGAAAGTAGAAGAGGAGGATTTGTGTGTAATTGCATTGACCAAGTGACGATCACATCCTCAGGATGTTCTTCAAGTGCTTCCTATCCAATGAGTTATTTTTGAGGTGTAATCGCTGTTATTTTCTCAGTGGATGTGTTGGCTAATCTGTGCCCTGCAAGGTGCCACAAGTAGGAAAATGGACACTGGACCATTTGGTAATTTGGTAATGTTGGGTAATGGATGGAAAATTGCCCAGGACACCATGGGAACTCTCTGTTCTTCTTCTACACCCACCTGAATAGGCGGCAACAGCACCGCCTAATGCCTCATCAGAATCACCGTATCTCAGGCAATGTAGCACTCACTCACACTGCCCTTTGTGTCAATTGATGTGGTGATCCCAAAATGTTCTGACCCTGAGAAGAGATGGCGAGAAAGAGAGAGAGAGAGAATGAGAGGTGCTCACACCAAGCGGAGTTTACACGAAGCAAGCGATGAAAAGCATGGGCAAGGGAGTGAGTTTCAGGATTCAGTCTTGGCGACAGTGAAGGAACGGCAATGTAGCTCATAGATCACAGAATTTACAGTGCAAAAGGAGGCCATTCTGCCCATCATGACTGCACCGGCCCTTGAAAAGAGCACCTTATTTAAGCCAAGGCCTCCACCCTATCCCTGTAACCCAATAACGCCACCTAACCTTTTTGGACACTAAGAGCAATTTGGCATGGGCAATCCACCTAACGTGCACAGCTTTGGACTGTGGGAGGAAACCGGGGCACCCGGAGGAAACCCACGCAGAGTGGGACTTGCAGCTGGTGCGGTTCCCTTGCATCTGCCTCCATTGTCGTTCTAGGTGGTCGAGGCTGTGGAGTTGGATGTTGCTTTTGAAGGAGCTTTGGCGAGTTGATGCAGTGCATTTTGCAGGTTGCACGTTCTGCTGCCAATGCACGTCAATGTTGGAGGAAATTAATGTTTAACCTGGAAAGTGCTGTCAATAATTGAGACCTGGTTGAGTAAAGGGGAGGGTTCACTGCTTCGTATTCCTGCCTGCAATGTATTCAAGAAATATTGATAAAGAGAAAGAGGAAAGGTAACAATTTTACTGAGAAAATATTACAGTGCCGGAAGTAACAATGTGACCTAGGGAGTCAAAGACGGAATCCGATAAGAGTGAGTAAAAACTTAAGGAGCAGTTTGTGTATTTAATAATGCGAAGGAGATAGTTGACTGTGTTTCCAAAGAGTTTACAGGAAAGTAAACAGCACTGTTGATCCACAGCACCAGGGTCCCAGGTTCGATTCCTACTTGGGTCACCAAAGACTGCGTGTTCTCCCCATGTCTGCGTGAGTTTCCTCCGGGTGCCTCCCATAAGTCCCGAAAGACGTGCTGTTAGGTAATTTGGACATTCTGAATTCTCTCTCTGTGTACCCAAACAGGCGCCGGAGGGTAGTGACTAGGAGCTTTTCACAGAAGCTTCATTGCAGTGTTAATGTAAGCCTACTTGTGACAATGAAGATTATTATTATGTGGTTTAAGGGCTGCATACAACAGACAGGCCAAGCCTTGAGAATAACAATCATAGCATCAGATAGTTTGGATAAGACAAATGCTGTGATTAAATATACAAAATTCAGATATGTTTGATTATGTTTTTGGTGCAGTAAGGGTGCAGCAAGGGTTGTAGTAAGGGCAGTAAGGTGCAGCCTGGGATACTGTGTGACCGTTGAAGTCATGTTTTGAACAATCTTCAATTGAAAGGCAACAGACACCTTTTGAAGACAGAGGTGCAATTAAAGCAACATAAAAGTAAGATGGTATTTCATTTACCATGGATATTGTTTTCTGAAGGTGGGCTAATGGAATTTTGTTTATATTGAGAGGGTTCCCTGGGACTAGATAATTAGAGGTATTGATCTGGATTCTCCATTTCTGGGGCTAATTGCGGGCGCGATCAGAGAATCCACAGGAGGTTCACGACAGGAAAATCAGCGTGAACCCCTCACCAATTCTGGTACAGGGAGGGGCCAGCACCGACGCCACATGAAACTCCCGTGGATCACGGCGAAAACAGCCGGAGAATGGCCGGGTCCCGGGCTGCGCATGCGCAGGGCTGACAACCTGCATCGGTTGCTTCTGGCGATTGGGCGGAGATTTGATTCCAGCGGCGAAATCGGGGCCGGCGCTGGTTTCATGCTGGTTGACGAGACTCGGCCCCTTCCAAAATGGCGTCATCGCGTTGCGCGCCGCGTGCGTCGTAAGCAGGCCCTTCCATCGATGCTCCATCCCCAATTGGCCGAGTTCCCGACCGTGCGGCCAGGAACCCGGCCTGGCGACTGCGGACTGTGTCCAACGCTGCCAGGGTGGGGGGTGGCCTTCCGCGAGGGCAGGGGGCACTGGTGAGGGGTGGTCAGAGGGTGGCCTGAAGGGATGTGGATAGCGGGCGCCATGTTGTACAACGCGACCACTGCTGGTTGTCGCCGTGCGCATGCACGGCCATGGACCTGGCCATTCCCGGCGCCGGAATCGGGGGTTTCACCCAGCACCGCTGCTAGCCCCTCACCAGTCCTGGAGTCGGTGAGAGGTCGGCGCCGATTTTTGTGCCGTAAAACGCCCGCGTATTCACCGTTCGAGCCAGAACTTAGCCGCTGAAACGGAGAATTAAGCCCGATGTATTCCTCAATAATACCTCTTGGATTAGATGGCAGAAAGTCAATCTCTCCATGAGAAGATTCATTACATTACCTTTCAGGACAATTCGAACACCTTTTTCATGAGCATGACACAGAAGCTCATCATCAATTATTTCCATGGCCACAATTACCGTGAGCTTCGACCAATCATAGTGTTTCCAATCAGTTCCTCCACGATCAAAAACAAGGACCTGGTACAAGAAAAGGGGCCGTCAGCTGCAGTAATAAAAGACAGAGGGCTGGATTCTCCGATTTTGAGGCTATGTTCGGAGCATGTCTCTAGTCTTACGATAAAACGTCGGCGCCGCCCATGCACCGATGCTCCACCCGGTGAGGGGCTCGCAGCTGTGCCGCGTAAACCCCCCCCCGGGTTCCCGACAGAAACAGCCAGGGAATTGCCGGGTCCAAGGCCGTGCATGTGCAAAGCAAACGACCTGCAGTGGTCACGTCGTCCAACATGGTGTCGGCCACGAGCGGACCCTGCCCAACAGATAGTGCGCCCCTGGAACCTCTCTTTCCACCCCCGGACCACATCTAACCAGTTCCCCCAGCCCCCGCCGAAACCACGCCCCCCCACCCCCACCCCCACTCCCCGGCCAGCTGAAAGACTCCTCCTCCCGAGCCGTAAATCGAACCCAGGACCCTGGCGCTGTGAAGCAACAGTGCCAACCACTGTGCTACCATGCCGCCCATTGTTAGTCTATTAGTCTGTCAGAGTGAGATCCCACATCATTTACGATTCTACACATCAGAGAAACATTTTAAAATAAACATTTTACCGGTGCTGCACTTGTTCAAATATCTGTGCATTGCTCAATATTACAGATGTCCTATTTTACACAGGCTGTATCTACACCAAGATTAACACTTTAACATATATTATATATCACACGATTCTCTTTGTATTTGAACAACAGTCTGAGCTGCTCCTTGTGTCTGTCCACTAGCTTCACCTGTCCCCCCACCCTGACCCACACCCTCAGCCTGGTCCTGATCCTGGGGTTGTGCTCAGGACCCCTCTCCAGCCTGGATCTCCCCGGGAGCCCAGGCTGGAGGGTGACCGGTTAACGCTCTCCCCCAACCGAACCCAGGCCAGTCCCGGGGGAGGGAAAAAGAACATCCTAAAGAGGGCAATCTGTCCGAACTTCCACAACAGTGTGGGTTGGAGGAGCTGACCCACATGGGGAAAGACACCAGTTCACAGCCCAATGCTCCATTCCAAGTGTTGCTGCTCAATACACTTCAAAATAACAACTTCAAATCAATGAACTCTCATCCCGAGGGAATTTAATGGTCTGACACACCCACCTCCACTTGGAACTGATGGTCTGCGGGTAAAGGCTCACACAGACTCCGTTTTGAACATGGGCAAAAATTAATGGGGGAAACCCCGGAGGCCCCGCCGATCCACATCACCAGCACCGCCACAAACTGCGCCAATGCCAAACTCCAGCGCATCCTCTCCGCCGGAGATGAAGATCTATCAGTCACAGTGAGATCCTTTCTTTATACTGAGCCTCATGTGAATGATGATGCCACCTCCTGGGTCTCTCTATCTCTATCTTGCTTTGTGTGATAACAGGGACATGTTGACGCAAGCTTCATGCTGTTAAATGTAACTTTGTAGGGAAGTTCGCTTCTCCCCGTCACTCCTCGCCTAAAGCAACATTCAACCTTGAAACTCCATTCCCGTCCTCCTCTTTGTCAATATTCATGACCCTCTCTACTCCCACTGCCCTTTTCTCCGGACAATGTTCCTCTCTGAAGATTACTGCCGCATTCCATGATCTTTGCCAATATCCATCCTTAAATCGTATCTCTCCTTCCTCCATGTCTTGCCAACACTTTCATCCCTGAGTTTCTTTCTGTTACTCCTCCCAGTCTTGGCCACTGTTTTTCCATTAAATTTCCTCCCTCATTTTTCTGCATCATGTTATCTTTCGTCCCTGAATATCCCCTTGTCCGTTCCTTGGGCGCGATTTTCCGTTTCAGGGACTAAGTGCTGACGCTGGGACAGAATCAATGGACTTAAATGGCAGCTAAATTGGCGGCATTCCCAGTGCAGTTCAACGAATGTTAATGGGCTAGCACCAGCGGCACGAGGAACACGAGCAATTCCAATGAAAAACGGTGTTCGATTCACCAGGATCAGGATTGACCCTCGAGAGACAATGGGGTCCACCCCCCCACCCATCTTATTACGAATCCCTGACCCCCACAGCCTCTCTGCCCCTGAACCCCATAAATACCCAAATAACTGACCCAAATGCAGGGGCTGCAGTGAATCCAATAATCTATACAATAGCCCAAATATCGGAAATTGTAACACAAATTCCTATCTGCCATTCCGGATCAGACCCCATTGAGATGTTTGATCAGGTCCACCAATTGGGGACTCTACATGGTTGTGGTGATGCAGCAGACATGAAACTATTATTATAATTCATTCAAATCGATCGCATTGTACACTCAGCCCTTCCATCCGCCGTGATTGTGGGTGACAGAATCCCACTACAATTAAAAACTGAAATCCTGACAGTCATGAGTCACTCCTGGGGAGACCCAGTTGCCGGCCTTAATGGGTGTAGACTAAAGAAAGGGGATCATCTTACGGCATTCGCAAACTGCTGGTGGAATAATTTTGACGGGGTTTATGGACCAACCCCAGATCGCACAATCTTGCAGCTCAAAACTCCATGAGGTGGACTCGCACGTTAGTATCCCATGCAACGCAGGAGGTTTAAAGGACGTGTAAGGCTTTCAACCCCACCGATGCAGCCCACACAGACTCCTGGGGTCTCTGCCCATTTGATATGTGCATGGGAAAGGGAAACGCAGTCAACGGCAAGTCGACCTCAAGGACACACAAACTGCATTGCTCCACCTCAGGGACAGAGAGCAGTGTGGAAAAACAAGGGAGATCCCATGGATCAATTGGCTGCTCTCACCGTATCAGGAAGCAGCTGAGTACAAAACAAAGAAGCAGTTAGATATAGCATTTGAGGTGAATGGTGAGGGGGTGGGGTTGGGCTATTGAGTTGGGCGATCAGCCATGATCATAATGAATGGTGGAGCAATAACCGGGTGTGCCCCATATTCAATCATTTGGTGTGTTTATACCCACAGATGCCCACAAGGGGGGAGAAAGTAGAACTGGTTGAAACAGTTAATATCCAAGTCATGGAAAGCTTAAAAAGGGTAACCTAACACAATACTTGAATCACTTTCTTAAACAATCCCACCATTGTCAGAGCACTTGACAGAGATTTAGATGCAGACGCAACGAGTATACAGGTGAGGTGAGAGTGACAGCCCTTGACATTAAGGCAGCATTTGAACGAGTATGGCATCAAGGAGCCCGAGCTAAGCTGGAGTCAATGGGAATCAGGGGGGAAAACTCTCCGCTGGTTGGAGTCATACCCGGCACAAATATTTTGGTGGCTGCAGGTCAATCATCTCAACTCCAGGACATCACTGCAGGAGTTTCTCAGGGTAGTGTCCTTGGTCCAATCAGCTTCAGCTGCTTCATCAGTGACCTCCCTTCTGTCATAAGATCAGAAGTGAGGATGTTTGCGGATGACTGCACAATGTTCGACAACATTCACGACTCCTCAGATAATGAAGCAGTCCATGTCCAAATGCAGCAAGACCTGGACAATATCCAGCCTTGGGCTGACAAGTCGCAAGTTACATTCGCGCCACACAAATGCCAGGCAATGACCATCTCCTACAAAAGAGAATCTAATCACCACCCCTTGACATGGAATGGCATTACCTACGCTGAATCCCCCACAGTCAACATCCTGGGGGCTACCATTGATCAGAAGCTGAACTGGACGAGCCACATTAATACTGTGGCTACCTGTGATGGATATCACGTTCACCGCAGAATTCGGATTAAAAATAAGTCAATAATACAAAGAGCATTCTAATTCAAGATGGAATAAAACCACTCCAGCTAAAGGTCAGATAGAGGTTACCACCTGATGGGAGAGACTCCAAGCTGGTTCCATGGTCTCATTAGTATCAAACAATTAAAGGCTCTTCTTTGATAGACCATAAACCCTTTGAGACGAACTCCCCTCCCGAGAAGTATTCAAAATATAAGGACAGGGGATTCCCCAGATAAATAGATACACAGATCTTTCTCAAACTATACCTTTGGACAGTTACGATAACACTTTCACAAAAGTGTCTGTTTTGATATCTGGAGAGAATGTCACCCTGACAAGAGGCAGGCACCAACCAGTGCCTCCCTTGCCAATATATCTGAGGATCCCTGACAACCACACAGACACAACAACCATTAAAAGATCTATCAGTGATAGTACATCCAATTAGCCATTTGGCTATAGGTAATTAACCAACATTAAATGCCAAGGTAATAAATGCCTTCCTGAACCGATAAGCAAGTTTAATGTATATAAGGAGAAGGCATTTTAGCAGAAGTATCTCTCTCCGATCCCGACCCTCCTTTTAGGGCGAGAGTCAGTTCTATTCTTAGGAAGCTTGTCTCGTAGGACAAAACCTGTTGTAAGTATGGTTTTGTATAACTTCTTGTAGATGTATTAAGAAACTAATAGAGATGCTTTAAGGATTTTTCCATGTTTAGATATCTCATTCGATTGAGAGAAGTTAGTATGTTAGTAGATATCTAGAAGGACTGTTTAGTCCACTTATACTCTAACTCTGCAATTCAATATGTATCTATTGGTAGTGTTTTCACAATAAAGATACTTTAATTAAAATCATACTGTGTGAAAATTAATCTCAAGGTTGATCTCCTAGACACTCATTTAGGAAGCCTAAGTAGACAATAGGACCCACCACCTCAAGAGGTATGGATTTAGTTATGAGTGGCGAATCTGAACTCTCCCTATAGAAAGTAACTGAGATCTTGTTTAACTGCCTGAGACCCGGAAAAGCATTCTGCCTTCGTGACATCCATTCTGAGTCTTGGCAGGAAAACAGATTTCCCTCTTTTAATAGGTTAACCTAGGGCATAGGTTAGTAACAGAGTATTATCAGGTCCGGAATAACATAAATTCACAACATACCAGGGCAGGTCAAAGGCTAGGAACCCTACGGTGAGTAACTCAGCTGTTAAGTCCCCAAAGCCTGTCCACCATCACCAAGGCACAAGTCAGGGGTGTAATGGAATACTCTCCACTTGCCTGGATGAGTGCAGCTCCAACAACACTCAAGAAGCTCCACACCATCCAGGACAAAGCAACCTGCTTGATTCCACCTTCCACAAACATTCAAACTCTTCACCACTGACGAATAGAGGCAGCTGTGTGTACCGTCTACAAGATACACTGCAGTAACTCACCAAGGTTCCTTAGACCACATCTTCCAAACCCATGACCACTACCATCTAGAAGGACAACAGCAGCAGATACCTGAGGACCCCACCACCCTGACTTGGAAATATATCGCCGCTCCTTCACTGTCACTGGGGCAACAGTCTGGAGCTCTCTCCCTTACAGCACAGTGGGTGTACCTGCACCTCAAGGACTGCATCAGTTCAAGAAGACAATTCACCACCACATTCTGAAGGGTGCTGGCCTAACCTGCGCTGCCCAAATCCCGTAAATGAATTTTAAAAAACATATTGTACCCTACAACAACAAACCAAGGGCGCGAACCTCCGCTCCCCACGCCGAGTGGGAGAATCGCGGGAGGGCCCCACGACAAATTTCACGCCCCCCTGGCAGCCCCCCCCCGTTCCCCCCCCCCCCCCCCCCCCCCCCGGCTCGGAAGAATCGTCGCTCGCCGTTTTTCACGGTGAACGGCGACTCTCCGACCCGGATGGGCCGAGCGGCCTGCCGTTCGCGGCCGTTTCACGACGGCGGCAAACACACCTGGTCGCTGCCGTTGTGAAAGGGGAGTGAGAAGCCTGTTTGGGGCTTGTAGGTGGCCTAGCAAGGAGAGAGCACCACGACTGTGCTCGGGAGGGGACAGGCTCGCGATTGGTGCCCACTGATCGTCGGGCCGGCGCCCAAATCGGACGCACTATTTCCCCTCCGCCGCCCCGCAAGATCAAGCCGCCACGTCTTGCGGGGCGGCTGAGGGGAAAGACGGCCACCGTGCATGCGCGGGTTCGTGCCGTCAGCGTCATGACGTCAGGCGCGCATGCGCGGGTTGGAGCCGGCCAACCTGCGCATGCGCGGCTGACGTCATTAGGCGTGCCGGCCGCGTCATTCTTGGCGCGACGCCCCCACGGCCGAGATTTACGGAGCGCCGCTCCTAGCCCCGCCGGGAGGGGAGAATAGCGGGCGAGGAGCGGCCTCCGAGGCCGTCATGAAACTCAGCCGAGTTCACGACGCCCCTCTCGATTTTTCCCGGGTGCGGAGAATTCCACCCCAAATCTTTAACAAATGATGTTGAACAAATAGATTCCTCGACATTGTGGGAGGATCTGTGGAATTGGGGCTCGAATATGCAAATACACCATCGGACTCACATTATCTTCCATGTCCTGGCCTTAATCCAAATGGTATTGATTATATACCGAGCGTGCCTCATCTTCCAGACTAGAAAGGCACACAAGAGGTGACGATGGGGAATTAGATTCAGTAATTGGGGTAATAAGGTAAGGAATCAAGTGCCTGTACTAAAGGACGGTATAATGCAGGTGGTCTGAGCCCATGTCTTTATGATCCTAAGCTGGATACCTGGCCAATGACGATGGTGGTGGGATGTAGAGGAAGCAGTCAGCATCTACAAGTTGCTTATCTTGGATTCGACCAAGGGCCAAAAGGGGTAACTGTCAGAGCGGAAATAATTAATACGATTTAATTACAATGATTCATTTGGACAGACAATAATTATAGTCTGTTAAAAGATCTTAGAGATGTTTTTTGAATTTATCTAATGTTTTGGAAAGGTTAAGGAAAATTCCACACTCGGTAAAGGCATGCTGATATGGCAAAGGATACAGACACCTGCAGTGCCCATATCAGTAGCTGGTTCTCCAGTAACTTGTTTTACAGTCTGCACCTTGTTTTCTACGGCCTAAAGTGGCAGATGCAGCTCATGGTGCTGGGCCGATTAACAACAAGGGAGGCAAAAGATGTGCAGGTTAGGTTGATAGGCCATGCCAAATTATCCGCTAGTTTCCAAAGATATGCAGGTTCAATGGGGGTGACAGGGTTTCAGGAGCAGGGTGGGGAGTTGGCCTAGGTAGGGCGCAGACTCGGATGGGCCGAATGGCCTCCTTCTGCACTGTAGGAATTCAATGGTTTGAAGGGATCAGGGAGTAGCCACAGGAGGGTAAGGGTGAAAAATACTTAGTCTGCCTTGTGAACACCTGCAACTTATTTAATGTAAATGTCTGATCCAGACAAATGTAAATAATGCCTTTGCCTACGTGATCTACAATGTATAAGTATGACTTGATTTCTCAACCGGGCAGAGTCAGCTCCAGAGATCTTTCTCTGAAATAGTTCTCTCCCCGCACATTGCCGAATAAACCATCATTCTGAAACTGGGTCTTGTGACATTATTTCGTATCATAATTTGCTCAATAACACTTACTAATAAAATGCAGGCCATTTTCCCGTAACATTTGGCGACAGTGGTGCTTGATGTATTGTGCTACTGTTGAATAATAGGGGGCGGGATTCCCCGTTTCTGAGACAAAGTGTTGACGCCAACGCAGAATCCGTGGGCTTTTACGACAGGAAAACCGTGCATTCCGGAATGCATTGACGCCACTGTTGTGCTGGAGCATTGCATCAAATCGGCGCCTGCCGCGATTTCGGCATCAGAACTAATTCTCCACCCAGTCACCTTCCCAATTTTGGCGTCGGCTGACGGAGAATCCCACCCAGGGTTCTTGGTGAAACATTTAAAAAATATATATATTTAGAGTACCCAATTCATTTTTTCTAATTAAGGGACAATTTAGCCAATCCACCTAGCCTGCACATCTTTGGGTTTGTGGGGGTGAAACCCACATAAATACTTGGTGAAACATTTGATGATGGCAATGAAGTCAGGACCATGGACATGAAAATAGTCGGATGCTATTTTTTAAAATCAAGGATTGGCAGGAACTTCATGTGGAATGAATGTTTCTTTATGGTGTCCTGGCATGTGCCATTGATATCTCCCTTGTGACACTTCTGTTGTTGAAAACTCACCACTATTCTTAGAATTCCCCCTATACCAAAAAGGGCCGACATTCTAAATGGTGAACAGGGATTCTCAGTCCCTGACTCCGATGCAGGCTTCGGTGGGTGCTATTCAGGTCAAACTGTATTTTCAAGTTATCCCCCGGTATAACCCATACCTTCACCGAAGAATTTTACCTACTTACCCCTTAGTAGCATCGATGTCCTGGGTCCTGCATTGCTAAGTAAGTAAAGTAGACTTTAGGGAAAAAAAAACTTTTTCAGGTTAAGTTAAGTTATTTTATTATTATATTTTTTCTTTTAAAAGCTGCAAACACTTTCTTTACAGAAAGGTAAAAATATCTTGCTTCTGGATCCTGCTGGTTGGTTGAAGGGACCTTCAGGCCCACCTTGACAATCAATCTTCTTTAAAGTCTGGTCTTCTTGGGATGTATTCGCTGGTTAGCTTGGTTGCTGTGTCTTGTCGATCCATGTACTGAGCTATGAGAGCTGGCTCTGCTGGCTATCTCTCAGCTGACTCTGACTCCTGTTTAAATTCTAGTCTTCCTTAGATGTATAGCTGTTTAAGCTCGGCTGCTTGTCTTGTCTTTCCCATGACCGAGCTGTGAGAGCTGAATATGCTTCTCTCCTCTCATTCCCTTCTCTCCTGTTGCTGGTCTGCTTCTGCTTCCTGGGTTTATATTCTCTTTCTACCAATTATTAAGTTTTTAGAGCCTTATTGTAAATTAACTTATTTCACTTTGATTGTTAAAAAGTATCTTTGATGTAAACATTCTAATACAACTAAGTATTCATTTTGGGAATGGCCTCACCTCTCAGATCTGATTACATTGTCCTTTGTGATGTTCAAAGTTCCTTTGTTTTCAATAGAGGTGTTACTTTTAATTCTGTGATTTTGAATTGTTTAATTTTCCAATTGTCCTCAGCTCATAACTTTGCCTTTGATTTTGACTTTAAATGATGTTTCTTGTAGACAGGTCGTCTCCAATTTTCTTTAATTTACTTGAATTTCACACTTAGAATTGACACCAAATTTGACTGAACATCATCCATCCTTTCCAGCTGTTTACTAAGAGAGTTAATTTCAATGAAGGTGTGAAACCTTTGCTTTTAACTGTGTGCTAAAATCCACTTCTTTATGACTTGAAAGACCTGTCTGTTTTAAACATTCGTCACTTAATTCAATTGAAACTCTCATCCATGCTTTTTCAGATACTTCCTAAGATAGTTACATTCAATGAAGGTGTGAGCCATTGTTTTAGCTTATTACATGAATCCTGTGTGTTTGCTAATCCTGCTTGTGAGAAAGAATCTGCATTTTATAATCCTGCTCTTTGCAGCTGCTATTAACCTTTTGTGGGATCTTTCCCTGTGTCCTCTCATGTTTCTCCCAGACTCGATATTGCCAGACTTCCATGTTTCAAATGACACATTTTTCTGTATTTTCAAGAACACTTCTTGCTTATGTGTAAGCAATGAAGTTGTTGAAGGCTGTCAGTTCATAAGATTGTAGCATGATCTTCCTGTTTTTAAAAATGATTTTTCTGTCTGAGATGCCTACCTCATGCTGATATGGCCTTACCTGTTTGTGGACATGCCGAATTGAATCAGACCCCAACCTTCGATGATGGTTTTCCACAGTTTCTGTAGTGTAGAACCTCTTGCCTTTCTTTTTGTAACTGTTGCCATTTTGATTTTGAAAAATGTACCCGATCAATTGCATTCCCCTGCAAGCGATATGTTGTAGCTCTGTTGAAACTGCAAAATTTGTGAAAATATTCTTGATATCTTACTAATTCTTATTAATGTGACATTGCAACATGCCATTGGACCTAGAAGTTTAGTTTCCACAATGTAGAACAATTGCGACTCCCTGCATATTATCTGTACTTGCATTCCAGGACCATGGAGTGTCAGCAGTGAATCTATACCGAGTGAATCTATATAGTGAGCGAGATTCTCCGTTGGCTGATGGCAAAATTGTAAAACACTTCGGGAGCAGTGTCCAGGGGCCTGTCGGGAAGGTAAGTTTACCTATAAAAACTTACCTTACAGGAGAAGTTGCCTCCAGATTTTCAGCGGGAGCAGTGTCCAGGGGCCTGTCGGGAAGGTAAGTGTACCTTTAAAACGTACCTTTAGAGCTGCAGGAAGTTGGCCGTGGGGATTTCTGGGAAGATTTGTTAGTACCTGTATATAAATTGGGCGTTTGCTAAACCCGAGACACTACACTTGTAGTGTCCGCCACCCTTCCACCTCCTCTAACCTAAGGGGTTGAGAGAATATCAGGTAAGCTCTTCCTTTCTTTTTCTTGTTTTATCTAGAGGGGATGGCAGGGAAGGCAGTACAATGTTCCTCCTGCAGAATGTTTGAGGTGAGGGACGCCGTTAGTGTCCCTGCTGATTTCATCTGTGGGAAGTGCACCCAACTCCAGCTCCTCAGAATCCTTGTTAGGGAACTGGAGCTGGAGCTGGATGAACTTTGGATCATTCGGGAGGCAGAGGTGGTCATAGATAGAAGCTTCAGGGAGGTAGTTACTCCGAAGAATAAAGATCGATGGGTGACGGTGAGAGGGGCTGGGAGGAAGCAGTCAGTACAGGGATCCCCTGTGGTCGTTCCAATTAGTAACAGGTATTCCACTTTGGATACTGTTGGAGGGGGGGACTTACCAGGGGTAAGCCATGGGGGACAGGTCTCTGGCACAGAGTCTATCTCTGTTGCTCAGAAGGGAAGGGGGAGAGGAGTAGAGCATTACTCATTGGAGACTCCATAGTTAGGGGGATAGAGAGCAGATTCTGTGGGAACGAGAGAGACTCGCGGTTGGTGTGTTGCCTCCCAGTTGCCAGGGTCTGCAATGTCTCGGATCGTGTTTTCAGGATCCTTAAGGGGGAGGGGGAGCAGATCCAAGTCGTGGTCCACATAAGTACCAACGACATAGGTAGGAAAAGGGATAGGGATGTAAGGCAGGAATTCAAGGAGCTAGGGTGGAAACTTAGATCTAGGACAAACAGAGTTATTATCTCTGGGTTGTTACCTGTGCCACGTGCTAGCGAGACGAGGAATAGGGAGAGAGAGCAGTTGAACACGTGGCTACAGGGATGGTGCAGGAGGGAGGGTTTCAGATTCCTGGATAATTGGGGCTCATTCTGGGGTAGGTGGGACCTCTACAAACGGGATGGTCTGCACCTGGACCAGAGGGGTACTAATATCCTGGGGGGAAATTTGCTAATGCTCTTCGGGAGGGTTTAAACTAGTTCAGCAGGGGATTGGGAACCTGAATTGTATCTCCAGTATACAGGAGGTTGAGAGTAGTGAGGTCATGAGTAAGGTTTCAAAGTTGCAGGAGTGTACAGGCAGGAAGGAAGGTGGTTTAAACTGTGTCTACTTCAATGCCAGGAGCATCTGGAATAAGGTTGGTGAACTTGCGGCATGGGTTGGTACCTGGGACTTCGATGTTGTGGCCATTTCGGAAACATGAATAGAGCAGGGACAGGAATGGTTGTTGCAGGTGCTGGGATTTAGATATTTCAGTAAGCTCAGGGAAGGTGGTAAATGAGGGGGTGGGTGGCATTGTGAGTGAAGGACAATATTACGGTGGCAGAAAGGACGTTGATGAGGACTCGTCTACTGAGGTAGTATGGGCTGAGGTTAGAAACAGGAAAGCAGCGGTCACCCTGTTAGGGGTTTTCTATAGGCCTCCGAAAAGTTCCAGAGATGTAGAGGAAAGGATTGCAAAGGTGATTCTGGATAGGAGCGAAAGTAACAGGGTAGTTGTTATGGGGGACTTTAACTTTCCAAATATTGACTGGAAACACTATAGTTTGAGTACTTTAGATGGGTCCATTTTTATCCAATGTGTGCAGGAGGGTTTTCTGACACAGTATGTAGATAGGCCAACAAGAGGCGAGGCCATATTGGATTTGATACTGGGTAATGAACCAGGACAGGTGTCAGATTTGGAGGTAGGTGAGCACTTTGGTGATAGTGATCACAATTCGATTACATTTACTTTAGTGATGGAAAGGGATAGATATATAATGCAGGGCAAGAGTTATATCTGGGGGAAAGGCAATTATGATGTGATGAGGCAAGACTTAGGATGCATAAGATGGGGAGGAAAACTGCAGGGGATGGGCACAATGGAAATTTGGAGCACGTTCAAGGAACAGCTACTGCGTGTCCTTGATAAGTATGTACCTGTTAGGCAGGTAGGAAGTGGTCGAGAGAGGGAATCGTGGTTTACTAAAGCAGTTGAAACACTTGTCAAGAGGAAGAAGGAGGCTTATGTAAAGATGAGACATAAAGGTTCAGTTAGGGTGCTCGAGAGTTACAAGTTAGCGAGGATGGATCTAAAGAGAGAGCTAAGAAGAGCCAGGAGGGGACATGAGAAGTCTTTGGCAGGTAGGATCAAGGATAATCCTAAAGCTTTCTATAGATATGTCAGCAATAAAAGAATGACAAAGGTAAGAGTAGGGCCAGTCAAGGACAGTAGTGGGAAGTTGTGCGTGGAGTTCGAGGAGATAGGAGAGGTTCTAAATGAATATTTTTCGTCAGTATTCACACAGGAAAAAGACAATGTTGTCGAGGAGAATACTAAGATACAGGCTACTAGACTAGAAGGGCTTGAGGTTCATAAGGAGGAGGTGTTAGCAATTCTGGAAAGTGTTAAGATAGATAAGTTCCCTGGGCCGGATGGGATTTATCCTAGGATTCTCTGGGAAGCTAGGGAGGAAATTGCTGAGCCTTTGGCTTTGATCTTTAAGTCATCTTTGTCTACAGGAATAGTGATAGAAGACTGGAGGATAGCAAATGTTGTCCCCTTGTTCAAGAATGGGAGTAGAGACAACCCCGGTAATTATAGACCAATGAGCCTTACTACTGTTATGGGCAACGTTTTGGAAAGGTTTATAAGAGAGAGGATGTATAATCATCTGGAAAGGAATAATTTGATTAGAGATAGTCAACATGGTTTTGTGAAGGGTAGATCGTGCCTCACAAACCTTATTGAGTTCTTTGAAAAGGTGACCAAACAGGTGGATGAGGGTAAAGCAGTTGATGTGGTGTATATGGATTTCAGTAAAGCGTTTGATAAGGTTCCCCACGGTAGGCTATTGCAGAAAATACAGAGGCATAGGATTCAGGGTGATTTAGCAGTTTGGATCAGAAATTGGCTAGCTGGAAGAAGACAAAGGGTGGTGGTTGATGGGAAATGTTCAGACTGGAGTCCAGTTACTAGTGGTGTACCACAAGGATCTGTTTTGGGGCCGCTGATTTTTGTAATTTTTATAAATGACCTGGAGGAGGGCGTAGAAGGATGGGTGAGTAAATTTGCAGATGACACTAAAGTCGGTGGAGTTGTGGACAGTGCAGAAGGATGTTACAAGTTACAGAGGGACATAGATAAGCTGCAGAGCTGGGCTGACAGGTTGCAAATGGAGTTTAATGCAGAAAAGTGTGAGGTGATTCATTTTGGAAGAAATAACAGGAAGACAGAGTACTGGGCTAATGGTAAGATTCTTGGTAATGTGGATGAGCAGAGAGATCTCGGTGTCCATGCACAAAGATCCCTGAAATTTGCCACCCAGGTTGAGAGGGTTGTTAAGAAGGCGTATGGTGTGTTAGCTTTTATTGGTAGAGGGAATGAGTTTCGGAGCCATGAGGTCATGTTGCAATTGTACAAAACTCTGGTGTGGCCGCATTTGGAGTATTGCATGCAGTTCTGGTCGCCGCATTATAGGAAGGATGTGGAAGCATTGGAAAGGGTGCAGAGGAGATTTACCAGGATGTTGCCTGGTATGGAGGGAAGATCTTATGAGGAAAGGCTGAGGGACTTAAGGCTGTTTTCGTTAGAGAGAAGAAGGTTAAGAGATGACTTAATTGAGGCATACAAGATGATCAGAGGATTAGATAGGATGGACAGAGAGCCTTTTTCCTCGGATGGTGATGTCCAGCACGAGGGGACATAGCTTTAAATTGAGGGGAGATAGATATAGGACAGATGTCAGTGGTAGGTTCTTTACTCAGAGAGTAGTAAGGGCGTGGAATGCCCTGCCTGCAACAGTAGTGGACTCGCCAACACTAAACGCATTCAAATGGTCATTGGATAGGCATATGGACGATAAGGGAATAGTGTAGATGGGCTTTAGAGGGGTTTCACAGGTTGGCGCAACATTGAGGGCCGAAGGGCCTGTACTGCGCTGTAATATTCTATGTTCTATGTTCTATGAAACGCGATTGGGCAGAGAATAATTTCTGATGCTAAAATCGCCCGGTCACCAAGGTGGAGGTCGAGGAAATGAGATTGTGCTTAGTTGCAGATCCCCGTGGCACATGTGTGCCACCCCTACACCCCCCACCGCCCCCAAACCCCTTACCCCCTTAACCCGCACCTTCCTCACCCCCACCCCCGCACTCCCCCCCCCCCCTCCCCCCGGCCCCCGCTGTCTAATTGTATGTGTCGTCTTGCATCTTACAGGACCAGCTGGAGATGGGGCCGGTCCATCTGGAGCCCCAGCCCCCAGCCAGAGCCGCCCCCCCCCCCACCCCCTGATGGCCGCGCACTGACGGGGCGAGCAGCCCGAACACCAGATTTCTGCCCGACACTCGGGACACTCTGGAGCTCGGGGCGGAGGAAGACATGAACTTTCCGTCACAGCTGTCTCCAACATCCTCTAACATCTCAGAGACTATCACCTCGGTTGGGTACATTAATGAAGAGGCTCCTGGAACACTATATGGTGCGCACCACACAGTCGGTCCGGTACAGCAGGTCGAGGTTGAAGCAGCCGAGGGGTAGGACGGTCGGAGGGCAGGCCGGCCCCAGGAACCAGCTGCCATCCAGACGGGTTCCGGGCTCCTGGAACATCCAGTCCCAACTACAGTGGAGATGCAGACAGGGACCCAGGGACTGCAAGAGGGGATGGTGGCGGGCATCCAGAACCTGCAGGCACAGTGGCACAATCACAGTGTGATGCGGTGCAGTCCCAGACGGAGATGGTCCACTCCTTGTGCTCCCTGGCCACGAGCGTGCAGACCCTGGTTGGGACCAGAGTGGGCCTCCAGGACTGACAAAATTAAACGTAAGTATTGGGACAAATGGAAGCTAATTGATTGGGTGGGAAAAGGACAAGGCCAGGCAGAAGATCCAGCTTTACACCCAATCAAATATTACTCACCATTGACTGCATCGGAGAGAATCTTGTGTCTGGTGTGGAACCAGAATTCCACCCATCCCGTGGTATTCCTCAGTGGAATAGGAAGCTGATAGGAGTAACGTTCCCCTGGATTTGAACTCAGATGGAAGAGAAGCATGTATGAAGTCGCATTACCTACTCTAAACGTCCAGCCAATTGTGTTTCAATGTGTTGAGATAGTGCTTTGAATTTTACACATATGGCAATTAAACATTTTTTTTTCAAGTGCCCAATTCATTTTTTTTCCAATTAAGGGGCAATTTAGAGTTGCCAATCTGGTTAGCCTGCACAACTTTGGGTTGTGGGGGTGAGACCCACGCAACACAGGGAGAATGTGCAAACTCCACACGGACAGTGACCCAGGGCCGGGATCGATCCCGGGTCCTCGGCGCTGTGCGGCAGCAGTGCTAACCACTGCGCCACCATGTCGCCCACATCTACGGCAATGTGCTAAACACTCAGGGTTCTTTTTTTTTAAATTTAGAGTGCCTGATGTACCATCAATTGGACGCGAGCCACGATGAAGGTCCAAACTTAGGCTTTAATCCTCTAGATGTTAGCCCGGTGGTCGACTACAGTAAAAGGCCGACCGCCGGGAACTCTGGGTACTTATACCCCGCCTTGGAGGTCACTCGCGCGGATGGGGAGCTGGTGGTAGGCAGACTTAAGGACCATCGTGGAAAAAACTTTGTATTTCGCGATCCTGTTAACCAGGTCGGAAATACGGGGGAGAGGATACGCGTCCAGCTGCGTAAACCTGTTGATGGTCTGACTGTAATCAATGACCATCCGGTTTTTCTCCCCAGTCTGAATTACCAGCCCTTGGGCTCGCCAGGGACTTTGCTACATTGTAACCCTCAAGCGACCCAACTGAACCTTGTTTGCTCATCCTTACATACGCTTCCTTTTTTCTCTTGACAAGACATTTAACCTCTTTTGTGAACCATGGTTCCCTCACACGGCCATTTCCTACCTGTCTGACAGGGACATACCTATCAAGGACACAAAGTATTTGTTCCTTGAACAAGCTCCACTTTTCATTTGTGCCTTTCCCTGACAGTTTCTGTTCCCATCTTATGCTCCCTAATTCTTGTCTAATCGCATCATAATTACCCCTCGCCCAATTATAAACCTTGCCCTGCCATATGGCCCTATCCCTCTCCATTGCAATAGTGAAACACCGAATTGTGGTCACTATCTCCAAAGTGCTCTCCCACAAACCAATCTAACGCTTGGCCCTGTTCATTACCCAGTACCAAATCCAAAGCCCCCCTCTTGTCGCCTATCCACATATTGTGTCAGGAAACCCTCCTGCACACACTGTACAAAATCTGGCCCATCCGAACTGTTCGACCGATAGAGGTTCCAATCAATATTTGGAAAGTTAAAGTCACCCATGACAACGACCTTGAGACCTCCACACCTATCCAAAATCTGTTCTGCAATTTTTTCCTCCACATCTCTATTACAATTTGGGAGCCTATAGAAAACTCCTAACAATGTGACCGCTCCTTCCCTATTTCTAACTTCGACCCATATTACCTCAGTCGGCAGATCACCTTCGAACTGCCTTTCTGCAGCCGTTAAACTATCCTTGATTAGCAATACTACTCCTCCACCTCTTTTACCACCTTCCCTACTCTTACTGAAACATCTATACCCTGGAACTTCCAACAACCATTCCTGTCCCTGTTCTAACCATGTCTCCGTAATGGCCACAACATCGTAGTCCCAAGTACCAATCCATGCTCCAAGTTCACCTACCTTATTCCGGATGCTCCTTGCATTGAAGTAGACACACTTCAACCCACCTTTCTGTCTGCCGGTACACTCCTGCGACCTTGATACCCTCCTCAGTGCCTCACTACTCTCAACACTGGCTTCTGGACTACAGCTCATTTTTCCAGCCCCCTGACAAATTAGTTTAAACCCCCCCCGAAGAGCCGTAGCAAATTTCCCTCCCAGGATATTGGTGCCCTTCTCTTTCAGGTGCAAAACGTCCTGTCTGTACAGGTCCCACCTTCCCCAGAATGTGCCCCAATTATCCACGTACCTGGAACCCTCCCTCCTACACCATCCCTGCAGCCACGTGTTTATCTGCACTCTCTCCCTGTTCCTCACCTCACTAGCACGTGGCACCGGCAACAAACCAGAGATGACAACATGGTTTGTCCTGGCTCTCAGCTTCCACCCTAGCTCCCTAAATTCCTGTTTTAAATCCCCGCCCCTTCTCTTACCTATGTCGTTGGTTCCAATGTGTACCACGACTTGTGACTGTTCCCCCTCCCCCTTAAGGATTCTGAAAACATGGAATGTTTCCATGGTTTCAAGGAATGGGAAGGCAATAGCGATAGTGTAGTGGTATTATCATTGGAGTGGTAATCCTCTATAAGACTCTGAGACCCTGGGTTCAAATTTCACAGCATAGAGTCAGAGAGGTTTACAGCATGGAAACAGGTCTTCGGCCCAAATTGTCCATGTCGCCCAGTTTTTACCATTATGCTAGTCCCAATTGCCTACATTTGACCTATATCCCTCTCTCCCCATTTTACCATACAACTGTCTAAATAGAGTCAAAGAGTTTACAGCGTGGAAACAGGCCATTCGGCCCACCTAGGAGACGGTCATAATTGCATAGGTTACAAATCTGGGACTGAATGGGTCCTTGTTATAAAACCGATTGGGTTCATTAATGCCCTTTAAGGTATGATATCTGGTGTCCTCTAACCTATATGCGACTCCAGACAGCAATGTAGCTGAACGTCATATGCCCTCTGAAATGGCCAGGAAAGCCAGTCAGTACAAGGGCAATTAGGGATGGACAACAAAAATGACACCGAAAAAAGGAGGGATAGACACTGGCCAAGGCTGGGAACAAACCCGGAGATAAATTGTGGGAAAGATGAATATTGACAACAAATTAATAAAATGGGGCAGTCATCTTCGGAGATGAATATTGCCCTGGATGAAGATGGTGAGATTAATGTTCCTCAGAGATGGAGAAGCAGAACGTGGCTTCAAAGATGAATATTGACAAAGAGGAGGAAGGGAATGGAGTTTCAAGGTTGAATGTTGCTTTAGGCGCGGAGTGACGGGGAGAAGAGAACTTCCCTACAAAGTTACATTTAACAGCATGAAGCTTGCGTCAACATGTCCCTGTTATCACACAAAGCAAGATAGAGATAGAGAGACCCAGGAGGTGGCATCATCATTCACATGAGGCTCAGTATAAAGAAAGGATCTCGCTGTGACTGATAGATCTTCATCTCCGGCGGAGAGGATGCGCTGGAGTTTGGCATTGGCGCAGTTTGTGGCGGTGATGGTGATGTGGATCGGCGGAGCCTTCGGGGTTTCCCCCATTAATTTTTGCCAGTGTTCAAAACGGAGTCTGTGTCAGCCTTTACCCGCAGACCATCAGTTCCCAGTGGAGGTGGGTGTGTCAGACCATTAAATTCCCTCGGGATGAGAGTTCATTGATTTGAAGTTGTTATTTTGAAGTGTATTGAGCAGCAACACTTGGAATGGAGCATTGGGCTGTGAACTGGTGTCTTTCCCCATGTGGGTCAGCTCCTCCCACCCACACTGTTGTGGAAGTTCGGACAGATTGCCCTCTTTAGGATGTTCTTCCCCCCCCCCCCCGGGACTGGCCTGGGTTCGGTTGGGGGAGAGCGTTAACCGGTCACCCTCCAGCCTGGGCTCCCGGGGAGATCCAGGCTGGAGAGGGGTCCTGAGCACAACCCCAGGATCAGGACCAGGCTGAGGGTGTGGGTCAGGGTGGGGGGACAGGTGAAGCTAGTGGACAGACGCAAGAAGCAGCTCAGACTGTCGTTCAAGTACAAAGAGAATCGTGTGATATATAATATATGTTAAAGTGTTAATCTTGGTGTAGTTACAGCCTGTGTAAAATAGGACGTCTGTAATATTGAGCAATGCACAGATATTTGAACAAGTGTAGCACCGGTAAAATGTTTATTTTAAAATGTTTCTCTGATGTGTAGAATCGTAAATGATGTGGGATCTCACTCTGACAGACTAATAGACTAACAATGGGCGGCATGGTAGCGCCAGGGTCGTGGGTTCGATTCACGGCTCGGGTCACTGCCTGTGCGGAGTCTCCATGTTCTCCCCATGTCTGTGTGGGTTTCCTCTGTGTGCTCCGGTTTCCTCCCACACAGATCCAGAAAGACCTGTGCTTGCTAAGTGATTTGGGCATTCTGAATTCTCCCTCAGTGTACCCGCACAGGCACCAGAATGTGGCGACTGGGGAATTTTCGCAGTATCTTCATTGCAGTGTAAATGTAAGCCTACTTAGGACACCAATAAAGATTAGTATTATTACACCATGTTAAAGTTTAAAGTTTTCACAGAATGTTGGTTCCCCACAGCACCAGTTAAAAATCCTGGAATCACATGGAATAAAATTGTGATCTGACCTCAGTCATTGTAAAACTGTGATCCTGCTCATGGTTAAACTGAATACAACTTAGCAAATCTTTCAACAAGCATTGATATCAAATCACTATGTAACTGTTGTGTATTTGATGAGGTCAGTATTTCCCTCACAGTAATGTTGTTCAGTGAGCAGTGTGTCAGCAACAGAACAAGCAGACTGGATGTGTTCATCAACCCTTCCTGATCTTCATTCATTCTGATGAGTGAGATAACACATCATTCAAGAATCCGGGACTACTTTGACAGGAAATGTTGATATTTTGATGTCAGTTTTATGTCAGTAATTACTGCAGCTGACAGCTTTATTTTTGCACCAGGTGTTTATCTTTGATCATGAAGGAATGGATTGGAAACATTATGATTGGACTAAGGTCACAACGATTGTGGTCGATGTGGTGCCTCCCTTTCCCTTATTGTGTTACGCTCATGGTCAGGGCGTTCGAGTTGTCATAAAAGGTAACCCATGTTATTACAGATCAGTCAAATACCTTTCAACCCTAATACAAGATATAATATTGAGAAACCCATAAAGGAACATGCAGTTTACAGACTTGACCCTCGAAAGGATCATCGCCGCTTGCAGTGACTGGGTTGGCTCAACAACCTGTTTGCTGTATTTTTTATGTCATTCTCTGAAATTTCTATTGTCGACATTATCGTGCTGAGATTCCTCTGCGACTCTGATACAACCTTTTCCAACTACTCTACAACCCACCCATGATGCATTTATAAACACGCCTCTGGGTCTTCAAACCCTCCTGTCTGTCCAAACCTTTCACACTTTGATGTGAATCTTTTCCATTTACAACTTTATCTGACGCTGCTTTGAAGGGTCTTGGGGCATTTTGCCGTGTTATATTAATATAAATATTTCTGTTTGTGTTGTCCACACTTATAATGGGAACTGTCTGTAAACTAGCTGCACAAAGAACAAAGAACAAAGAAAATTACAGCACAGGAACAGGCCCTTCGGCCCTCCCAGCCTGCGCCGATCCAGATCCTTTATCTAAAACTGTCTCCTATTTTCCAAGGTCTACTTCTCTCTGTTCCCCACCCGTTCATATACCTGTCCAGGTGCACCTTAAATGATGCTATCGTACCCGCCTCTACCACCTCCGCTGGTAAAGCGTTCCAGGCACCCACCACCCTCTGCGTAAAAAACTTTCCACGCACATCTCCCTTAAACTTTTCACCTCTCACCTTGAAATCGTGACCCCCTTGTAACTGACACCTCCAATCTTGGGAAAAGCTTGTTGCTATCCACCCTGTCCATACCTCTCATAATTTTGTAGACCTCAATCAGGTCCTCCCTCAACCTCCGTCTTTCCAACGAAAACAATCCTAATCTACTCAACCTTTCTTCATAGCTAGCACCCTCCATACCAGGCAACACCCTGGTCAACCTCCTCTGCACCCTCTCCAAGGCATCCACATCCTTCTGGTAATTTGGCGACCAGAACTGCATGCAGTATTCCAAATGTGGCCGAACCAAAGTCCTATACAACTGTAACATGACCTGCCAACTTTTGTACTCAATGCCCCGTCCCATGAAGGCAAGCATGCTGTATGTCTTCTTGACCACTCTATCAACCTGCGTTGCCACCTTCAGGGTACAATGGACCTGAACTCCCAGATCTCTCTGCACATCAATTTTCCCCAAGACCCTTCCATTGACCATATAGTCCGCTCTTGAATTTGATCTTCCAAAATGCATCACCTCGCATTTGCCTGGATTGAACTCCATCTGCCATTTCTCTGCCCAACTTTCCAATCCACAGTCATGAGAACTTCCCCATTGTGGTGCTCTTTGTGTTGCGAAATTCAGGATGGTTGGTGTTCTGTTCACAAAGACCACAAAATAGCTTTAACTTAAACAAAGCTATAAATTTATTAACACCACTAATTTGGGTGACACGTATTCCTAAATAATACACAATTGATTATTAACATACAAACTATACTCATCTACATCTAATCTCTATACTGTTATAAACTATGATCTGCTCTTACTCACACTATCTTTACTTCTGCCTGTCTCTAGCTAACTCCTGCACCACTCTCTCCCCAAGGCTTAGCATCAATGCCTTATATACTTGTATCTGTAGCTCTCTCTAGTGGCTACTTCTTCCAGTTATGATAACACCCCACCCATCATTGGGCCCACTGCTGCAACTCCAGTTTGCATCTTCCAGTTTAAATTAGGATTTAATCATGAAATAACATCGGTACAAAGTATCATTTTTGTAAAAATGTTAGTGTGCATCATTTCAGAATGAGCGCTTGTTCCTCGGCGATCACTCGCTGACGAGTTTGATTGTCCACCTAAGAAGCTCCGTGTCACTGGCCATGGGTTCTGCGGATCCTTGCGTGGCTGTTGAGCCCAATCCTCGAGCCGTTTCTTTGACCGCGCACTTGGCAGGTGTTTCCCAGAGGTGGGATTGGTCCTTGCAGTCTAGATCGCTGGTATACTTTTTTTAGTGAAGGTGCCAAGCAACCAATTGACAATGATACCATCACACTCCTGACGTTCGCCTTGTGTGGACAGGCTTGAGGAATCAGGAGATGAGTTACTTGCTGTGGAATTCCCAGCCACTGTCTTGGCTGGCATGGGTGGTGCTGGAAGTGGTGGGGGGTGGGGGGGGGGGGGGGGGGGGGGTGGGCAGGATATTGTGCCATATTGTGAAAAAAAAGTGGGCAGCATGGTAGTATAGTGGTTAGCACAGTTGCTTCACAGCTACAGGGTTCCAGGTTAGATTCCTGGCTGGGTCACTGTCTGTGCGGAGTTTGCACGTTCTCCCCGTATCTGGGTGGGTTTCCTTCGGGTGCTCCGGTTTCCTTCCACAGTCCAAAGATGTGCAGGTTCGGTGGATTGGCCATGATAAATTGCCCTTAGTGTCCAAAAAGGTTAAGTTACAGGGATCGGGTAGATACGTGGGCTTGAGTATGGTGCTCTTTGTAAGGGCCGGTGCAGACTCGATGGGCCCAATGGCCTCCTTCGGCACTGTAAATTCTATGATTATCCAGTTCATGATCTGGTCAATGGTAACTCCCAGAAGGTTGATAATGGGCAATTCAGTGATAGTAATGCAATTGTCTTTCAGAAAAAGTTTGTTAATTTCTCTCTGGGTGCAGTGATGATAGCCTGGCAGTTGTGTGGTTTGGATGTTTCTTGTCATTTATAAACCCAAGTGTGAATGCTTTCTGGGTCTTGTTGCATTTGTGCATGGACTGCTTCTGTACCTGGGCGAATGGTGCTGAACATTGTGCAATCATCCGAGAATAATCCCATTCAGAATTTAAGAGAATCTCATAGATGAAGCAGCTGAAGACATTGGGACCTAGGGTACAACCCTGAGGGACTCCTGCAGTGATGTCCTGGAGCTGAGATGATTGATACCCAACAACCAGAACCATTATCCATTGTGTTTGGAATGACTCCACCCAATGGAGATGTTTCCATCTGATTCTCACTGACTTAAATTTTGTTGGGGCTCCTTGATGCTGCCTTGATGTAAAGCATGCTCACTTTCACCTCATTTCACAGACTGATTTAAATACATATGCAAAAGATGAATAAGTGGCATATTTATCATATGATACAGCAGCAATATGCCAGCAAAGTGAGGAATTAGAGAACAGAATTTAGTTTAATGAAAGGCCCACCCAATTGTGTCCAAAACCTCAGCCTATTATAGAAGAGCATAATGTCACAATTTGAAGAGTTGTATTCGCTTGAGTTCAGAAGAATGACGGGGCATCTCATAGAAATCTATAAAATTCGAACAGAACCAGACGGGGTAGATGCAAGAAGGATGTTCCCGATGGTGGGGGAGTTCTGACCCAGAGGTCACGGTCTGAGAATGTGGGGTAGATCATATAGGACAGAGATGAGGAGAAATTTCTCCACTCAGAGAGTGGTGATCCTGTGGAATTCATTACCACAGAAAGCAATTGAGGTCAAAGCTCTATGGACGAGATTCTCGGCTCACCCCCCAGTCCTGTTTTCCAGCACGCATGCCCCCGCCAGCAGTGGGATTCTCCGTTCCCACAGCTGGCCAATGGGACTTCCCGTTGTGGTCACCGCCACGCCGTCGGGAAACCCGCGATGTGTTGCTGATGAAGCGCAGGATCCCGGCAATGGAGAATCCTGCAGTGTGTTTTCAAAAAGCAGATAGATATAGCACTTGGGTTGCAGGGGATCAAAGAATATGGGGGAAGGTGGGTCAGGCTATTGAGTTGGATGATCGGCCATGATCATAATGAATGGTGGAGCAGGCTTGAAGGGCCGAATGGCCTCCTCCTGCTCCTCTTCTTTATGTTTCAATGTAAGAGGAACAGAGAGTTCTCATTATAACCTGAGCAACATTCATTCCACTCTTCTAACTCTGACCTGCTGGGGTTTCATCTCTTTCACTCTCAACGGCAGATCCTTCGTTAGCATCCTGAACTCGAGAATCTACCACCTTTCTTACCTCTTATGTTTTTCAGCGGTCTCAAAACCTACTTCATTCATTGTGCCTCTGGTGACTTCAGTGGGAGCACTCTCTTTCTCTGTCCCTCTCCCACTCTTTCTAGCTCTCTCTCTGTCACTATCCCTCTCTCTATTTCCTTTGGGCCTGAGTATTCTGGGCTTATTCCAGCAATTGACACTTCAGGGTTATATTCAGTGAGTGCGATATTGCCTGAGGTGCTAACATTCTGATCAGACATTAAACAACCGTTCCATCTGCTGTTTTAGGTGGACATATTGGCACAATTTGAAGATGAACAGGGAATTCTCATGGTGTCCCGGGCAACATTCACCCT
Source organism: Scyliorhinus canicula (assembly GCF_902713615.1). NCBI lineage: Eukaryota > Metazoa > Chordata > Chondrichthyes > Carcharhiniformes > Scyliorhinidae > Scyliorhinus > Scyliorhinus canicula. The sequence continues at coordinate 7,385,426 of NC_052149.1, read as the reverse complement.
GCAGTCAGCACCTTTAACATAGCAATGGTCATATATTAATGTTCTATTTGTGGGACCGTGCTGGGAACAAACGAGACATCAGATCAGCTCATAACATGACAGTGATAACAATTGAAAAATAATTCATTGGGATAGGAAGCATGGAAAAACATCCTTAGAATATGACAGGCGGCATGTAAATGCAGATTCCAGATATGTGTTCCCTGCCTCATTGCTCCGTGTCCAGTGATTTGGGACACTGAGTTGTGCAAATATTGTTGGAGAATCTAACGTCTTAATTTTCAACGTTTACTAGAAAACATACAGAAATCTGAATTGACAGACAGCAGTCAGAGAAAGGCCTGGATCAGAGCGCAGGTGCACACAGCGGCAACTAATTTTCTGGATGGAATCAATTTGAATTTTATGGATATGCTTAAGAATGGAAGTGAAAATCTCAGTGAATTATTAAATCTGCTCCAAGAAACTACAGAAAGCTTTCACCGCGAAATACCTGGATCGCAGGTAAAAGAACAATTTAAAAAAAAATTGGATTGGATTGGATTGGATTTGTTTATTGTCACGTGTACCGATGTGAAAAGTATTTTTCTGCAAGCAGCTCAACAGATCATTAAGTACATGGGAAGAAAAGGGAATAAAAGAAAATACATAATAGAGCAACACAAGATATACAGTGTAACTACATAAGCACCGGCATCGGATGAAGCATACAGGGCGTAGTGTTAATGAGGTCAGTCAATAAGAGGGTCATTTAGGAGTCTGGTGACAGTGAGGAAGAAACTGTTTTTGAGTCTGTTCGTGCGTGTTCTCAGACTTCTGTATCTCCTGCCCGATGGAAGAAGTTGGAAGAGTGAGTAAGCCGGGTGTGAGGGGTCTTTGATTATGCTGCCCGCTTTCCCCAGGCAGCGGGAGGTGTAGATGGAGTCAATGGATGGGAGGCAGGTTCGTGTGATGGACTGGGCGGTGTTCATGACTCTCTGAAGTTCCTTGTGGTCCTGGGCTGAGCAGTTGCCATACCAGGCTGTGATGCAGCCCGATAGGATGCTTTCTTTAGTCAATCTGTAAAAGTTGGTAAGGGACATGCCGAATTTCCTTAGGTTCCTGAGGAAGTATAGGCGCTGTTGTGCTTTCTTGGTGGTAGCGCCGACGTGGGTGGACCAGGACAGATTTTTGGAGATGTGCACCCCGGTGAATTTGAAACTGTTAACCATCTCCACCTCAGCTCCGTTGACGCTGACAGGGGTGTGATAAGAACTTTGCTTCCTGACGTCGATGACCAGCTCTTTAGTTTTGCTGGCAATGAGGGAGAGATTGCTGTCGCTACACCACTCCACTAGGTTCTCTATCTCCCTCCAGTATTCTGACTCATCGTTATTCGAGATCCGGCCCTCTATGGTCGTATCGTCAGCCAACTTGTAGATGGAGTTGGAACCAAGTTTTGCCACACAGTCGTGTGTGTACAGGGAGTAGAGTAGGGAGCTAAGTGCGCAGTCTTGCAGGGCCCCTGAATTGAGGACTATTGTGGAGGAGGTGTTGTTATTCATTCTTACTGATTGTGGTCTGTTGGTCAGAAAATCGAGGATCCAGTGGCAGAGTGGAGAGCCAAGTCCTAGGGTTTGGAGCTTTGAAATGAACTTGGCTGGGCTTATGATGTTGAAGGTGGAGCTGTAGTCAATAAATAGAAGTCTGATGTTGGAGTCCTTGTTTTAGAGATGCTCTAGGGATGGGTGTATGGCCAGGGAAATGCCGTTTGATGTGGACTGGTTGCAACGGTATGCGAATTGCAGTGGATCAAGGCGTCCTGGGAGTATGGAGGTGATGCGCTTCATTATGATTGAAGTCAGGACCACCGGATGGTAGTCATTGAGGCACGTTGCCTGGTTCTTCTTTGGTACCGGTATGAAAATGAAAAAAAAAATGAAAATCGCTTATTGTCACGAGTCGGCTTCAATGAAGTTACTGTGAAAAGCCCCTAGTCACCACATTCCGGCCCCTGTCCGGGGGGCTGGTACGGGAATCGAACCGCGCTGCTGGCCTGCTTGGTCTGCTTTAAAAGCCAGCGATTTAGCCCTGTGAGCTAAACCAGCCCCTGATGATGGTCTTCTTGAAGCAGGTGGGGACCTTGAAGTGGAGCAGGGATAGGTTAAAGATGTCTGTGAATACCTCTGCCAGCTGGTCTGCGCAGACTCTGAGTGCACGACCAGGGATCCCGTCCGGGCCTGTCGCCTTCAGAGGGTTCACTTTCAGGAAGGCCAATCTGACTTCAGAAGCTCTGATGGTGGGTATGGGTGAATTATGGGCTGCTGGGGCACTCGATAGCGGATTGTTGGTTACCTGCTGGAACCGAGCATAGAATGCATTGAATTCATCGGGGAGGGGTGCGCTGCTGCCAGAGATATTGCTCGGCTCTGCTTTGTAACCCGTTATGTTGTTCAGTCCTTGCCACAACTGCCGAGAGTCTGTCTGTGACTCTTGCTTAGTTTGATATTCTCTCTTGGCATCTCGGATGGCTTTGCGGAGGTCGTACCTGGGTTTCTTGTGTTGGTCAGGGCCGTCTGACTTGAACGCCTCAGACCTGTCCTTCAGTAGGGAGTCAATCTCGCGACTGAGCAATAGTTTCCGGTTGGGGAACGTACGTACTGCTTTCTTTGACACGCAGTCGTCCACGCATTTGCTGATGAAGTCTGTGACGGTGGTGGCATACTCATTTAAGTTGGTCGCTGAGTTCTTAAATATGGGCCAGTCCACTGTCTCTAAGCAGTCACGTAAGCAGTCTGTCTCCTCGGACCAGCAGTGCACAGTATTACAGATGTTCAATTGAGTTTCTATTTAATTGTAAAGAAAAATGGCTATTTTCTGGATAATAAATTGAAATGATTGCTGGCTGCGTTTTCCTGGGGCAGCGCGGTAGCATAGTGGTTAGCACAATTGCTTCGCAGCTCCAGGGTCCCAGGTTCGATTCCCGGCTTCGATCACTGTCTGTGTGGAGTCTGCATGTTCTCCCCGTGTGTGCGTGGGTTTCCTCCGGGTGCTCCGGTTTCCTCCCACAGTCCAAAGATGTGCAGGTTAGGTGGATTGGCCATGCTAAATTGTCCCTTAGTGTCCAAAATTGCCCTTAGTGTTGGGTGGGGTTACTGGGTTGTGGGGATAGGGTGGAGGTGTTGACCTTGGGTAGGGTGCTCTTTCCAAGAGCCGGTGCAGACTCGATGGGCCGAATGGCCTCCTTCAGCACTGTAAATTCTATGAAATCTATAAATCATCTTGTCTCAAGGCTGCCTGGACCCGAGTTGAGCTCAGACATTTTAGGGTGAATCAGCTTCAAGTGAATAAGCAGCAGAATTGATGATGCGGCACTTGTAGCGAAGACTAGACACGTGGGGCGGGATTCTGTGTCCCGGCACGTCGGCACGGCCCCCCCCCCCCCCTCCCCAGCAGATCCTCTGTCCCAGAAGCCGGTTAATGAGGTTCCCCATCGTGGACACCCCCACGCCGTTGGGAAATTCGCGGGAGTGGGAGCGCTGCTGGCGAGGCAGAGAATTCCGCCTACAGACAATTCAACTGGTGATTTGTAACCTGGCTTCCTGTGATTGGTCTGTGCAATAATCGAAGGAAGAGACTTTGTGGAACACACGGTCAGCTGGATAGGGAGATGGGGCGGGATTCTTCAGCGGCTGACCCCGTAATCGCGATGCGTGTTTGGGCGGAGAATCGGTTTTGACGCCAAAATCGTGGTGGCCGCCGGGTTCACGCCAAATCACAATTCTCTGGTGCCTCAACAGCGGCGTCAATGCGTTCCACTCCGAGCGTACAGCAAACGGCGTTTGCATATCGTCAGGTGGTCTGACCCGGTATTCTATGGGGGCCTCTGCGATTCTACACCTCCACCAGCAGAATTCCCCATGGCGAGGTTCACTCGTGCCTTTAAAAATTGAGAAACAGGCATCGTGGCTGATGAGAGAGAGGGAGGAGGTAGGACACGGAGAGGCGCAACCGTGGGTTGTCAGTCCTGACACTGGCCAGGCTAGCTGGGGTGGGGAAGGGGGCCCAGTCAGGGCCAGGGAGGGGGTGTGTGGTGGGGGGGGGTGAGCAAAGGATGGGCTGTAGAGCCAGGGTGACACCCCATGGGACAGGGGCAGTATCCAGGCATGGACTACCATTGCCATGGCCTGCAAGGCAGCCAATGTGCTGCACAACCCATTGACTATCCAACGTGGACTCGGGCTGTGCAGAGTGCCAGCGGCCATATGGGTGCGCCCCCCCCTCCCCACCAACCCCTCCACCCCTACCCCCACCCTCCACCCCGCCACCCCCCGCATTCCACCCATTACCCATCACCCCCGCATTTCAAAACCCCCACACCACACCCCTAGCACCCTAGCCCCAGCCTCCACCCCACCACCCGAGCATTCCACCACCCACCACCCCCCCCCCACCCACCACCCCACCACCCCCACACCCCTCCCTCCGCCACACCACCCAAACCCCCAACCCTCAACTGACCGCCACACTGTGGTGGAGCATCACATGACCCATCCATGGGCAACGGCCCTTGGAAAGGGCAGTGCCAGCCGACAGTATCCCTGGCAGCAGGGCTGGGCACTTGGGCCAGAGTCCCCATGGTGCTGAGCGCTGACGGGGCTTGGGGTGCAGAGATGGTGGAGGGGGAAAGGAGGACACGCGTGGGCAGGGTCCGCAGTGCCAACTGATGCTGCCACGTAGCTTGATGGACCTGGTTGGGCACAGGGGGTACGCACCATGCTAACATGTCGGCCTTCCACCCCCTTCAGACAATGGATATTGAAATTCAATCAGCAATAGTGGCCTTCCTGCAGTGCTGGGGGGATGCCCTGCGGCTGTACAAGCTGGAGCTGCCCGAGGAGGAGGAAGCTGCAGTTCCGGCATTGCCTGTCATTCGAGTACCTGCCGGTCTGGGAATGCTGTCAAAGACTCCGATTGAGCAGGGGGACAATGCAACATTTCTGCCAGGTCATGGTGCACCTGGCAGTGCTGTGTCCTTCTCCACAGAGTCATTCCAGGTGCCGAATGAGGCCCTGTCTGGGATCTCACAGAGCTCAATGCACAGGTGCATCCGCGTCGTCACAGTGGCCCGATATGCTCAGTCGGCACAATACATCCATTTCAATGTGGACCGAGCCCACCAGGATGCCCAGTTAGCGGGATTCGCCGCTATCGCCGAGATGCCCCAGTCATGGGAAACAGAAAACGTACAGTGTTAGGCAGTCCGAAGCACTCAGCCCGGGCCATGGATAGTTGGTGGCTTCAGTGGCTCGGGCACCCGGCCAGTATGGGTGCCGGCATGTGTTGCAGGGTGGGGCTACGGCCATCCTCCAGGTGGGGGGATTTACGGGTGTGTGGGACGAGGTTTGGTGCTGGAGGCACCTTGCTCCCTATCCACCCTGGCCGCCCTGAGGAAGTTGTGCAGTTTTGTCCGGCACTACTGGCCGGTCCGGATGGTGTTGCCCATGGCGCTAATGACCTCTGGCAGCCTCCTTCCATCCCGGGGTACAGGGTTACCCGCCTTTCCTCTCCACGGCGACCAGCAGCACCTCCGCGGAGTTCCACGTGGGTAAATCTTGGAGTCGCTCGTCTTGCTACCATCTTGTTGGCTGGGATGGTTTGAGTGGGAGTGCAATGTGTATGTGCGGCTGCAGCTTGTCAGCCTCCTGAATCCAGCACCATTTCTCATTGGAATTGACTGTGTCCCACACGGCGCCGCTGCTAGCCCCTTAACGGTCATGAATCGGTCCAGGCGCAGCGCCAGCTTAGCTGCTGTAGAAGCTCACACAGCCTGGCCCAGCGGAGAAGGGGAATCTGACTGAAGGTTTATTTACATTCTACACAATAACCACAAGTTCTACAACTCCTCACCCCAAAGGGTCACCCTCCCTGACCTGTACCCAGGCCGGGGTTTGTATACTGTGACGCTCCTCCCAGTCAGGGGAGAGGCCCCGCCCCTCTCAATTACCGAAGAGCTCATATTCCATGGTGCAGGAGGGAAATCGGATACAGCATAGTGCCTGGCCCCTGAGGGGGTCATAACACCGTGGTTCAAAGTGTAACTTTGTAGAGCACCAAAGGAGGCCATTCAGCCCATCATCTGTGTTCCTTTGAAAGAGTTACCGAATTAGAGTCATTCTCTTTCGGCAGAGTCAAAAGATTTAAATTGTTCCATGAGTTTACCCGACTCCCAAAGAGGATTTTGAAAGTTATTATTGAATCTGCTTCTAACAATCTTTGATGCAGTGGAAGGAAGTCATGATGCTGTTATGTAAAACTTTGGTGAGGCCACAGCTGGAGTACTGTGTGCAGTTCTGGTCGCCACATTATAGGAAGGATGTGATTGCACTGGAGGGGGTGCAGAGGCGATTCACCAGGATGTTGTCTGGAATGGAACATTTAAGTTATGAAGAGAGGTTGAATAGGCTTGGGTTGTGTTCACTGCAGCAGAGAAGACTGAGGGGCGACCTGATCGAGGTGTACAAGATCATGAGGGGCATGGGCAGGGTGGATAGGGAGCAGCTGTTCCCCTTAGTTGAAGGGTCAGGTACGAGGGGGACGCAAGTTCAGGCTAACGGGCAGGAAGTTCAGGGGGATTTGAGGAAAAACCTTTTTACCCAGTGGGTGGTGACGGTCTGGAACGCACTGCCTGGGAGGGTGGTAGAGGTGGGTTGTCTCACTTCCTTTAAAAAGTATCTGCATGAGTACTTGGCACGTCATAACATTCAAGGTTATGGCCCAGTGTTGGCAAATGGGGTTAGGACTGGCAGATCGGGTGTCTTTCCAGCGACGGTGCAGACTCAATGGGCTGAAGGGCCTTTTCTGCTCTGTATTTTTCTGCGATTCTGTGATGTTGAGAAAGTGGTCTTTACACGATAAGAACTGAAAGATAAAATTTGGCATCACAAAAAGGAGAATGCGCAGCCAATCTTTTGCAAGACTAAACCCATGACTTCTGTATAGTTACAAGCTGTAAGTGAAGAGTTGGATTGATCAGAAAGATTTGGATTTGGATTTAGATTTATTGTCACGTGCACCGAGGTACAGTGAAAAGTATTGTTCTGCTTTCGCCCAGACAGGTCACGCCATACATAAAAAACATAGGACATAACGATAAATACACAATGTAAAATACATGCACACAGGCATCGGGTGAAGCATACGGAGTGTGAGAAGATGTGTGGGGAGATCAGTTCAGTCCACAAGAGGGTCATTCAGGAGTCTGGTAACAGCGGGGAAGAAGCTGTTTTTAAATCTGTTCGTGCGTGTCCTCAGATTTTTGTATCTCCTGCCCGATGGAAGAAGTTGGAAGAGTGAGTAAGCCGGGTGGGAGGGGTCTTTGATTATGCTGCCCACTTTCCTCAGGCAGCGGGAGGTGTAGATGGAGTCAATGGATGGGAGGCAGGTTTGCGTGATGGACTGGGCAGTGTTCACGACTCTGTAGTTTCTTATGTTCTTGGGCCGAGCAGTTGCCATACCAGGCTGTAATGCAGCCCGACAGGATGCTTTCTATGGTTCATCTTTGAAAATTGATAAGAGTCAGTGTGAACGTATCAATTTCCTTAGTTTCCTGAGGAAGTATAGGTGCTGTTGTGCTTTCTTAGAGGTAGCGGCGACGTGGGTAGACCAGGGCAGATTGTTGGTGATATGCACCTCTAGGAATTTGAAGCTGTCAATCATCTCCACCTGGGCGCCATTGATGCAGACAGGGGTGTGTACTGAAGTCACTGATCAGTTCCTTAATCTTACTGACATTGAGGGAGAGATTGTTGTCATTACACCACTCCACTAGGTCCTCTATCTCCCTCTTGTATTTTGACTCATTGTTGTTCGAGATCCGACCCACTACGGTCGTGTCATCAGCAAATTTGTAGGTGGAGTTGCAGCCAAATGTTGCCACGCAGATGCATGTGCATAGGGAGTAAAGAAGTGGGCTAAGTATACAGCCCTGCAGGGCCCTGGTATTGAGAACTATTGCGGAGGAGATGTTGCTGTTCATCCTTACTGATTGTGGTCTATGTGTCAGGAAGTCGAGGATCTAGTTGCAGAGGACAGAGGAAATGAGCTTGGCTGGGATTTGGTGTTGAAGGTGGAGCTGTAGTCAATAAACAGTGAGTCTGAAGTAGGAGTCCTTGTTGTCGAGATGCTCGAGGGTTGAGTGTAGGGCCAGGGAGATGCCGTCTGCTGTGGCTCGGTTGTGTCATGATATGCAGACATGCAGATAATGATATACAGACAGGCAGCTAATGAACACAGAGAACAGGACATGACCAACGAGCAGGCAGGACACTCAGGGGTGGTATCTCACGATAAAAGGCACGAAGCACTCACACTCCACCTCTTTCCACTGATGAACATCTACAGAGTGAGTCAGGGTGTATGTACAGAATCACACCTCCAGCACGTGGCTAAGAGCTAGTCTGGTTCAGTCAGACAGAGTAACCACACTTAGGTTAGCAGAGAGTCGAACTCATAGAGAACTGTGCTAACTGTGCTACTGGTTCAATAAATCAGATTGAACTAACTTCAAGGTCTGGAGTATCTTTTGGTTAAAGCTGCATCCAGTTGCAGCCTGTGTTATCCCTGAGTACGTAACACATCAGGTTGTAGCGGTATGCGAATTGCAGTGGATCTAGGCATTCTGGGAGCATGGAGTTGATGTGTCTCATCCCTCTCACATTCCACATTTCCTAAACATTATCCTCTGCTAATCACCAAATACATCTTCCCCTCATAATCATAATTATTGTCACAAGCAGGCTTACATTAACACTGCAATGAAGTCACTGTGAAAGTCCCCCAGTTGCCACACTCCGGCGCCTGTTCGGGTACACAGAGGGAGAATTCAGAATGTCCAATTCACCCATTAAGCACGTCTTTCGGGACTTGGGAGGAAACCGGAGCACCCAGAGGAAACCCACGCTGACGTGGGGAGAACGTGCAGACTCCGCAAAGACAATGACCCAAGCCAGGAATCGAACCTGGGACCCTGGTGCTGTGAAGCAACAATGCGAACCACTGTACTACCGTGCTGCACCTCCCCAGGCAACATTCCAAATGGACTGTGACCTCTGTGGCAGCCTGGTCCAACTCCTCTATCAAGCCCAACACCTCATCCCCTTCCCGCAGCAACTTCCCATGAAATTCCAACAAGCCTAAATGTGGTGAATGTAACTTGGTAATTCACACTGTATCTTTGTAAGCGCAGTAACGTTATCCGACCACTAGGGGGAGTAGCTCTGGGAATACTCAGGAGTTTGTACAGGGCTCCACCCTTGGCTCCACCCACGACTCCTCCCCCTTGTGCTGCTGTATAAATACCCTTGTCCAGAGTCAGCCTGCAGTTCACCGAGAGTTCATCAACGGGTAACAGGCTGGCTCTGTAATAGATAGATTAAAACCACTGTTCATATCGGAAAGCATGTGTCTGGTGAATTGATGGTTCCATCACTAACATCTGCCCTTTTTGCTCCTCCCTCCTCACTGCCCCAAACACTCCTTCCAGGTGATGCAGGAATTTCCAGGGCTTGCAGTTTTTTTCAATTTCATCTCCTGTATCCTCCGCTCCCAATACGGTCACCTTGACACTGGGAAGGCCAAACGCAGACTCAGTGACCATGTTGCAGAACATGCTGCCTCGTTCCCCAAGCATGACGATGACATTCCTGTCTCTAGCCTCCTCCCATGCTCACATTTCTGTCCTCAAACTGCTGCAATGTTGCAGGGAAACCAAATACAATCTCAAGGACAGCACTTCATGGAACCATAGAATCATAGAATGCTTGCAGTGCAGAAGGAGGCCATTCAGCCCATCAAGTCTGCATCGAACCTTCAAAAGAGCACCCTACCCAGTCCAAATCCCCTGCCCGATCCCCAATCTTCCGATTGGCCACTTTACAGCCTGCTGGACTTAACATTGAGTTCAACAACTTCAGACCTTGAACTCTGCCCATGTTTTGTATTTTTATTTACCCCAATGCTAGGCTATATCCTCATGCTTTGCTTTTAGACAGTGCTGACATTTATTCTATTATTAACACTGACAATGGACGAAGGCTTTGTTCCTTTACTCCGTCCGCCACCATTCTCTTTCCTCTTCTTCCCTCACATCTTGTCATTTAACCTCCCCTGCCCTCTAACCTATCTCTGACCTCACCTTAGGCTCCACTTGACCCTTCCATATTTTTCAAGACATAAAATCTTTCACCCTCCTGCCCATCTTCAGTTCCAAAGAAGTGATTAATTCTGTAACATTAATTCTGATTCTCTCTCCACGGATACAGAGATACATAGGAGATAGGAGCAGGAGGAGGCCTTTTGGCCCTTCAAGCCTGCTCCGCCTTTCATCACGATAATGGCTGATCATCCAACTCAATAGCCTAATCCTGCTTTCTCCCCATAGCCTTTGATCCCATTCTCCCCAAGTGCTATATCCAGCCGCCTCTTGAATATGTTCAACGTTTTAGCATCAATTACTTCCTGCGGTAATGAATTCCACAGGCTCACCACTTTTTGTGTGAAGAAATGTCTCCTTATCTCTGTCCGGAATGGTTTACCCTGAATCCTCAGGCTGTGAACCATGGTTCTGGACACACCTGCCATTGGTTACATCTCCCTGCATCTACCCTGTCTAGTCCTGTTAGAATTTTATAAGTCTCTATGAGATCCCCCTCATTCTTCTGAACTCCAGCGAAAACAATCCTAACCTAGTCAATCCCTCTTCATATGCTGTGGTATAGAGTCAAAGGTTCTGCTCCTTTTCCACAAACACCTTTAATTTACTTCAACAGACTCTTCACAAAACTCTAACATCACATCACCTGACACAAAGGCCACCTGAGGCCCCTTTACATAATCAGTGTCTATTATTGGATACTTAACGTAAATGAGACAACTAATTGGAATGTCTCTTAACCCATTACTTAACAATCTCCCCTTCCTTGGAGAAAGAAAATAATTAGGTGAAAACAAAATTACAAGAAACTCAAAAACACACACGCAATTTCCTCCCTTTTTTTTTAATTTGTGGAAGAAATAAAAAACAGTTACAGAAACAGGTGCCCTTCATTAACAATATCCAAAAGTTTCTGTGAGCTTTTTGTAAAACAGTCTGACAATTGATAGCTACTGTCAACCCATTTAATTTTTTCTATTTCCCCTCTGTCCAACATCTGCTTCAAACTTGCGATATCTATCCTTAACCTTTTTTCATTGACACTTTTTGTAGCATGCGCATTTTCCTACAGGGATTTATTGTCAATGTGACATTCAATAGGTATATCCAAATCCCCAAATTTCTGTTAATATCTGAGATATATAAAAGGCCATATCCACTGCCTCGACATGGCTTAACGTCTCAGCAGCCAAAGTGCTTTTGACCACTCTCCTTATTTTCTTTGTTTCCCACACAAGAGGCAACATTTACCATTGTTCGCCAAAAGAAAAATTATAAAACCTCCTGCGCTTGAAACCCCATCACATAAATCTGCATACGACACATCACTATAAACTATGAGTTTCAAGTGCCTAATGTCACCTAAAACCGGGATCCTCAAAACACACTCCTGCATTTTTAGTTTGACCAAAGCTTTATTTGCTCTTATTATGTCTTCCACTTTGGGATCATTCGTTTTTGAACTCAACTCTAAGACATCAAAACTCACGTTCGGTCTCGTCTATCAACCTAACCAATTCAGTTGCGCAATTAAACTTTGCAGTTCCTCTTTTTCCACCTTTGAAACTATTGCGCCTTTTTGTGAAACACGGCCACGACTAATTGCTATTGGGCTGATGTTTTCCAGATAAGATTGCTGACGTAAAGTTGCCCGTAACTTAGTCTGTCCGATTTCCAGTCCAATATATTTAAATGCACCGGAAGCCTGACTTCCAACCCTGAATTCTTTCCTCAAACCAGAGATGACAATAGCTTTGAAATCACTAGTCCCACCCCACAAAAAATCATCAACATGCATCATAAAGATGCCAGAAAGATTTTCTTTATCGTGCCAGTAAAACATTGCCGGGTCTGCTTTCAACTGGCAACAACCTAACTTTAACAAAACTGACCTTATCAAAAAATACCAGACTCTAGTCGCATCATTTTGTCCATATAAATGTTTCTCTGAAGCTGATGCCCCTGCAAGTACATAGCTTTTATATCTATAGATTTGCTTTTCAATGCCTTTGTGGCTAATGGAGCCAAGAAGATCTTTAAAATAACCTTTCCTGCCGTAGGTAAATCTACCCTTAAATCCTGATCTTCTAAGTTTTTTTCACAACCCCTTGCCACAAGCCTGGCCTTTGCCTTATAAGTTCCATCTGGTTGAACCTTTTCCGTGCAAATCCATCTGTGGGATAGAGCTCTTTGTCCCCTATCCGATACTTCCGTGTATACCCCAAATTCACTCCAACTATGCAGTTCTTGCTGTTTGGCATCTTTGAAAACTTTTTCATCTAGCTTATTGGAAGCCACCAAAATCTCACGTGCATGTGGGCTTCTACTCCTATTAGTATTTGTAGTCTTACTCATTTTCCGAGACCTTGATAAACTATGTCCCCTCTCCTGCCTGGTATCTTGTTCTATACTGCTACTGCTTGATCTTTCCCTTCTACTGTGGGATGTCCTTTCAATAGTTCTCAACTTTTTCCTGCGGACCTGTTCACTATCCGATGTACTGTCTGAACTGGCACTGCGTTTCTGTGCCTCCATTTTTGAACTTCATGTTCCCAATCCATTGTCTTGACTCCCTCCCCTGAATGCTGTACATTCAACCAATGTTTATACTTTCCAGTGGCCTTCCCTGCTCTACTAATAACAGTTGCATCCTGCCATTGACTAGACCCTTCAGGCAAGTATGTCACTTTCAGAAAAATGGCCTGTTCTAAATCATCAGATATATTGTGTTCCTCTACAGAAACCCTGTCTATATCAGTTAACTGATCCTCATAGTTCTGTAACACATGCGTACCAGATGACTCTGGTTCCTCGTCATGTCTGTCTGCTCTGTCTAAATTTGAAAATTTATAATCTGTACCCATTATCCTTGATGAATGTACCCTAACAGTTTGATTGCCATGTTGCAAAATAATTGTTTTTCCATCGATGCCTGTGATCTTCCCTGGGCCTTTCCATTCATTACAATTGTCTCTCTTATAGTATACTATGTTTCCTTGCTGAAAAACGGTATTTGATGGCCGTACATTATGCCTCAAAGCTCTGCAAATTCTTTCAGAGACGTCTGCTTCCAAAAAAGCTTTTCTACTGTAATTTAAATGCTCAGCAAAGACAGAGTTAATTGTAGTCTCTTCCCAAGCTGGAGCTGGTCATCCAAAATGGACGGAATTTTAGGATTTCTACCAAACACTAATTGATTGGGACTAGAGCCCCCAACCATCTGCAATGAATTCTTTGCATGTACCGCCCATGATAAAGCTGAATTTAGCTTGCAGTTTTGTCTATCTGCCAAAATTTTCCGGAGCATATCATCTATTACCACATGGCTTCTTTCACACACACCATTACTAAATGGGCTTTCTGCAGCCGTGTTCAGAACTGTGATATTCACGTTTTCACACATATCCCTAAACTCATCATCAGCAAATTCTCCCCCATTGTCCGTAAGGAATTTTGCCGATGTGCCCATTCCTGTCCCTATCCATTTTTCCACGATTTGATCCAGAATTACTCTCTTTTCTTTACTTTGTACAAATGTTGATTGGCTAAATCTAGTTGCTAAATCTACAAAATGCAAAATAAATATATTATTGGCTTTATCCCAAATCTTATGGTCCATGGTCACAATGTCGTTAAAATCCTTGGCCAAAGGTAGGGTTACTACTGGCCGTGCTGGTGTCCTTCTGTACTTCCTACAAACTTCACAGCGATCACTAACCTGTTCTATTAGCTTAGTATAGTCTTCATCTCTTACCCCTGCATCTTTTAATACATTTTTCAGCCTCCGAGGAGATGGACACGCAAATTGCCAATGCAGTTTTACTACAACAAGCTTTTTATCAGCTAAAGTCCAATTTTCAACTACCATTAACACATCCTTAACAACTCTACTTGAAATATTATTTGTCAGTAATGGAATACAATAGTGTCCCGACTGTGTAAATTGTAAGTCCACCGTCTTTCCAATAACTGTTGCCTTATCCTGTTCCATATCCAGTTTCATGTGTGCTTTCTTCATCGACGGTCTGCTCAGAAGCAAAGGTATCGCACTTGATATAATATCCGTGCTAATGAAATGATTCACTCCGGCAATATTGCAAGGGATCACCACTCTTTTCAGCGACTTCAGAGTATTATCATCCCCAAACCTGAAACTTGTGGAACTTTCAAATTCCTTAACCTTGTTACGATTTTCAGCATTCAAGGAGTCCAGGTAACATTTTAACCAGTCAATCCCACACACAGTAGATGTGCAGCCACTGTCCAATACAGCACAATTGAAGGATTCTGCAAGAAACATCCTCATTACCAGCATATGACTTTTTGTTAATAGGACAATGCCTTCTTTCTGGTCACTATCTTTTTCCTCTTCTGACTCTTCCATGTCATGTGCCGCTTCAAACACTCTATTATAACGTGTTGGACAGTTTAAAGCACAATGGTATTGAGAGTCACATCGAAAACATCGATTTATCGTGCCCCGTGCATTTCTGGGGTTCATCTTCCTATTGTAGGTTCTAACTGCGTTTCTGTCTTCATAATTTCTGGGTCCCGATCTCCTTCTATAGTCTTGGAACCTGTTTGTAGCCGTACGATTTCACCATCCTGTTAGAAGTGTATCTTCCATATTCTGCTTTATTGCAGGCTGACCTATTTGGGTCATCAGAGCCATCAGAATCGAATGTTTCCCCTGAAACCTTTTTTAAAGCTTCTGTCATGTGATCGAATACGGTATCCTTATCCGCAAATTAAACTCCTGTCAAAACCAGGAGCCTATCCATGTTGCTCACTCTCGCACAGTCAAGGAATTTAAAGGCCAACACAGACTGGAAATTCCAGGTTGTGTTTCTGCAGCCTTTTGTACAGTCTGCCAAATTCCGTTTTACAGTCTTCAATGGAGAAATCCTCTATTTTCCAGAACTTATCAAAATCTGACCTTGCTTCATACGCACAAGTCGTCCTTCTTATAATTCTTATCCGTATAACGTAATAGAGTCTGCAGACCTTCTTCTGAGTCTAACTCTTCTAATTCCAGCTCAGAAAACACTTTGCTCTGGATTTTACTGTCATACGTTAGAGAAAGAGCCAATGGAACACCTTGTTTTACCTTAGTCCACATAACTACTGCACTTCTCCATTGGTCGTACAATGCCCTTTCAGAAAATAAAGGGGGGGGGTAGGTTTATCCTAGGCTCAGCCATATATCTATGGTTTCTTTTTCTCACTCACTCCTTGGTTTGGTCTGGAAAAGTTCTATCTTTCAACCCTTCACATTTGCATAGCAACCATCCTCTGCTACCATTTGTTAGACGTTTAGCTGCTGTTGTATAAAGAGTTAATGGTTCTGCTCCTTTTCCACAAACACCTTTATTTCACTTTAACAGACTCTGCACAAAACTCTATCATCACATCACCTGACCCAAAGGCCACCTGAAGCCCCTTTACATATCAGTGTCAATTATTGGATACTTTTTAAAATATATTTTTTTATAAATTTAGTGTACCCAATCATTTTTCCAATTAAGGGGCAATTTAGAGTGGCCAAACCACCTAGCTTGCACATTTTTGGATTGTGGGGGCGAAATCCATGCAAATACGGCGAGAATGTGCAAACTCCACACGGACAGTGACCCAGAGCCGGGATCGAACCTGGGACCTCAGCGCCGTGAGGCCGCAGTGCTAACCCACTGCGCCACCGTGCTGCCCTTATTATTGGATACTTGACATAAATGAGACAACTAATTGGAATGCCTCTTCACCCATTACTTAACATGTGACAGTCCTGCCATCCCTGTAATCAGTCTGGTAAACTTTTGCTGCACTCCCTCGAGAGCAATATCCTTCCTCAGAGAAGGAGACCAAAACTGAACACAATACTCCAAATGAGGCCTCACCAAGGCACTGTACAATTGCAGCAACACATTCCTGCTTCGATACTCGAAACCTCTTGCAATGAACGCCAACATACCATTAGCCTTCTTCACTGTCTGCTGCACCTGCATGCTTACCTTCAACGAATGGTGCACAAGGACACCCAGGACCCGCTGCACACTAACCTCTCCCAATTTACAACCATTCAGGTAGTAATCTGCCTTCCTGTTTTTGCTTCCAAAATGAATAACCTCACACTTATCCAAATTATACTGCATCTGCCACTGGTTCATCCACTCGCCCAACCTGTCCAAATATTGCTGTAGGATCCCTGCATCCTCGTCACAATTCACCCTCCCACCTAATTTGGTATCATCTGCAAACTTTGAGATGTTACATTTTGTTCTCTCATCCAAATCATTCATATATATTGTGAATAGCTGGGGTCCCAGCACCGATCCCTGTGCTACCCCGCTGGTTACTGCCTGCCTATTTGAAAAGGACCCATTAATCCCCATTCTTTGTTTCCTCTCTGCCAAACAGTTTTCTGTCCACCTCAATACATTTCCCCCAATCCCATCCGCTTTAATTTTGCACAATAATCTCTTATGCGGGACTTTGTCAAACGGCTTCTGAAAGGCCAAATATACCACATCGACTGGCTCCCCCTTGTCAACTGTACTGGTTACCTCTTCAAAGACTTCCAACAGATTTGTCAAGCATGATTTCCCCTTCATCAATCCATGCTGAATCTGACTGATCCTGCCACTGCTTTCTAAATGTTCCGCTGGAAAGTCCTTGATAATGGATTCAAGCATTTTCCCCAATACCCATGTTAGGCTTACTGGTCTATAATTCCCTGCTTTCTCTCTACCTCCCTTCTTGAATATCGGAGTGAAGTGAGCTACCCTCCAATGTATCTATGTATCTATGAACCTGGACCGATTCAGCGGCTGTGGAAGGGCTAGCACCGGTGCCACATGGAACACAATCGATTCCAATGATAAACGGTGCGGGATTTGTCGGGTCCGCGATCGACACTCGGGAGGCTGACAAGCTGCAGACACACATACACATTACACTCCCCAGACACGCTCATCCAAGCCAACAAGATGGCACTGTTTGTGCTGGAGTGCGCCCATACAGCTGATGGGTCCGCTGGGGCCAGAGGGCACCCAGGGGAGTGCCCCGGGGGGATACCTATATGACCCGTGGCTCGAAGTTCACAGTGGGCTGATAGGGGTGTGCACAGCTGCATGGCTGCCTTGCCAGCTGTGGGAATGATGTTCCGTGCTCCCTGGCCAGCGGCACAATGGTCAGTAAACTATGGCGATGTTGGACTCTTTCCGTACCCGCTCTCTCGCCCTCAGCAGCCACTATGCCGATTTCACAATTTTTAAAAGCACAAGTGAACCGTGGCGTCGGGAACTCGGCCCATCGGAAACGGAGAATCATGGAGGCCCCAGAGAATACCGGGTCAGGCCCGCTAATGCAAACAGTGTTTACTGAACGTGCGTTCCGGAACGTATTGATGCCACTGTCGAGGTGACGGGGAATCGCGATTTGGTGTCAAATCGGCGCCCGCTGCGATTTTGACATTGTAACTTATTCTCTGCCCAATCGCGTTTCCCGATTTCAACATCAGCCAATGGAGAATCCTGCCCTGAATGCTGTGTACATCCACTGATTCTCCTTTATCTGTACAAAAAGTGACATGCTCAAAAAACTCCATCATGTTTGTCAAACGTGATTTCCTTTCATGAATTCATCTTGACTCTGCCCAATCCTCATTGCTTTCCAAGGGTCCAGTAATCGCATCCATTATGGGCACACG
The DNA here is from genome assembly GCF_902713615.1 of Scyliorhinus canicula. NCBI lineage: Eukaryota > Metazoa > Chordata > Chondrichthyes > Carcharhiniformes > Scyliorhinidae > Scyliorhinus > Scyliorhinus canicula. Next base: position 7,367,529 of record NC_052149.1, on the reverse strand, counting down.
GTAGCACAGTGCTTAACACTGTTGCTTCACAATGCCAGGGTGATACCTGCATGAGAGGTATCTATTCCATCACCTGACCCCATCATATCCCGAGGAGGTGGAGGTGGGGGCAGTATGAGGGTGCTGTGGGGGTGAATGTGGGGGTGAGGGTGGTGTGTGGGTGAGGGGGGTGTGGGGGTGAGGGGATGTGGGGTTGAGGGAGGTGTGGAGGTGAGGGGGGTGTGGGGTTGAGGGAGGTGTGGGGGTGAGAGTGGTTTGGGGATGAGGGTGGTGTGGGGGTGAGGATGATGTGGGGGTAATGGTAGTGTGGGATGAGATGGTGAGTGTCGTGTGGGGGTGAGGGTGGTGTGGGGGTGAGGGTGGTGAGGGTGGTCTGGGGTTGAGGGTGGTGTGGGTGGTGTGGGGGTGAGGGTGGTGTGGGGGTGAGGGAGGTGTGGGGGTGAGAGTGGTTTGGGGATGAGGGTGGTGTGGGGTGAGGGTGGTGTGGGGGTGAGGGTGGTGAGGGTGGTCTGGGGTTGAGGGTGGTGTGGATGTGTGGGGGTGAGGGTGGTGTGGGGGTGAGGGTGGTGTGGGGGTGAGGGTGGTGAGGGGGGTGAGGGTGGTGTGGGGGTGAGGGTGGTGTGGGGGGTGAGGGTGGTGTGGGGGGTGAGGGTGGTGTGTGGATGAGGGTGGTGTTGGGGTGAGGGTGGTGTGGGGGTGAGGGTGGTGTTGGGGTGAGAGTGGTGTGAGGGGGTGAGGGTGGTGTGAGGGGGTGAGGGTGGTGTGAGGGTGAGGGTGTGGTGGGGGTGAGGGTGGTGTGAGTGTGAGGGTGGTGTGGGGGTGAGTGTGGTGTGGGGTGAGGGTGGGGTGCGGATGAGGGTGGTGTTGGGGTGAGGGTGGTGTGTAGGTGAGGGTGGTGTGGGGGTGAGGGTGGGTGGGGGTGAGGGTGATGTTGGGGTGATGGTGGGGGTGAGGGTGGTGTGGGGGTGAGGGTGGCGTGGGGGTGAGGGAGGCCTGGGGGTGAGGGTGGTGTGGGGGTGAGGGTGGTGTGTGGGTGAGGGTGGTGTTGGGGGTGAGGGTGGTGTGGGGGTGATGGTGGGGGTGAGGGTGGTGTTGGGGTGAGGGTGGTGTTGGGGTGAGGGTGGTGTGGGGGTGAGGGCGGTGTTGGGGTGAGGGTGGTGTTGGTGTGGGGGTGAGGGTGGTGTGGGGGTGAGGGTGGTGGGGGGTGAGGGTGGTGTGGGGGTGAGGGTGGTGTGGGGGTGAGGGTGGTGAGCGGGGGTGAGGGTGGTGTGGGGGTGAGGGTGGTGAGGGTGGTGTGGGGTGAGGGTTGTGGGGGGTGAGGGTGGTGAGGGGGGTGAGGGTGGTGTGGGGGTGAGGGTGGTGTGGGGTGAGGGTGTTGTGGGGGTGAGGGTGGTGTGGGGTGAGGGTGGTGTTGGGTGAGGGTGGTGTTTGGGTGAGGGTGGGGGTGAGGGTGGTGTTGGGGTGAGGGTGTGTGTTGGGGTGAGGGTGGGGTAAGGGTGGTGTTGGGGTGGGGTGGTGTGGGGTGAGGGTGGTGTGGGGTGAGAGGGTGGTGTGGTGGTGAGGGTGGTGTGGGGTGAGGGTGGTGTTGGGGTGATGGGGGGGTGAGGGTGGTGTGGGGGTGAGGGTTGTGTTGGGGTGAGGGTGGTGTTGGGGTGATGGTGGGGGTGAGGGTGGTGTGGGGTGAGGTTGGTGTTGGGGGTGAGGGTGGTGTTGGGGTGAGGGTGGTGTTGGGGTGATGGTGGGGGTGAGGGTGGTGTGGGGGTGAGGGTGGTGTTGGGGTGAGGGTGGTGTTGGGGTGAGGGTGGTGTGGGGTGATGGTGGGGGGTGAGGGTGGTGGGGGTGAGGGTGTGTGGGGGTGAGGGTGGTGTTGAGGTGAGGGTGGTGTTGGGTGAGGGTGGGGGTGAGGGTGGTGTGGGGGTGAGGGTGGTGTGGGTGAGAGGGTGGTGTGGGGGGGAGGGTGGTGTTGGGTGAGGGTGGGGGTGAGGGGTGGTGTGGGGGTGAGTGTGGTGTGGGGGTGAGGGTGGTGTGGGTGAGAGGGTGGTGTGGGGATGGTGGGGGTGAGGGTGGTGTGGGGGTGAGGGTGATGTGGGGGTGAGTGTGATGTGGGGGGAGTGTGATGTGGGGGTAAGGGTGGTGTTGGGTGAGGGTGGTGTGGGGGTGAAGGTGGTGTGGGGGTGTGAGGGTGGTGTTGGGGTGAGGGTGGTGTTTGGGTGAGGATGGGGGTGAGGGTGGTGTTGGGGTGAGGGTGGTGTTGGGGTGAGGGTGGTGTTGGGGTGAGGGGTGGTGTGGGGGTGAGGGTGGTGTGGGGGTGAGGGTGGTGTTGGGGTGAGGGTGGTGTGGGGGTGAGGGTGGTGTTGGGGTGAGGGTTGTGTTGGGGTGAGGGGTGGGGGTGAGGGTGGTGGGGGTGAGGGTGGCGTGGGGGTGAGGGAGGCCTGGGGGTGAGGGTGGTGTGGGGGTGAGGGTGGTGTGGGGGTGAGGGTGGTGTTGGGGTGAGGGTGGTGTTTGGGTGAGGATGGGGGTGAGGGTGGTGTGGGGGTGAGGGTGGTGTGGGGTGAGGGTGGTGTTGGGGTGAGGGTGGTGTGGGGGTGAGGGTGGTGTGGGGGTGAGGGTGGTGTTGGGGTGAGGGTGGTGTGGGGGTGAGGGTGGTGTTGGGGTGAGGGTGGTGTGGGGGTGAGGTGGTGTGGGGGTGAGGGTGGTGTTGGGGTGAGGGTGGTGTGGGGTGAGGGTGGTGTTGGGTGAGGGTGGTGTTGGGGTGAGGGTGGTGTGGGGGTGAGGGTGGTGTGGGTGAGAGGGTGGTGTGGGGGTGAGGGTTGTGTTGGGGTGATGGTGGTGTGGGGGTGAGGGTGGTGTGGGGGTGAGGGTGGTGTTGGGGTGAGTGTGGTTTGGGGGTGAGGGTGGTGTTGGGGTGAGGGTGGTGTTGGGGTGAGGGTGGTGTGGGGTGAGGGTGGTGTGGGTGAGAGGGTGGTGTGGTGGTGAGGGTGGTGTGGGTGAGAGGGTGGTGTGGTGGTGAGGGTGGTGTGGGGGTGAGGGTGTTGTGGGGGTGATGGTGGGGGTGAGGGTGGTGTGGGTGAGAGGGTGGTGTTGGGGTGAGGGTGGTGTTGGGTGAGGGTGGTGTTGGGGTGATGGTGGGGGTGAGGGTGGTGTGGGGCTGAGGGTGGTGTTGGGGTGAGGGTGGTGTTGGGTGAGGGTGGTGTTGGGGTGATGGTGGGGGTGAGGGTGTGTGGGGCTGAGGGTGGTGTGGGCGTGAGGGTGGTGTGGGGGTGAGGGTGGTGTGGGGTGAGGGTGGTGTGGGTGAGAGGGTGGTGTGGGGGTGAGGGTGGTCTTTGGGTGAGGGTGGTGTTGGGGTGATGGTGGTGTTGGTGTGAGGGTGGTGTTTGGGTGGGGTGGTGTTGGGGTGATGGTGGGGGTGAGGGTGGTGTTGGGGTGAGGGTGGTCTTTGGGTGAGGGTGGTGTGGGGTGATGGTGGTGTTGGGGTGAGGGTGGTGTTTGGGTGGGGGTGGTGTTGGGGTGATGGTGGGGGTGAGGGTGGTGTTGGGGTGAGGGTGGTGTGGGGTGAGGGTGGTGTGGGGTGAGGGTGGTGTTGGGGTGAGGGTGGTGTTGGGGTGATGGTGGGGGTGAGGGTGGTGTGGGGCTGAGGGTGGTGTTGGGGTGAGGGTGGTGTGGGGGTGAGGGTGGTGTGGGGTGAGGGTGGTGTTGGGGTGAGGGTGGTGTTGGGGTGATGGTGGGGGTGAGGGTGGTGTGGGGCTGAGGGTGGTGTGGGCGTGAGGGTGGTGTGGGGTGAGGGTGGTGTGGGGGTGAGGGTGGTGTGGGTGAGAGGGTGGTGTGGGGGTGAGGGTGGTCTTTGGGTGAGGGTGGTGTTGGGGTGATGGTGGTGTTGGGGTGAGGGTGGTGTTTGGGTGGGGGTGGTGTTGGGGTGATGGTGGGGGTGAGGGTGGTGTTGGGGTGAGGGTGGTCTTTGGGTGAGGGTGGTGTTGGGGTGATGGTGGTGTTGGGGTGAGGGTGGTGTTTGGGTGGGGGTGGTGTTGGGGTGATGGTGGGGGTGAGGGTGGTGTTGGGGTGAGGGTTGTGTGGGGGTGAGGGTGGTGTTGGGGAGAGGGTGGTGTTTGGGTGAGGGTGGTGTGTGGAGGGGGGAGGGTGACAGATGAGTCAGAGGGAACCGCAAATCAGTGGGGTGTCCTGCGGCGGCGGGTGGGCTGGGTGGTGGGGGGGGAGCAGAGTCAGAAAACGCACAATGTTGGATGTTTTCATGATGCATTCAGCTCAGGGGGTGGTTTCAGTATTCAGGGCACCCAGCCCGAGTGGGGGCGGGGGGCGGGGGGGGGGGGGGTCCGGGTGTGTGGGGTAGGGTTGGTGCCTGGGGCACAGTGCTCCTACTCACCCTGGTCGGCTTGAGGGGGTCGCGCAGTTTCTCACGACACTGCTGGTCGGATGGTGTTGCTCGGAGAGTCGCCCGGCTCTCCTCCATGGCACCTAGCAGGGTCCCAACCTCAGCATCCGTAAAACGGGGTGTAGCTCTCTTTGCTGCCATCCTGTTGGCTGGGATGATGTGTCTGGGGAGTGAAGTGTGTTTGTTCGGCTGCAGCTTGTCAGCCTCCTGAGTGTCAATCACGGACCCGGCGAATCCAGCACTGATTCCCATTGGAATTAATTGGGTTCCATGTGGTGCCCATGTTACCACTTTAACGGTCGGTGAATCATTCCAGAAGGGCGACTCTGTATTACCAAGTTTATTGTGCTCTGGTTTATACAGCCATGGACACTGTACAATCTCTCCCCTGTTACTGTCACAGCTCCCACCAATTAACTGCTTGGAAAATACATTTAACTACTAGTACTTCCAAAATAAGGTGTGAGATAAAATTAACTTCCTGCTCCTCTTTCTTCCTCAGGTCTCTTTAGATGTTCCGTGGTCTCCTCATTGTATTGATGGCAATTGCTTTCAATATGTGGAAATTTCAAATCTCTGTGACTTTTTCTTTGTGATTTCCTTCGATATATGGACTCAAAAATGGGACGATTGCTTTGCAAAACCACAATCTGCCTATCACAAAGCGTACACAGGTATGTGTGAGAAGACTTCCTGGATAAAAGTCTACCTGCTCAAGATCAATATTAATCAATATTGTTGTCCATTTAGGCCTCTCTGGATATATCGATATGGGTGTTGATTCCAAAAAGCTCATATTGGGGGTTTCGTGGTACGGCAGTGAATATCATTGCAAACGCTTCATTGAGGTAAGGAAAAATGTGCAGTTTGAATTTCACAAGAAATGGACATGAAATTAATTCATCTAAAACCCATCCCTCTGATGCATTGTCGAATCAAATTGTGCTGTGATACGGCCCAATATTTTTGCATTTGTAGGCTTGCTAGTCATACGTTCAATAACTGCACCATTTTACATTAAGATTTTAAGATTTCTTCTTCATTTTGCTAATTTCCATTTAAATCCAGTGATTAGCTCTCTGGATTTACTTTCTCCATCCTATTTAAACTTTTAATTGCGTTGAGACGTTCCCTTAACTGCATTCACCTCGAGACTGTAAATGTCTTTTCGAGTTATCGAGTCAGAGACCTCTACACCACAGAAAAGGCCCTTCAGCCCATCGCATCGGCGCCAGTTAAAAACAACCACCTAACTGTTTTAATACTGAAAAGGCTATGGGTTCTGATAATATTCCGGCAATAGCACTGAAGACTTGTACTCCAGAACTTGCCGCACCCCGAGCCAAGCTGTTCCAGTACAGCTACAACACTGGGATCTATCCGGCAATGTGGATTATTGCCCAGGTGCGTCCTGTACACAAGAATCAGGACAAATCCAACTCAGCCAAGTACCACCCTATCAGTCTACTCTACATCATCAACAAAGTGATGGAAGGAGTCATCAACAGGGCTATCAAGCGACACTTACTCAGCAATAACCTGCTCACGGACGCTCAGTTTAGGTACCGTCAGGGTCACTCAGTTCCTGACCTCATTACAGCCTTGGTTCAAACATGGACAAGAGCTGAATGCCAGAGGTTAGGTCAGAGTGACTGCCCTTAACATCAAGACAGCATTTGACTGCGTATGGCATCAAAGAGCCCTAGCTAAACTGGAGTCAATGGGAATCAGGGGGAAAACTCTCCGCTGCTTGGAGTCATACCCGGCACAAAGGAAGATGGTTGTGGTGGTTGGAGGTCAATCATCTCAACTCCAGGAAAGCACTGCAGGAGTTCCTCAGGGTCGTGTCCTAGGCCCAGCCATCTTCAGCTGTTTCATCAATGACCTGCCTTCCATCATAAGGTCAGAAGTGGGGATGTTTGCGGATGACTGCACAATGTTCAACATCATTCGTGACTCCTCAGACAATGAAGCAGTCCATGTTCAAATGCAGCAAGACCTGGGCAATATCCAGGCTTGGGGCTGACAGGTGGCAAGTTACATTCGTGCCACAAAAGTGTCAGGCAATGACCATCTCCTACAAGAGAGGATCTAGCCACCGCCCCTTGACATTCAATGGCATTACCATCGCTGAATCTCCACAATCAATATTCTTGGGGTTACCATTGATCAGAAACTTGACTGGACCCAGCCACATTAATACTGTGGCTACCAGGGCAGGTCAAAGGCTAGGGATCTTACGGCGAGTAACTCATCTCCTGACTCCCCAAAACCTGTCCACCATCTACAAAGCACAAGTTAGGAGTGTAATGGAATACTCTCCACTTTCCTGGATGAGGGCAGCTCCAACAACACTCAAGAAGCCCAACGCCATGCAGGACAAAGCAGCCCATTTGATTGCTCCTTCTTCCACAAACATTCAAACCATCCACCACCACCGAACAGTAGCAGCCGTGTGTGCCACTTACAAGATGCACTGAAGGTTCCTTAGACAACACGTTCCAAAGCCACTAATATCCAGAAGGACATGATACCCGGGAACCCCGCCACCTGGAGGTTGCCCTCCCAGTCGCTCACCACCCTGACTTGGAAATATGTCACCGTTCCTTTGCTGTCACCTGCAACTCCCTCTCTAACAGCACAGTGAGTGTACCTACACATGAAGGACTGCAGCGGTTCAAGAAGGCAGCTCACCACCACCTTCTGAAGGGCAACTAAGGATGGGTAATAAATGCTGGCCTAATCAGTGACGACCACATCCCATAAATGAATGAAAAAAAACAGAAAATAAAAAAAATAATCCCTTGTTCCAGCACTTGGCCTTGTCTGCCCTGGCATCACAACTGCACATCTAAATACTTCTTCAATGTTATGAGGATCTCACCAGGACCTCCACCACTCTTTCAGGCAGCGAGTTCCAAACTCCCACCACCCTCTGGGTAAAAAGGTTTTTCTCACACCCCCTCTAAACCTCCTGCCCCTCACCTTAAATCTATATCTCCTGGCCATTGATTCCTCTACCAAGGGGAAACGTTTCTTCCTGTCTCCTCTATCTATGCCCATCATAATTTTAATACATCTCAATCATGTCCCCCCTCAGTCTCCTCTGTTCCAAGGAAAACAATCCCAGTCTATCCAATCTCTCTTCATGACTAACACTCTCCAGCCCAGGCAACATCCTGGTAAATCTCCTCTGCACCCTTTCCAGTGCTATCACATCCATCCTATAATGTGGATTCCAGACCTGCACATAATACTCTAGCTGAGACTTAACCAACGTTTTATACAGTTCCAGCATAAGCTTCCTGCTCTTATTCCCTACATCTTGGCTAATAAAGATAAGTATACCATGGGCTGGATTCTCCGTTCCTTCGTTTTCTGGTGCACCGTGCCCCGCCAGCAGCGGGCTCCGCCTGGCAGCCGGCCAATGGGGTTTCCCATTGTGGGCACTCCCACGCCGTCAGGAAATCCGTGGGAGTGAGTGCGCTGTGGCAAAACAGGATCTCCCGAAGGGTAATCCGGCCCCATATGTTTTCTTAACCACTGTATCTACCTGCCCCGTAGGCCATCAAGGTCCCTCTGATCCTCGGTGCTTCCCAGGGTCCTGCTGTTTATCATGCATTCCCTTGCCCTGTTTGTCCTGCCCAAGAGCATCACCTCACACTTATCCGGATTGAATTCCATTTGCCATCGATCAGACCATCTGATCAGCCCGTCTATATCCTTCTGTGATCTAAGGCTATCCTCCTCACTATTTACCACCCCACAAATTTAAGTATCACCCACCAACTCACAATCGACTCTCCGACATTCATGTCTGAATCATTTATAATAAAATGAGAAACAGCAAGGGCCCTAACACTAATCCCTGTGTTTTCACTGGGCACAGGCTTCCATCAACCCCTCGACCATCACCCTCTGCTTGCTTCCACTCAGCCAATTCTGGATCCAATTTGCCAAATTTCCTGGTATCCCACGGGCTCTTACCTTCGCTATCAGTCTCCCGTGTGGGACCTTATCAAAAGCCTTGCTGACGTCCAAGTAGACAATGTCAAATGCATCGTCCTCATCTGCAATCCCAATCACTTCTTCAAAAAATTCAATCAACTTGTTCAGACATGACTTCCCCTTAACAAAACCACGCTGCCTGTTCTTGATTAATCCCCTGCCTCTCCAAATGCAGATGAATTCTGTCTCTCAGAATTGCTTCCAATTGTTTCCCCACCACTGAGGTTTGGCCTGTAGTTTCCGGGTTTATCCCTTCCTCCTTTCTTGAAAGAAGGTACCACATTGACGATCCTACAGTCCTCTGACACCTCTCCCATGGCTAGAGATGAATTGAAAATTATTGCCAGCACCCCTACTATTTCCTCCCTTTCCTCATTCAGCAACCTGGGATACATTTCATCTGGTCCTGGAGACTTGTCTACTTTTCAATTTGCCAGACCACTCTGAATCTGCTCTATGTTAATTTCTTTAATTTTACCACAGTCTTTCTCCCTGATTTCTATCCCAGACTGGCCCTTTCATTAGTGAACAGCGGCATAAAATATTCATTTAGAACCATACCTATGTCCTCCAGCTCCACACACAAATTATCATGTGGTCCTTAATGGGCCCGACTCTTTCACCAGTTATAGAACATAGAACATAGAACGATACAACGGAATACAGGCCCTTCGGCCCACGATGTTGCACCGACATGGGAAGTCAAAAACTAAAGGCCATCTAACCTACACTATGCCATTATCATCCATATGCTTATCCAATAAACTTCTAAATGCCCTCAATGTTGGCGAGTTCACTACTGTTGCAGGTAGGGCGTTCCACGGCCTCACCACTCTTTGCCTAAAAAAAACCCACCTCTGACCTCTGTCCTATATCTATTACCCCTCAATTTAAGGGCTACGTCCCCTTGTGCTAGCCACCTCACTGTGAAGGCTCTCACTGTCCACCCTATCTAACCCTCTGATCATTTTGTATGCCTCTATTAAGTCACCTCTTAACCTTCTTCTGTCTAACGAAAACAACCTGAAGTCCATCAGCCTTTCCTCATAAGATTTTCCCTCCATACCAGGCAACATCCTGGTAATTCTCCTCTGCACACGTTCCAAAGATTCCACGTCCTTCCTATAACGAGGCGACCAGAACTGTACGCAATACTCCAAATGTGGCCGTACCAGAGTTTTGTACAGCTGCAACATGACCTCATGGCTCCGGAACTCAATCCCTCTACCAATCAAGGTCAACACACCATAGGCCTTCTTCACAACCCTATCAACCTGGGTGGCAACTTTCAGGGATCTATGTACATGGACACTGAGTCCCTCTGCTCATCCACACTACCAAGAATTTTACCATTAGCCAAATATTCTGCATTCCTGTTATTCTTTCCAAAGTGAATCACCTCACACTTCTCTACATTAAACTCCATTTGCCACCTCTCAGCCCAGCTCTGCAGCTTATCTATGTCCCTCTGTAACCTGCAACATCCTTCCGCACTGTCTACAACTCCACCGACTTTAGTGTCGTCTGCAAATTTACTCACCCAACCTTCTGTGCCCTCCTCTAGGTCATTTATAAAAATGACAAACAGCAACGGCCCCAGAACAGATCCTTGTGGTACGCCACTCGTAACTGAACTCCATTCTGAACATTTCCCATCAACCACCACTCTCTGTCTTCTTTCAACTAGCCAATTTCTGATCCACATCTCTAAATCACCCTCAATCCCCAGCCTATTTTCTGCAATAGCCGACCGTGGGGAACCTTATCAGACGCTTACTGAAATCCATATACACCACATCAACTGCTCTACCCTCGTCTACCTGTTCAGTCACCTTCTCAAAGAACTCGATAAGGTTTGTGAGGCATGACCTACCCTTCACAAAACCATGCTGACTATCCCTAATCAAATTATTCCTATCTAGATGATTATAAATCGTATCTCTTATAATACTCTCCAAGACTTTACCCACAACAGACGTGAGGCTCACCGGCCTATAGTTACCGGGGTTATCTCTACTCCCCTTCTTGAACAAAGGGATCACATTTGCTATCCTCCAGTCCTCTGGTACTATTCCTGTAGCCAATGACGACATAAAAATCAAAGCCAAAGGCTCAGCAATCTCTTCCCTGGCTTCCCAGAGAATCCTAGGATAAATCCCATCAGACTTATCTATTTTCACCTTGTCCAGAATTGCCAACACTTCTTCCCTACGCACCTCAATGCCATCTATTCTAATAGCCTGGGTCTCAGCATTCTCCTCCACAACATTATCTTTTTCCTGAGTGAATACTGACGAAAAGTATTCATTTAGTATCTCGCTTATCTCCTCAGCCTCCACACACAACTTCCCACCACTGTCCTTGACTGGCCCTACTCTTACCCTAGTCATTCTTTTATTCCTGACATACCTATAGAAAGCTTTTGGGATTTCCTTGATCCTACCTGCCAAAGACTTCTCATGTCCCCTCCTTGCTCGTCTTAGCTCTATCATTTTACCCTTAATGTAAAACAAATTAGGATTGTCCTTTTTAACAGCCAGTATCCTTTCATGTCCCACTATTGCTCTCCTAATTTCCTATTTAAGTTCCCACTAGCACATTCTATATTCCTCTAGTGCTTCTGCTGTTTTGAACCCTCGATATTTGTCATAAGACTCCCTTTTTCTCCTCAATCCAGGGTTCACTGGATATGTTGATCCCAACATTTTTCTTGATTGGAACATGCTGGGCTAGATTCTCCGTCGGCGGATCCTCCGCTTCGCAGGCAGCACACTCGTGCCTATGGATTTCCTGATGGAGTGGGGGTTCCCACAATGGGAAACCCCGTTGGCCGACTGCCAGGACAGAGGATCCCGAATGCAGGCGGGGGTGCGCCACATCAGAAAACGGGTGCGGTGGGACCAAGACCCTGCCCTTTGGCCCTGTACTGTCCCTATTTTCTTCTTGAATGTGTCCCACTGTTCTGTCACAGATTTACCTACAAGTGTCTGCTCCCAGTCCACTCTGGCCAAATTATACCTGATCTGATTAAAATCAGCCTTACCCCAGTTTAGAACTTTGATCTCAGGCCCATCCTTGTCCTTTTCCATAACAATCTTGAATCTAATTGAGTTATGATCGCTGTCTGCAAAATGCTCCGCTGCTGATACTTCAACCACTTTCCCAACTTCAATGCCTAAAATTAAGTCCAGGACCGCCCCTTCTCTTGCAGGATCTTCTATGTACTGGCTCTGAAGGGTCACCTGGATGCAATTTAAGAATTCCATTCCCACTAAACCTTTCACACCATGACTACCCCAGTTAATGTTGGGGAAGTTAAAATCCTCCACTGTCACTACCCTATTACTTGTACACTTCTCTAACTTTTACCTACATATCTGCTCCTCTATTTCTCTCAGGGCTGTTAGGGGCCGATTGAACACTCCCAGCAATGTGGTTGCTTCTATTTGGTTTTTAAGTTCTACCCATATGGCTTAATTTGTAGAACCTTTGAAGATGTCATCCCTCATTACTGCTGTAACTTATTCCCTGATCAAAATTGAAATGAAATGAAATGAAAATCGCTTATTGTCACGAGTAGGCTTCAATGAAGCTACTGTGAAAAGCCCCTAATCGCCACATTCCAGCGCCTGCCTGGGGTGGCTGGTATGGGAATTGGTGCACCCTCTCCTCTTTTACCTACTTCCCTTTCTCACCTGCAGACCTTATATCCTGGAATATTGAGCTGCCAATCCTGCCCCTCTCAACCATGTTTCAGTGACAGCAATGACCTCTCACCCCCATGTTTTAATTTGTGCCCTCAACTCATCTGCCTTGTTCATCAGACTCCTTGCATTAAAATAAATACCATCCAATCTTGCCAAACTCCCTTGTGAATTAACTAGCTGAGTAATTCTATGCCTCCCTGATTCACTTGATGTCTGTTCTAATTTTGGCTGTGCATCTAACCCCGCTGAGCCTTCTCTCAGTATCCCACCCCTCTGCCAAGTTTGTTTAAACCCTCTGCAACAGCACTAGCAAACCTCTCTGCCTTCCCCTACTCTGCCTGGTGGGCACCCATGCCCTTTCTGCCTGTTCAATCCTCACCTGCGGTGTGACCACCTCACGGAATGAGCTATTCACGACCTGCTCAGCGTTGTAGATGCTTCACAGCTCCAGCTCCCAAATGCTATTAGCCGGTAGCTGTGATTGGATACACTTCCTGCACACATGGTAACCAGGGACGACAAAGCTTCCATGATTTGTCACATAGCACAGGATGTGCATGTCACAGGTGCAAGCTCTCCTGTCATCACGACCCCAAATCCTCTTGTTTACTCCTTCACAACCAAAAATTATGCTTATATAAAAATGCTATTAACATCCCTCCCTTACACTAACTTTACTTTCATTGCCCGACTTTGTTTACTTATATTACTTTATTGTAATGACCCTGACTTTCACTTATTTGTGTTGTTTCTCAGTTAATCGCTATGTCCAAAAAAGCAAACATTTTTAAAATCATCACTGCTTCACTGTGAAGCTCACTGCGAGGTCAATGAAAACTGGAATACGATCTTCGTGTCTATGAAGCTCCGCTGTGTTTCTGCCTGGACTGAGACTATGCTCTACACTCAGTCTTTTTAGCTTCAGCTTCTCCACGTTTCGCCTTCTCCCAGCTTCAGCAAACTCCCTGTGTTCAACCAAATCTAAAAGCCCCCTCTTTTAGCCAAACAGCACTCACTACACAGCAGGAGCAGCACTGATGTGGCCTCCCTGTTATGGCCTCAAAAACAACGCTTTGGAAACTGGATTAAATCAGCTGCACAGGTAACCATCTGCAGTTGAGTGTGACTCAGCTGACTCCTATTTCAGGAATGCAACTAAACTACTCCCAATCAAAAGAGCAGCTTTTAGTTATTAACTTGAAAGAACAAGTTCGCTTGAAATTAGCCCTGACATTAAGTTTCATTACTACTTACCCCTTACAACTTACCCCTTTATCTCCATGATTTCACCCAACTCCAAGCAGCACTCACAGTTTAGCCAAGCCGCACTCACAGTACTCATCATGAGCTTTGCTTAAGGCTCATTCTCTTTATGCATAGAATCAAAGAAACATAGGAAATGGAGTTGGTCGTTCAGACTCTCAAGACTGTTCCATCATTTCAGTTAGATTTTTGGCAACCTACTCGATAATACTGAACTTGAAGAGTCAGAGAATCATAGAATATACAGTGCAGAAGGAGGCCATTTGGCCCATCGAGCCTGCAGCGGCACCCTCCTTAAGCCCGTGCCTCCACCCTATCCCCATAACCCTGTACCCCCACCTAAACCTTTGTTCACTAAAGGGCATATTAGCATGGCCAATCCACCTAACCTGCACATCGTTGGACTGTGGAAGGAAATCAGAGCACCTGGAGGAAACTCACGCAAACATGGGAGGAAAGTGCAAACTCCACACAGACAGTCACCTGAGGCCGGAATTGAACTCGGGACTCTGGAGCTGTGAGGCAGAAGTGCTAACCACCGCATCACCATGATGCCCCAAGAATGTTGAATTTTACAACTCGCTCGCAACCAGCCAAATACAAAAATGCCAAATTTTAAACAATCGCTATCATTTATATGTGCTACAGAAGAAAAGACCGTTGGTTGGTAAATCAATTTTGATTGGCTGAAAAAGTGGCATGCAGAATGCAATGGGGATCAATAGGCTCTCAAGCTCCCAGCTAATTCAACATGGTGCAACGTGTCCCTATGTCATTTGTAGCAAACGCAACTGAGACACATTATGTGCTTTGCTGATTATCTTAAATGGGCTTTTAGTTTAGCTATAAGCGCACACAGGATTGTTCAGCAAGTGCTGCACAGTCATGGAATGCCATCTAACTGTCGGTGTTTCATTTTGGATTTTGCAAGAGCAGACTTAGGTGAGTAAGATTTGTTCTCGGTCCATCATGAAGGACAAAGGAATGTGCTGTTTTTGAGCAGCCACATGACAGGGTAGATGGCCGATTTATCTGATACTATGCCAGGAATGGAATTCATACACAGGGCGGAATTTTCCACCCAAACCGCTGTGTGTTTCGCAGCAGCGGAGGCGGCGTGTCATTGGCCAAGGGTGGGGTCTTCTGGTCCCACCATTGTCAATGACGTTTTCCTTTGAATGCACCCCTTGTGGCAAGGGAACCGACCCTGGGGGTGCGGCACGGCGTGACCTGAAATCCTGCCGACATGAATGCCCCGGAAATTATTTCCACGGAGTTTATTAATTGTGTGGGAGGCATGATTTCATTTCAGACTAAAGGTCTAGTTAGTGAGAATTGCCATTTGCATGACCACTACATTGTAGCATCATGATATGTTGCAAATTGTGAAGCTACTTTGCTTCTGCAGGGTAATTGTAAGTAGACTGGGCACATTTCGGGTTTTAAAGTCGGGCATTGTTGGACCATTTCCACATTTGCACAACATGCAGCAAGCAATTATTTGATCAGAATTGCTTCAATGTGCTTTATTCCTGTGTCAAACTTACAAAGTGAAAAAATGGCAGTATTTACAGGATTGCTGATCAGGCCAAAGTTACAGATTTTGAACCAACACACGCTTGCAAAACCCACAGCAAATTGTCCGCAGTTAGATGTGATTCTGTGGTTGAGCATCACTTGCTGAACAATCCTGAATGAGCCAATAGCTTTTTAAAATTTATTTACGGGATGGAGATATTAATGGTTAGGCCAGGATTTATTCATCGCTAATTTCCCTGCAGAAAGTGGTGTTGAGTTGCCCTCTTGAACCTCTGCAGTCCCTGAGCATACCACAGTGCTGTGAGGGAGGGAATTTCAGGATATTGACCCAGTGACAGTGAAGGCATGACGGTATGTTTCCCCTATAAGTCAGGATGATGATTGACTTGGAGTGGAACTTTCATGTAGTGATGCTCCAAGGTATCTGCTGCCCTGGTCCTTCTAGATGGTAATGGTTGTGGGTTTGGAAGGTGCTGCCGAAGGAGTCTTGGTGAGTTCCTGCAGTGCACCTTGTGGATGGTACACATGGCTGCTGCTGTTTGTCAGTGGTGGAGAGATTGAATATTTGTGGAAGTGGTAGCAATCAAGTGGGCTGCTTTTTCCTGGATGGTGTTGAGCTTCTTGAGTGTTCCTTGAACTGCACAAATCCAGGCAAGTGGAGAATATTCCATCACACTCCTGACTTGTGCCTTGTAGATGATGGACAGGCTTTGTGGGGTCAGGAGGTGAGTTACTCGCTGCAGGATCCCTAGCCTTTGATCTACTCTGGTGGTCACAGTATTTATCTGGCTGGCCTGGTTCTGTTTCTGCTTAATAGTAACCCCCAGGATGTTGACAGTTGATAGTTACCCAAGCATCCAATGTAAAAATAACTGTCCAATTCATAACGTGGCTCATTTATTCTTACTTGAAGGTGCATATGCTTGTACATAGGCACTAATTCTCTGCAAATCAAAAGGATAATATATTCAAACAATGTAACTTTGTTGAATTACCCCAGACCTTTGGGAGCCTACAGTACCCAGTCATTTTTTCCATGGCAATGCGTTAGCCAATAAGAGTTGACTTGCCGAGCAATCAGAACATTTTTTTCCTGTAGCAGAAATTGTTGCAATTGTTTGAAATTTGCTGTTCTTGTGTTTGTCCTATTGAATGAAAAACTTCTGCAAAATGTCTCTCCTTTCATCAATGCCACACTTCGCTTGAAACTTCCCATTGAGCATTGGATCCTCATCGCCCCTCATTCAGGGGAGATTACTCAAACCACTCCTACATTTTTTGAAGTTCACTGAGTAACTACATTCACAAGTATAATTTTCTCATCCTTTATGTATTTTACAGCCTGGTCGATGTGAAGTGGCAGAGTCTCCTTTCAGAGGGGGCCGTTGCAGTTATCATGTGGTGCATCCGATTGCGTACAAAGAGGTCATGGAGCAGCTGCCCAAATCATTTACCGGTAGATACTGGGATGATAATTACAAAGTCCCATTTTATGTTTACAAGGTAAGACCATCAGGTCAAAGACACAATAAAGATCTATGCAGTATAACATTCTGTCCGGTGTTTCATGATTCAGGATTCGCTGTGAACAGGGTTTAGCGATGTTCAGAATGTCCAGTTTGTACAATGGAAAATGTGTGTCATTGGAGAATTGACAAGGAAATGGGAATTGTGAAGCAGAAAAGCAAACCAAGTTCAATTTTTAAAAAATTATGCATAGCCAGTTGTGGTGAAACTTTTTTGATAATAATAATATTTATTGTGACAAGTAGGCTCACATTAACGCTGCAGTGAAGTTACTGTGAAAATCCCCTAGTCACCACACTCCGGCGCCTGTAACAGCACGTCTTTCGGGACTTGTGGGAGGAAACCGGAGCACCCAAGGAAACCCACGCAGACACAGGTGGAACGTGCAGACTCCACACAGACAGTGACCGAAGCAGGGAATCGAACCTGGGACCCTGGCGCTGTGAAGCAACAGTACTAACCACTATGCTACCTTAACTGAGGTCCCCTCTGTCCTCTCAGGTGGTAATGAAAGTTCCCAGAACATTATTTTGATTAAGAGCAGAATTGTTCTCCCTGGTGATCTAGGGCAATATTTATCTTTTGACCATCATCACTGAAATATTTTCTGGTCATTATTGTTTTGCTGTTTCTGGAAGGTTGCTATGTTCAAACTGCCTTCTTTGTTTCCAAAATTCCAACATTATCTATACTTCAAAAGACTTGATTGGTTGTACAGCTCTTTGGCATGTTCTCAGGTTGCGAAATGTGCTCTAGAATTTCAAATACTTTTCTTTCAAAGCTTCACACATCTCGTCATTATTTAATCTTAGATTTCAGAGAAAACAGAGGCAGCTCAATATGAAAATGTCACCATTTGAACTTGTGCCTTGTGTTCATACATTGCTCAGAATATAGGTTAATTAATTGGTACTGCTGTTATGAAAGATGGACTGTGAATTTCCTTGCAGTTTCTCCTGCTTCACGATGGTCCATTTCGAACTGTGACACGGAAAACCCAGTTTGTTTGTGTAAATGGAGTTTCAGCTGATAGAGAAGTCCTGAAGAAGTTGTCAGCTGCGGCCTTAAGTCTTTATGTTTTGATGCTGAATTGCTCATTTCTTATTGCGCATTTCCTCACTGTACATCCCAGACCAAACAGTCTGCTGCACCATCCACACAGCCAAACCATTGTCACCAGAAAGGTGTGTCGACGTGTGAAGGAATTCCAACGTATACTGTTGAAATTCAGATTGAACATGAACTGGGCTGACTGCTTGCACAGTTTAGCTCGAATCGAAGATGGAAATGCTCCTTCGGGTGTCCTCCCAGGAAATCCTGAATTTGAATGCCAAATCCATGCAGGGAAACTGGCTCGCTTTAAAAACCGAGAGACAGTCCACCATGGCAAAACTTTGGAAACCCAAAAGGGAAATCTCAAAACTTCAGGTTATGAGGGAGATGTATTCCTGGGCTAATAATGCGGAGGATGAGAGTTCGAATCGCACCTATGGGAGGCCATTCGACCCGTCTTCTCCATGCCAGCCCCAGGAAACCCTGGTGCCCTTTCTAATCCCACTTTACTGCAACCAGTCCATAGGCCTGTAAATTACAGCACTTAAGCTGCAGATCCAGGTTCTTTTTAAAAAATAGAGTTCAGGGTCTCCCCCTCCACCATCAACTCGGGCAGCGAATTCCAGACTCCCACTACCCTCTGCATAAAAAAGTTCTTCCTCCTGTCCCCTCTGCACCTTCTGCCTCTTATCTTGAATCTATATCCTCTGATTCTAGAATTCTCCACCAAGGGAAACCCATTTGATCCTGTCCATGCTATCTGTTTCCCTCATTATCTTGAACACCTCAATTAACTCACCCCTTAGCCTTCTTTTCTAGCCCTGGCAACATTCTTGTAAACCTCCTCTGCACTTTCTCCAGAGCAAGAACCTCCTTCCAGTAATGTGGTGACCAGAACGGCCCACAATACTCCATTGTGGCCTCACCAGTGTCTTAGACAGTTCCAACATTATACCTTTACTTTTATATTCTACACCTCTTCCCATGAAGGAAAGCATTCCATATGCTTTCTTCACAACCTTTACTTGAACCGCTGCCTTTAGGGACCTGTGTACCCGTACGCCAAGATCTCTCACGTCATCGACCCCTTTAGTATATTCCCATTTATTGTATACTCCCGATAACTGTTTGACCTCCCTAAATGCATGACCTCACACTTCTCTGTGTTAAGTTCCATCTGCCACTTTGTCGCCCATTCCACCAATCCATCTATATCATTTTGAACACCTATCCCCTAAACTGTCCACCACTCGGCCAATCTTTGTGTCATCTGCAAATTTCCCAATCGTGCGCTCCACGTTCATGTCCAAATCATTAATATATAGCACAAACAGTAAGAGTCCCAGCACCGAGCTTGTGGAACACCACTTGAAACAACTTTCCATATCCAAATTGGATATGGAATTCCATATTCCATATTGTCAATATTCCATATTGGAGGTTCCATAGCTATCGACCATTACATAGAACATAGAACATAGAACAGTACAGCACAGAACAGGCCCTTCGGCCCTCGATGTTGTGCCGAGCCATGATCACCCTACTCAAACCCACGTATCCACCCTATACCCGTAACCCAACAACTCCCCCTTAACCTTACTTTTTAGGACACTCCGGGCAATTTAGTATGGCCAATCCACCTAACCCGCACATCTTTGGACTGTGGGAGGAAACCGGAGCACCCGGAGGAAACCCACGCACACACGGGGAGGACGTGCAGACTCCGCACTGACAGTGACCCAGCCGGGAATCGAACCTGGGACCCTGGAGCTGTGAAGCATTTATGCTAACCACCATGCTACCGTGCTGCCCACTACCCTTTGTTTCCTGTGACTAAGCCAACTTTTTATCCAGTTTGTCACATTGCCCTGGATCCCATGAGTGATTTTGAACCTGCACACACCATTCGGGGGCTCAAATTCCAGAGAGAATTGAAAAACGCAATTCTCTCCAGCGTGATTGAGATTTAATATATCCCCCAACCCTCACTGGTGGAGCCATGCGAGTCAAGCCGTGGGAGTTCAGGAGCCTAATTTTAGAGCATTAGCTTGAGGGAGTGTCCATCCTTAATGGAATCTGGAAGGTGAGTGAGAGGAGGTAAGTACTGAGGGCCAACACTGGGGCAACGGTGACAGTCCTGGGTGTGGATGCACGAGCGACCAGACTGCAAGGACATAGTGGGGTAGTCAGGAATGGGTTGCATCTCTGCCTTTGACAAGGTGCCACATGGCAGACTGGTACAAAAGGTGAAGTCACACGGGGTCAAAGTGAGGTGGTAAGATGAATACAGAACTGGCTCGGTCACAGAAGGCAGAGGATAGCAGTAAAAGGGTGTTTTTATCAATGGAAGGTTGTGACTAGTGGGGTTCCACAGGAATCTGTGCTGGGACCTCTGTTGTTTGTAGAATACTTAAACGATTTGGAGGAAAATGTAGGCGGTCTGATTGGTAAGTTCGCGGATGACACCAAGGTTGGTGGAGTGGCAGATAGTGCTGAGGACTGTCAGAGGATGCAGCAGGATGTAGATAGCTTGGAGACTTGGGCACAGAAATGGCTAATCGGGTTTAATCCAGACAAATGTGAGGTACTGCATTTTGGTAGGTCTAACATAGTGGCGAAATATACCGTAAATAGCAAAGCTCTTAGGAATATAGAAAGTCAGAGAGATCTGGGTGTGCAGGTCCACAGATCTTTGAAAGTGGCAGTACAAGTGGACAAGGTAGTCAAGAAAGCAGACGGACGGGGCATCGAGTATAAAAACTGGCAGTCACGCTACAGCTGTACAAAACCTTGGTAAGGCCGCACTTGGAATATTGTGCACAATTCTCGTCCCACACTACCAGAAGGACACTGCTGAGCCCTTGACCAATGATGTACCCCTAGGTCTGTTCGCCCCCCCCCCCCCGCACCCCGGCTAATGGGACTGCAACCCAACCAGCCAACCCGCAAAATCTGCCCATTCCCCCCCCCCCCCCCCCCCCCCCCCCCGCCCCACCCCAACCCTGCACTCCTCTCTGGCCAGCTCAGACCAGCCCACCCCTCACACCCATAAGACAGAGCACCAAGGTAGGTTGTAACAGTGTGAACAGGTGTTAAATATGAACAAATGCATACAGATTTGTGCCCTAGCCCCTATCACTACACTATACTACCCTGTACCCATGTCAACTTAACTGGTATCTAACTTTCTGGCCTTATGGGCCCCACACTATGGACGGAATTCTCTGCAAGGCCCGACGCCGTTGGAAGCCTCTCCTGGGCCCCTATTCTCCCCTCCCCGGGGGGATAGGAGGGCCGTACCGGGAAACTCGGCCGCTGGGCCTTGTCCCTGGCTTCAAGGCCCGGCGTGCCAATAATGACGCCGCGGTGGTGCCTAATGACGTCAGCCAGGCATGCGCGGGTTGGACAGCTCAAACTCGCACATGCGCGGTTGCCGTCTTTCCCCTCAGCCGCCCCGCAAGACGTGCGTCCCCTTGAGACGCCGGCCCGACGATCGGTGGGCACCGATCGCGGGCCGTCCCCTCCCGAGCACGGTCGTGGTGCTCAATCCCCGATCCGCCCTCCACAGGCCCCACACTTACCTGGGGCGCCATGTTCACGACGGCAGCGACCAGGTGTGGTTGCCGCCGTCGTGAACAGGTCGGGAATGGCAGGCTGCTCGGCCCATCCGGGTCGGAGAATCACGGGCCGGCGTGAAAAACAGCAGCCCGCGTTTCTCCGAGCAGCGTGTCACAAAACCGGACACGCCATTTCTTACCCACGCTTGTGTAAAACAGCGACCTGCTGCAGCGCGATTTGGTTTAAACTGCGCCCCACAGGCAATGGCTCTGACCACGTTGCTGAAGTTCGCGCCTTTTGCACGGAATCTGAATTCAGCATATTCATTGGTGGCTTGCTCACTTGCTTTACACAGGTTGATGGTTTCTTCTGAAGTAAAGTTTGGTTTTCTTCGTAAACGTTCCCGCATTTGCTCTTCATATATGCCCAGCGCAATTTAGTTACGCAGGATTGATTCAGTAACTGAGGAAAAATTGGAGCATTGCGCTCAGAGCCTCAAATCAGTTAGAAAATGTCAAAATATTCCCCTTTTAGCGACACCCCCTTTTTAAACACGTATCTCTCATATACCTCATTGACCTGTTTTTTGCAATGAGAGTCAAATTTTTCCATTACTTTCTCATACTTACTTTTAGCTTAATTTTCTGAGAAATCAAATGTGTTAAAGAGTTCAAATTCCTGTGGACATGCCAGATTTAGTAGGAGAGCTGTTTTCCTCATGCCAGGAGCTGATTCAAGTGCAGAGGCAGAGAGAAAGGCTTCAAACTACTACTTGAAGTTTTTCCAATTGAAACATAGTTTACCGGATATCTTGACGTTATTTGGATTCTGCACAGCATCCATGTTGGTTTCGGTTTTTCTTTGTTCTTTGCAGGTTTTCAGATGTGTAGTGATGCGCTGATTTATTAATTTTCTTCTATCTTACTGCTTGCTTTTCTGGAATACACTCTTGGTACCATGTGGTGATCGTTATGAGGGGTTTTCAGGATGGAAGGCGTAGTGATCACAAAGATACACAACGCTCTTTTGAGGAACTTAACTAATTTTATCAACACTACTAAATTTGAGTTTGACGCTCATTGTGAATAATAATAATAATAATCGCTCATTGTCTCAAGTAGGCTTCAATGAACTTACTGTGAAAAGCCCCGAGCAAATTTAGTAAAATAGCAAACATATATCTAAGAATTAAACTACACTCACTAACACTATCTCTATCTACTAATTATAACTATTATATCTTAATTAACTCTGCAATACACTATTAATCTTATCTTCAGCTCCAGTCTAATCTCCTCACCTTCGCTTAAGAGCCAGTGCAGTTTATAGTACTGTCCCTGAGCTCCCTCTAGTGGCTAGGCTTAACATAACATGCTATACATTTGTATGATGTCACATCGTGGATGTCCACGAATCCTGTACCGGTATCAACACTTAGCCTCAGAAACGGAGAATCCAGACGCACGTTTTAAATGGCTTAGATTCCATGAGAAATCCCGCCGGAGGTAGGATTCACACCGTTTTACTCACCATCCCTGACAGCTTGCTATTTTTTTTGTAAGGTTGTGATTTATATCTTTAGCTCACACTGTGGAAGATATTCAGCATTGTGTCTGGAACTGGCATTGATGTAAACCTAGTTCCTCTTTGTTTAACTCCCATTTGCTTTTATGTGGCAGGAGAATGCCATGTACCACGAGGTCTGGTATGAAGACCCAGAGAGCCTTTCACTCAAATCATCCATCATGAGGAAATTGAAACTTGGTGGTATAGGTGTCTGGTTTGGAAATAACCTAAATTACAGCGTTAACCCAATGGCAGCAATGCAAACTGAAGGCATGTGGAATTCGCTGTGCCCTGGCATAAGGAAGTGGAGAATTTGAGCCAATTAACAGCCACAGAATGTGATGACCCAGCTTCGCAAATAAACTGAGCAAAAAGTGAATTATCTCCTAACTTTAGAACTGAAACTAATGTAGATCTTGACAACAGATTAAATATTTTACCAAATCTATTTAATGGAAAGAAAATCTAATTTGCATGACAAGATCTGGTTAGTTTAGACATTTTTATAAGTTGTTTGTAAAAAGTGCCAAGTCCGTGTCAACTGTCATATTGATTAATGACAGGTTGGAACTTGTTGTCATCAAATACCTACTGTTCAGCGAATTCTCAAATCTGAGGTACTCATGTTTATGCTGTCTGTTTTATACACAGCTTCATTCTGGATTAGGATTTTATTTGGCCGTTTGTGACCATTATTAATGTTTAGTTCCTTCCCGTGACATGGCTGAATGAGCCAGCGAATCATATTGCCCGTTTCCTGCTTGTTCTCGAATCACAATATACATGTCAACAATGCGACCGGCTGACATTTTAATCCTTATGAAATATTTCGGATTGTCTATTTCTGAAATGCACTTTGATTTTTTTTCCCATGAATTTCACAAAAAAAAAATGCTGTTTCCAAATTCACTTGTTTAGGTGTGGATTGTGTAAATATCAAACAATTGTTAAGAAATCCTCTCCCAATCCTATCTTTCCCCCACTGGTTGAGACCTTTGTTCAGTAAATTGGCACAAGTGGGATGCAGCAGGGAATCTGAGCTGTGCTGCACCCCGATCAATGACACATCACTGAACACTGTCCCCCTGACAACGTTCAGCGGAGGATTCGGAGAGCTCCGTTTGACAGATCTCATCTCTCCAACATGTCCGCTCCTCAGAGACTGGGACGATATTTAAAAATAGCCCCCGATCTCAGAATGCTGCTGCAGCAGCCCCTGCGCCATAACCGCTGGCAAGGCCTTCCCCCCCGCTGTGTCCGCCTTCAGTCCCCCGTCATTCCCCCACTTAGTCCCCCGTTTCATCCCCTCTGCCCCTTCCCCAAATCGCCACCCCCCGACATCAGGCCCCGCCCCTTGGCTGTGCCAACCTGGCATCTTGCAGTCTGGTGGGTGGCAAGGCATTGAGCACTATTGCTATGAAAGCTTCCAGGGTGCCGAGGGGTGTCCTTAAGGGGGTGGGGGTCGGGGAGCTTGTGCTGGACGAAAGGGGCTCAGGTCAACGCTCGTTTCTGGGATGGGAATCGTTTGTCTGCTATTCCCATCTGGAGCCTTTAATCCCTTTAATACCTGTAAACAATCAGTCAGTACCTAAATATTAGATGCCCCCCAGACCTGCTCTTTCAGGGAAGCACTTGAGAGCAACGAGGCATCCTATTAAAAAAATTGAATTTAGAAAACCAGCTGCTTCCCTGAGTTAATGGATCCCTGCAGAGCTATATCAATAAACAATCATAACCCCCCCTTTTGAAACTGCCTCAACATGTCAGCTTTTAAGAGGCAATGGTGTATGAAATTGAATGTGAATAATGCAGTTCAAAGCTTTTAGCCATCTAGACATATAAATAGGCTTCAACACTTTAAAGGGCAATCAAGTTGACTGTGAGAAAACCACTTCAAGGGTTTCCACCACATTAAAGGAAATACTTTTACTATCATCTCACAGATGTTTGAGCTTGGCATACTGAATGACTATTTGAAGGTCTTACGGCTGCAGTTGGGAAGATCTTCACTTTATTGTCAGAGAAATTTAAGTTTTAAATACTGGATGACCATTTGAAGGGTTTCAAGCCTAAAGATGGGAAGAGCATCTAAATGACATCCATCCCAGGGAAATACCCATGACCTGAGCCCCACCAGCCCAGCACAATCCACGTGACACCCACCTCCCATGAAGGACCCCACTTGGCACCCTGGAGGCAATTGTTGGGAGAATTACACCCCCTCCCCCATCAATCCTCGGAGTGCAAGTCGCCAGGCCCACATTTCTCAGGACTTGCATCAATTCATGCCAGTGGGACACCCAGCTTGGCGGGGGATGGGGGGGGGGGGGGGGGGGGGAAGAGCTGGAGAATTCCAGGAGTCAGGGTAAATCAGACTTCCTGACATAAATAACATTGAAAGCAACTCCAATATGGTATTTGCATGTTCTCGTTGGGTGCAGGCGGGAACGTCTTCGGGGCCATTGGGAAGCTCGCCTGGGCCTGTGGGATGGGCTGGGAGACTCACAATAGTTTCCCAACTGGTGTGAAAGTTGATTTTGGCCCAATGCCCGATTTAGCGGCCCAATCAGGAATCTCCCCACTGTCGGTCGACCCCGGAGGATCCTGGCAACTGATTTTCTTATTATTAAGCCCCTTCATCATCTTCTTCTTCTTCGGAGATCATTTGCTAACGAATATCATTGTTGTTATGGGCCAGCGTTTAGAAAATTCCAAAGTATACTATGGAGTTTACCTGACCTGCAACTGTTTATAGATTTTGGTTATGATGAACACAATGGTCTACCTTTCAGGTGTTATCCAACAGAGGCGTGAGCACTTTTAATCAAAAACAAGCTATATTTGACAAATTTAGTTAACCTTTTTAGAAACACACACAGTAAGCATTTTCATCAACTACAAGCATAAATACCACACACAGCTACAGTACTCCATGTATAACCCCTAATAAATTTGTCCTTTAACTGTTCCAATTTAATAACAAAATCCCATAAACCAGAAAATCCCCTTCCAAGGTGTGGCCCAGCACACAGCACTCAAGACCTGGTATGGATGCTCTTGTTTCCTTTCCAAAACAGCAGGTTTGCATTTCTTCCAGAAAACAGTTGTTTCTTTTCAAGTTATCAAGCAGTCTGGAAATAGATTTTTTAAATGCAGAAAGAGAAAAAAAACCTTCTTTCAACCTGTGCAGAACAAAACCAGGTTAAACTCAAAGCGACAGTAAAACCAACTCTCAGAGCCACAGCCCAGCTCCACCCACACAATGACATCACTGAAGCCATGTGTTAAGACAAAAACATTTCTTAAAGGGTCACTCCCATGGACACCTCCCGCAAGCAAAAAAAAAACCGTCAACTTCAAAGATGGTTTTGTTTCTCACCTTTTCTCTTTTCCAATAAGAACAATTGACAATAAATATACATTTTTTAAACAAACAAAAACAGGTAAACATTGATTATAATATAGTCCATTTTAGTTTGGCATGTTCCTGCAACTAGATCCCTCTTGATTGACAGTCCCTTTGGACAAGAAGGTCTCTGCACGATCCATCCATTTCTCTGCACCTTGACATCTTTCTTTAAGGTCAGGTACTTTAGTTCAACTCGATCACAAAGTCTCTTGTAATTCTCCAACATAGGAGCAGTGGTTAACACAGCCTTCAGGCCGTCAAATGCCTGTTGACTCTCCGCCGTCCGCTGAAATTTGCTATGCTTCGTCAGCAAGTCGGTTAGTGGAGCAACCACACTGCTAAAATTCGGCACAAATTTTCGGTAGAATCCACTCATGCCAAGAAATCGCATTATTTCCCTTTGTGTCGAGGGTATTGGAAACTACCCAATAACTTTTGTTTTCACATCCCGTGGGACCACGCCACCCTGTCCGATTGTATGGCCAAGGAATGTGACTTGGGCTTTTCCAAATTCACTTTTGGCTAGGTTTACCACCAAATCCGCCACCTGAAGTCGAATCGAATAACTCCATCAGATGCTTCAAATGTGCCCTCCATGTCTGACTAAAAATTACCAGATCGTCTGTGTATACCGCACAGTTGGGTAATCCTGGAACAACTTTGTTAGTTAACCGTTGAAATGTGGCTGGGGCATTTTTGATGCAAAATGGCATAACTTTTAATTGGTATATACCATCTGGAGTCAAAAGCTGAAATCTCCTTCGCCCTTTCCAATAATAATAATAATAGCTTATCATCACAAGTAGGCTTCAATGAATTTACTGTGAAAAGCCCCTAGTCACCACATTCTGGCGCCTGTTCAGGGAGGCCGGTATGGGAATTGAACCTGCGCTGCTGCCTTGTTCTGCATTACAAGTCAGCTGTTTAGCCCACTGTTCTAAACTAGCCCCTGGATAAAGGTACCTGCCAGTAACCATTAAGTAAATCCAGTTTGGAGATAAAAGCTGATGGTCCCACCTTCTCAATGCAGCCCTCCAAGCATGGGATAGGATAAGAGTCCGTCCTTGTAACTGCATTAACTGTTCTATAGTCCACACACAATCGTTGGGTGCCATCCGGTTTCGATACCATCACAATGGGTGAGCTCCATTGGTTGCAACCCACTTCAATTATGCCATTTTTAAGCATACTTTCAATTTTGTTTTGAACCTGTGCCAATTTTAAAGGGTTAAGTCTATATGGATGTTCTTTAATTGGAACAGCATTTCCTACATCATGTATTGCCATTTTAGTACTTCCAAACTTATCTCCACAAATGTGCCCATGTGATATTAATGACTCTTTCTGGTCAGTTAAGTTTTGCTCTGAAAGGTAACTCAACAATTTTCCCAATTTATAAGAACATCCTCGTTTTCCAATTAATTTGAGGACTGTCAACTTCAGAGTCATCTGGATTTAGTTCTTCACTTTGAGTTAGAATCATTAAAACCTCCTCCTTTTGATCTCCTTTCCTTTCAAAGTAGCTTTTAAGCATATTCACAAGCCACACTCGGTGTGTTTTCTTTCTATCTGGCATTCTTACCACACAATTCACCTCACTTAATTTCCTTTCAATCTGATACGGTCCACAAAACCTTGCTTTTAAAGGTTCACCTACCATTGGCAACAATACTAAAACTTTATCTCCACTGGCAAAACTACGAACTTTTGCTTTCTTGTCCACTACCAGTTTCATCACATGCTGTGCAACTTTTCAATGTTGTCCAGCCAATTCACCTACTCTATTTAATCGTTCCCTAAAATTTGCCACGTAATCCAACAACTGTTTACTCACTAATTTCTCCTTAATCAATTTAAGTGATCCTCTTATCTCGTGACCAAAAATTAGTTCAAAAGGACTGAATTTGGTTGACTGATTAGGTGCATCCCTAATTGCAAACAGTATGAATGGATTCCTTTATCCCAATCCTCTGGATAATACATAGATACTTGGAACATACAGTGCAGAAGAAGGCCATTCGGCCCATCGAGTCTGCACCGACCTATTTAAGTTCTCACTTCCACCATATCCCCGTAATCCAATAACCCCTCTTAACCTTTTTTTTTATCACTAAGGGCAATTTATCATGGCCAATCCACCTAACCTGCACGTCTTTGGACTGTGGGGGGAAACCGGAGCCTCCGGAGGAAACACATGGGGAGAACGTGGAAACTCCGCACAGACAGCGACCCAGCGGGGAATCGAACCTGGGACCCTGGCGCTGTGAAGCCACAGTGCTAATCACTTATGCTACCGTGCTGCCCTATAATCTTGGCAATAAGCCCTTAACATTGTCTTTAAAGTCTGATGCCACCATTCTAAAGCTCCCTGCGATTCTGGATGATACGCAGTTGATTTAAATTGTTTTATTCCTAAGCTAATCATAACTTCCTTGAATAACCTTGAGGTAAAATTTGATCCTTGATCCGATTGCATTTCTGTGGGTAGTCCATACGTAGTAAAGAATTTAAGTAACTCCTCCATAATCTTTTTAGCTGTAAAATTGAGTACTGGAATGTCCTTTGGAAACCTAGTAGACACATCCATTAAAGTCAAAACATATCGATTCCCACTTTTCGTTTTAGGAAGCAGTCCTATGCTTGTAAAAGGTTCCTGAAATGCTGGAATGGGTATTAAGGGCGCTGGTTTTATCACAACTTGATGTTTCCCTATCACTTGACATGTGTGACATGATCGACAAAACTTAACTACATCTTTATATAGTCCAGGCCAATAAAAATATTTTGTATTGACTGACTACAGTGCGGAACAAGGGGCCAAACAAAGCAAACAAAGCAAATACATGGGCAAGAGCAGCCTAGGGCATCCTGAATAGTGTTCTTACAGGGAACAGATCAGGCCGATGGGGAGTCGTTGAGGAGTATTGTAGCTGTGGGGAAGAAGCTGTTCCTATGTCTTGGTGTGCGAGTCTTCAGATTTCTGTGCTTTTGCCTGATGGAAGGGTCTGGAAGAAGGCAATGCCTGGGTGGGAGGGGTCTCTGACAATGCTGTTTGCTTTCCTGAGGCAGTGGGAGGTGTAGACAGAATCAATGTGGGGGTGGCAAGCTTGTGTGATGTGTTGGGCTGAGTTCACCACACTCTGCAGTTTCTTGCGACCTTGGGCCGAGCAGTTGCCATACCAAGCTGTGATGCAGCCGGATAGGATGCTCTCTATGGCACATCTGTAGACGTTTGTGAGAGTCAATGTGGATATACTGAATTTGTTTAGCTTCCGCAGGAAGTAGAGATGTTGTTGGACTTTCTTGACTGTTGCATCAACGTGAATGGACCAGGACAGACTGTTGGTGATGGTGACCCCCAGGAACTTAAAGCTATCCACTTCGGAGCCATTGATGGAGACACAAGTGTGTGTCCTGCTACGCTTCCTAACGTCGATGATCAGTTCCTAGGCCTTTCTGACATTTAGAGAGAGGTTGTTTTCAGTACACCATGCAACCAAGTT
This sequence comes from Scyliorhinus canicula, assembly GCF_902713615.1. Lineage (NCBI taxonomy): Eukaryota > Metazoa > Chordata > Chondrichthyes > Carcharhiniformes > Scyliorhinidae > Scyliorhinus > Scyliorhinus canicula. Next base: position 7,338,009 of record NC_052149.1, on the reverse strand, counting down.
ATTTATCACCCTTCTGTAGTCGGATTCATCGTTGTTTGAGATACGGCCCAGCACAGTTGTATCATCCGCAAACGTTTGGATTGAGTTGGAGTTAAATCTTGCCACACAGTCATGTGTGTATAGGGAGTACAGTAGAGGACTGAGCACACATCATAGTGGGGCCCCGGTGTTGAGGATTATTGTGGAGGAGGTGCTGTTGCCTATCCTGACAGATTGTGGTCTGTTGGTGAGGCAGTTAAGGATCCAGCTGCACAGGGAGGGGTCAAGTCCAAGATTACAGAGTTTCATTATTAGTCTTGTTGGGATGATGGTGCTGAAGCGGAGCTGTAGTCTATGAATAGCAGTCTTACATAGCTGTTGAGGTGTTCGAGTATTGGTTGTAGATAGCGTCTGCCATGGACCGGTTGCGGTGATAGGCGAACTGCAGTGGATCGAGACCATCTGGGAGGCTGGCGTTGATCCGTCTCATGACTAGGTGCTCAAAGCATTTCATGATAACAGACGTCAGGGCCACCAGTCGGTAGTCGTTGAGGCAGGCTAACTTGTTCTTCTTTGGTACTGGTATTATGGTATTATGGGGCCAGTACCATATGCACCTCAAATAGATTTTTTCACCTTCTCACTACCTCCTCTGATAGTGATGCAAACACTTCACTAGCTCGACCTACCAACTTTGTTTGAATCAGTAATACCCACATGTCCTGTGGCTATTTCATTTATTTAGCTACCTTCTCAAATTAAATTAAAAAGGCTTCTACATCCTTCTCATCAAACCTTGGCAATGCTTGGACATATTTAAATAGATCACCACCGAGCCTTCGACTGTGACGCTCTTGCTCACTATCCTCATGACTCTTCTCAAACTCTACGTTTCTCTTTACTTCTGTCAATTTTAACTGACTTTCATGTTTCATGGCCAATTTCTGAAGTTCAAAGTCTCTCCTTTTCTTTTTCCCTGGTCTGTACCTTTCTTTCTCTCACGTATGCTCTGCAAGGGCTATTCTCTCCTTTTCCCTCATTTCAGATTCAAGCTGCTTTACTTCTTTATCATGTTCAAGCTGCTTGATCTGTAATTGAATTCTTGCCATTTCCAATGATTCTGACTGTGTCTCAGGCAATTTCAAATGCTCAGCTACTGCCACAATTACCTCTTTTCGTATTTTGTCAGGCAATGTTAACTGCAATGTTTTTGCCAAATCTAAAAGCCTTTTTTTTAGTCTGTTTGTAAGGTACTGCGTGTGACCTGCTGCACCCCAAAAACTTCTGAGCCTCTGAAAGAGCCATTGTCCTCAACACACTCACTATTTAAATTGGAAGACACCACCTAAAAAGCAAACACAAATATGCTCACCCCTCACTGTTTTTAAGTTCACTAAGCCAATCCAATCACGAAAGATAGACTTTTATCCCTGACGAACCCCCAATTTGTAATGGGCCAGAGTTTAGAAAACTCCAAAGTATATGATGGAGTTCACCTGACTGACAACTGTTTGTTGATTTTGGCTACGATGAGCATAAGAGTCTGCCCTTGAGGTGTTATTCAACAGAGGCCTTAGGCAATTTTAATTAAAAAAACAAGCTTTATTCTATGAATTCAGTTAACATTTTTATAAAAACATACAGTAAGCATTTTTATCAACTACCAACATAAATACCCCACACAGCTACAGTACTCTATGTATCACCCTTGATAAATTCCCCTTTAACTGTTCCAATTTAATAACAAGATCCCACAAACCAGAAACCCCTCTTTACCAAAACAGTAGGTAACCATAGTAATTGGGTTTCTTCCAGGGAATAACACTTTGAAATTGAAAGTAGAGAGACAGGCCAAGATACTTCTCTGTCTGACTACAGCAGCCAAATGTGAAAATGAAAGTAAAAACTCAGAGCAACAAACCAGCTCCTAACCAAAGTGAAAGCAAATACAACTCACAGAGCCACAGCCCAGCTCCACCCACACAATGACATCACTGAAGCCATGTGAGAAGACAAAAACACTTCTTAAAGGGACACTCCAATGAGACAAAGGTCCATAGGCCTTTCTGGGACGTGGACCAGCCAGATTGCTCGCGCCTGTCCTAGACCAGGTGGACACCGTGGCGGTCCACGCAATATCCCAACTGAGTCATTTCAGCAGCATGGAATGCTGTTACGACACCCTGGGAGAGTGCACAGTCAAATTCTCACCTCACAGACCCTGGGGTCCCAACACAAGTGGATTAACCAAAAATTGGCGTTTTTCCCTGCAATCTTTAACCCACGACTGCTCTAATGAGTTACAGGCACCCGATTAACAAGGAGAAGGATGACTATGTAATGGTAAGAATGGAACAATGGTCTGCTAATCTAAGTATTACCCAAACCCCACCTCATCCTCCACCCAGACACACACAAGGCAAACACATGGTAGGGTTGGAAAAGGATTGAAAAAAGACCAAAGATCAAAAGGCGTGAAATGGTTCTTTGCTGCCGAGTCTTTGGAGCCAGCAACCCTCTAATGGTGGTCCTCAATCAGAACCTGCAGGCTGTGGAATGCGCTCTGGTAAGTCACTTTCACTTTTAGCGATTGGTGTCTTCACACTGAGAACTTCCCCTCTGAGGTCGGCTCAGTCCTGACAGGCCTCCACCAGATTGACTCCCAGTCTCACTGAGACAATTTTGGAATTCTCTACCTGAGAATCTAAACAAAGATTGCCCATCCACTCCGGCCCTCGGCCGCTTGTCTGCCATTTTTTCAGATCAAGATTCACTTCCAGGGGAACACCCACGGGATAAATGGACTGCAGAGAGGAAGGTCAGTTTCAGCAACCTAGCCTCACAGCCGAGGTTTAAGTCTTTACAGGCCTGATAAGGGGATAGTGCCTAACCCAGTTACTGGCTGTTCTTGAGGTCTAAACAGGACTGAGGTAAATTGGAGTTCTTCTCCTGACCTACCTTTCTTACAGAAGGTCCTGATTGGCTCCACCAATCGCAAGCGAGAACAGGAGATATCCCAGAATTTCAGACCCACTGATTGGCTGCTTGACAAGTCCATAAAAATGACATCACGGCTGTGTCACAGAGCATCAAGGGGAGATCTGGGCCAGTGCATTAGACCAGAGGTGTTTTCGGTTTGCCCAAAGCTTGCACGTTTCAAAGCAAAATCTGTCATGTTTCAGGGACATGGATTAAAAGCGAAATATCAAACAGACAAGGATTGGCCAGTTCGTTACACGCACACATTTATCCCTGCACAGGCGAACCCTGGCTGCCTCGCAGCATCGCAGAACCTCGGCCAGGTTCTGCAAAGGTTCCTATTCGAAGGACCCCGTAATTAACATGTCATGCGTGAGGCTTAATTACAGGTACAACAGGGGCCACCCAATCAAAGAATTGCACAGGGCGGATTATGCCAAAGCGGTCCAGTTCCACATCCACCTTTAGTCATAAAGCATATGGGACTGGTCGGGCATGAAAATAGCGTAGTTGTGCCGATGGATCGACACTGACCTTGGCCACCACTCCTTTGATGGTGCCCAGACCCTCCTGAAAGCACCTGGGAACTTGGTCAAAAATGCCCTCTGGTCCGTTGGGTACACACGGCAGACTTGCTGCCAGTCAAGGCAGAGGTACTGCAGCCAATCACAGCCCAGTAAGCTCGGCCCATGTCTACGAACCACTACCTGCGGTAGACTGGCGGATCATTGTCTGAATTTGACTAGGACCACCGAGGTACCCACAATGGCCAATTGCTCTCCTGTGACGGTGGCCAGCTGGGCATCGCTATCTTGCAAAACCAGGGCCTGGACGCCGGATCTGATCTGGGCAAACATGCTGATCGCCGAGATTGTTGGCCTGGTATCCAACTCCATCCGAATGGGGTGCCTATTCACTTGGAGCATGACATGGATGGGCGCCACCCTTGCCGCTGTTTTGCAGTTTAACTGCTGATGTGGGTTGTCTTCATTATCCAAATGATACGCCTGTGCACGGGGAGGGCGGTCATGTCTGGTGGGGATTGGGCCTTCCCATGGGCATCTGTCACCCCGGTCTCCAAATGGGTTTGAAATGAAAAAATGAAAATCGCTTATTGTCACGAGTAGGCTTCAATGAAGTTACTGTGAAAAGCCCCTAGTCGCCACATTCCGGCACCTGTCCGGGGAGGCTGGTACGGGAATCGAACCGTGCTGCTGGCCTGCTTGGTCTGCTTTAAAAGCCAGCGATTTAGCTCAGTGAGCTAAACCAGCCCACTAGGTTTTCGCTAGGAGCTTCCATTAGGTCACTGCATCGCAGATCCCGCAAACCAAATTGTGCCTCAAAGTTGCCTTTAACGTCGTCACAAACTCGCCAAATTCAGCATGTTTCCGAAGACGGGCCGGATACCCGGTGATGGATTCCCCCTGACTTTGGCTACCTCTGTAAACCCGAAAAAGGCAAACAATTATTGGTAGCTTGGGTTTGACATATTCCCGACTAAAGCCGCTTTGGCAGCAAAGGACTGTGGGCTGAATTCTGCGCCATCGGGATTCTCCGTTTTACCAGCATCTCGGGGGTTTCCCGACGGCGTGGTGCTACCGGGAAACCCCATTGACCAGTCAGTGAAATGGAACCAGAAATCTGGTGCGGTGGGACGGCGAATCCCACCCTGTGTATGCTGTGCGTCGGGGTAGATTTCACCGAATCCACAGAAAACCTTCAGCTACACGACTATTATCCTGGACCTGCCACCCTACCTCACCCCACTTCCCCCACCCCCATCACTGTGATTGTTTCCTCCTGTCAGCCCCAGGAGCCCATTGCAGATATCACTGACCCCCATACTCTAGGCCTATCTCGCTGCTCCCATCCCTGCCCAAAAACCCCCCTCAGCCACCGCCAAAACCCAAACTTTTTTTTTAAATATAATTTTTATTGGAATTTTTTACAGAAAATATAAAACATAACGACAAGCAATGAAATGCAACAAAATAACCCATAATAACTGTAACACCCCCAGACCATATGTATCCCATCCCCCCACCCCCCAACCCCAATGAACAACAAAAGAACTTAAAAATAAATTAAAATTAAATAAACAAACATAGTCATTGACCCCCCCCCCCCCCCTTTTCCCTCCCCCTTCCCCCCCTCCCCCCCGGGTTGCTGCTGCTACTGTCCCAGCACCCTATCGTTGAGCCAGAAAGTCGAGAAAAGGTTGCCACCGCCTAAAGAACCCTTGTACCGACCCTCTCAGGGCGAATTTGACCTTCTCGAGCTTAATGAAACCCGCCATGTCATTGATCCAGGTCTCCACGCTTGGGGGCCTCGCATCCTTCCATTGTAGCAGAATCCTTCGTCGGGCTACTAGGGACGCAAAGGCCAGCACACCGGCCTCTTTCGCCTCCTGCACTCCCGGCTCCACCCCAACCCCAAAAATCGCGAGTCCCCATCCTGGCTTGACCCTGGATCCCACCACCCTCGACACCGTCCTCGCCACCCCCTTCCAGAACTCCTCCAGTGCCGGGCATGCCCAGAACATATGGGCATGGTTCGCTGGACTCCCCGAGCACCTGACACACCTGTCTTCACCCCCAAAGAACCTACTCATCCTCGTCCCAGCCATGTGGGCCCGGTGCAGCACCTTGAACTGGATGAGGCTAAGCCGCGCACATGAGGAGGAAGAATTAACCCTCTCCAGAGCATCAGCCCATGTCCCGTCTTCGATCTGTTCCCCCAGTTCCCCCTCCCACTTAGCTTTCAGCTCCTCTACTGATGCCTCCTCCGCCTCCTGCATAACCTTGTAGATATCAGATATCTTCCCCTCTCCGACCCAGACCCCCGAAAGCACCCTGCCGCTCACCCCCCTCGCAAGAAGCGAAGGGAATCCCTCCACCTGCCGCCTAGCAAATGCCTTTACCTGCAGATACCTGAACATGTTCCCCGGGGGGAGCCCAAATTTCTCCTCCAACTCCCCCAGGCTCGCAAACCTCCCATCAATAAACAGGTCCCTCAGCTGTCTGATGCCCGCTCTGTGCCAACTCTGAAATCCCCCATCAATGTTCCCCGGGACGAACCTATGGTTCCCCCTTAACGGAGCCTCCATCGAGCCCCCCACTTCTCCTCTATGTCGCCTCCACTGCCCCCAAATCTTGAGGGTAGCTGCCACCACCGGACTCGTGGTATACCTCGTAGGAGGGAGCGGCCACGGCGCCGTTACCAGGGCCCCCAGGCTTGTATCTCCACAGGACGCCCTCTCCATCCGTTTCCATGCTGCCCCCTCCCCCTCCATTATCCACTTGCGCACCATCGACACATTGGCCGCCCAATAATACCCCGAGAGATTGGGTAACGCCAGCCCCCCCCATCTCTACCCCGCTCCAAGAAGATCCTCTTCACCCTCGGGGTCCCATGCGCCCAAACAAAGCTCATGATGCTGCTTGTCACCGTTCTAAAAAAGGCCCTAGGGATAAAGATGGGCAAACACTGAAAAAGGAACAAGAACCTCGGGAGAACCGTCATTTTGACGGACTGCACTCTATCCGCCAACGATGGCGGCACCATGTCCCACCTTTTAAATTCCTCCTCCATCTGCTCCACCAGCCTGGTAAAATTAAGCTTATGGAGAGTCCCCCAACTCCTGGCCACCTGCACCCCCAGGTATCTGAAACTCTTCACTGCCCTCTTAAATGGGAGTCTCCCAATTCCCTCCTCCTGATCACCCGGGTGTACTACAAATACCTCACTCTTGCCTAAATTTAACTTATAGCCCGAGAAGCCCCCAAATTCCGCTAACAGCTCCATCACCCCCGGCATTCCCCCTTCTGGATCCGCCACATACAACAGCAGGCCGTCCGCATACAGTGATACACGATGTTCCTCCCCACCCCGCACCAGACCCCTCCATCTCCCTGACTCCCTCAACGCCATAGCCAAAGGTTCAATCGCCAGTGCAAAGAGCAAGGGGGACAGGGGGCACCCCTGCCTGGTCCCACGGTAGAGCCTAAAGTACTCCGATCTCCTTCCATTGGTAACTACACTTGCCATCGGAGCCGCGTAGAGCAGCCTCACCCATTTGATGAATCCCTCCCCGAATCCAAACCGCTCCAGCACCTCCCACAGGTACCCCCACTCAACTCTATCAAACGCTTTCTCCGCATCCAGCGCCACCACTATCTCCGCCTCCCCCTCCACTGCCGGCATCATAATAACATTTAGCAGTCTCCGCACATTCGTGTTGAGCTGCCGTCCCTTGACAAATCCTGTCTGATCCTCGTGTATCACCCCTGGCACACAGTCCTCTATCCTGGTGGCCAGGATCTTCGCCAGCAACTTAGCGTCAACATTGAGGAGCGAGATAGGCCTGTATGATCCACACTGCAAGGGGTCCTTATCCCGCTTTAGGATGCCGAAACCCAAACTTAATGACCCTTCCCTCCACCCCAGATCCCTGCCCCCTCACATTGCCGCCGACCCTCCATCCCTGCCCTGGACAGTCTGACCCGCTTCACTGGACCGCATCCCAACCTTTTCCTGCTACCCGTGTCCAGGCTCCGCTCCATCCTTGCCCACTGGTCCCTCCTTCGTGCAGTTTATCCGACCAGCATGCGCTCTGAATTTGGGAGTGGTTCCCAGGAGTCCAAAGCAGCATCCAGCCACTTCGAAGTCCAGGAAGACATCAAGCACAACAGGTGCAAGTCACTTGCACACCAGGCAGGGGTCTTACTTCCATCGTTGTGACCATTTAATGAGCATGTCCAATCTGCTAATGCATTGCAAAATGGTTTGTCGCCATAGTTTGTCAGGAAGTTCGATTCACCTTTAATTCTGCTTTAAAGTCCAGATAGCTCAATTGGAAAAGTTCATTCTGCCGTTGGGAAACTATGACGGGATTCTCCGTTGTCTGACGCTGAAATTGGGAAACGCGATTAGGCAGAGAATAGGTTCTGTCACGGTGGGCGCTGGGCCAGAATGTGCGTGTCCAGGATTACTACAGGTTTCACCAAATGTGTGATTGAAGGGGCGGACCGCGCGGTGGGCCAAGGTGTCAACTCTTTGAGAAAGCTGCCCCCAATCCATCCGAGGGCCACCCTTACCCCCACAATGCACAACCTGCCCACCCCTCCTCTACCAGACCCACCCCCACCGAGACCCCAAAAACAGGAGAGCCCCCAAGAGGCCCCCTCAATAGGGAGGCTCCCCCTAGGGACTCCCTTAATCAGGAGGCCCCCTAGAGCCCTCCTTAATAGAACCCTCCCTCCCCCCCGGGGTCCCATAACTGAAGAATCGTATTTGCCTCTTCGACACTGAGGCAATAGAAGAGGGCCTGGCTATCGTTTTTCATGTCAAGGCGTTTCCACCAGTACCAGTATATGGTCGCCATTCAGTCATCATAACTAACCAGAAGCTGCTGCTCCACCTCTTTTGTGAGGACAAAGCAATCCCGCCGATAGCATCCACATGGATCCAGCGCTGGGTTTTGTTGTCAACCACATATGAGAATTCTTTTGAGTACCGCCCAGGGACACACATTGTGATACACATTGAGTCGTGTTCCCTGCTGGTCCTGGCAGCTGACCCACCCACGGTGGACAAAATCATCGCGGTCCTTAACTTCATGGACCCGTTGCCTATTCCTGTCTCCTGTGTCTGTGATTGGATGCAGACCGACCCTGTGCTGACTAAGGTGCAGCATCCGGGGTTGTACGGTGGGCAATGGGCTACTGCTTCCAGGCGAGGCAGCCTTTGCTTTTGAAGGACGTTCATGCGGGCACCCTGGAGTGCCCAAGATGAGGATGTTGGCCAGAAACTACGTTTGGTGGCCTGGGTTGGACACGGATATCGAGGCGTTGGCTCAGCGCTGCCCCCTCTGTCAGGAAGACAGCTGTCAAAAGCTCCCCGCGCAGCGCCCCATGATCCCTAAGAGTGGCCAGGGCTCCCTTGGCCTCACATCCATGCGGACGTCGCCGGTCGGTGCTTTTTTGGGGGTTGATGTTTCCGATTGCGGTGGGCGTCCACTCAAAGTGGCTGGAGGTCCACAACATGACGTCTATCACATCCCGGGTGACCGTGGAGCGCCTGCGGACTTCTTTTTTTGGCCCATGGAATCACTGAGGTGCTTGTCACCAATAATGGAGCCTCATTTATGGACAAGAGTTTGCAGCTCTTACTAGACGCAATGGGATTCGCCATGTCCGCACCGGCCCTTAACACCCGGCGTCGGATGGTCCAGCTGAGAGGACCGTGCGGATGGTTAAACAGGGGCTTAAGAAACACTTTCACCTCATTGATTTGGCTCAAACAATATTTTGGAAATCTTCACCAAAACTCCTCTTAACCTGCTCTACAAACGTTCATCTCCCTCACGTTCTCTGGATAGGTTTGTAATATTTGAAGTCATAGAATCAAAGGAATCATTAACAGCCCATCATGTCCACAGCAGCAAACGTGGAGCCATCCAGCATAATCCAATATTCCCACTCTTGATGTGAGGACAGTTCAAATGCATTTTCAAAATTCATTCTTGGGAAGTGGGTGGTGCTGGCTAGGCCAGCATTTATTCCTCATCCCTAATTATCCTTGAAGAGGTGGTGGTGAGCTGCCATTTTGACCTGTTGCAGTCTGTAATGAACTCCAATTGGCTTTATTGGTTGGCCAATTGGAGTATGAGGTCCCTCAATGATAGCTCATTGAGGGGGTCCATATAATCACCTATGTAGGCTTTGTGAGCCAGTCTTAAGTTGACTGGACTGCTAGCAGCACTGTTTGTAGCTGCTCCTGTAATATCGTTATTGTAAATAAATATTGGTGTGGTGATGGAACTCCTGCCTCCCGTGGATTACTGCACAGTCTTTATGGTGTAGGTGTACCCACAGTGCTGCAAGGGAGGGAGTTCCATGATTTTGACCCAGGGACAAGTGAAGGAACGGCGATATAGCTCCAAGTTAGGATGGTGAGTGGCTTGGAGGGGGACTTGCAGGTGGTTCTGCTCCCATGTGCCTTCTGTCCTTGTCCGTCCAGGTGGCTGCAGTTGGGGTTTTGGAAGGTGCTGCCTGAGGAGCTTTTGTGATTCCTTGTAGATGGTGCACACGGCTGCCACTGTGCATCAACGGTGGAGGGAGTCTCTTGTGCTTAGGATGGTGTCAAGAGAGTTTGGTTAAGAAGCTGGCTTTTAAGAAGATTCTTAAAAGAGGGCCGAAAGAAAAGCAGAGTGGCGCAGTGGTTAGCACTGCTGCCTCACGCCGCCGAGGTCCCAGGTTCGATCCCGGCTCTGGGTCACTGTCCGTGTGGAGTTTGCACATTTTCCTGTGTTTGCGTGCAACGCAATGATGTGCAGGGTAGGTAGAAGGCCACGCTAAATTGCCCCTTAATTGGAAAAAATAAATAAATTGGGTACTCTAAATTTGAAAAAAAAGAGGGGAGGAAGTGTGAATGAGGATTTAAAACGGATAGTTGAGTCCAGTGTGCTGAAGACACTAGTACCAAGGCAACATCATTCAGGGATGTGCAGAATTCAGCTTTAGATATACTCACATTTTAAGGTGTTGTTGCAAAAATGGTGTCTCAGGATGTAAATTATTTATAGTTTGATAAGAGAACACAACCATTGAATGGCACTGGAAAACCGCCAGAGATTAAAATCTTTTCCCAGAGAATGGTCGGGGTTGTTCCTAGCGCCAGTGAGAATCGCTCTGGTTTTTCTGCTGGTGGGACTATCGCCAATCGGGAGAATCGCGGCCAATGGCTTTTCTCGTCGACGTCATTTTATTTCTCATTTCTGTAGCTCAGTCGCGATTTAACTTTATTCTTGCAATTTTCCTGCCGCAGTTGTTTTCTTACCTAGGAGCCGGTTAGACCAGGATTCTCCACACAAAGTGACTGAAACCACGTTGATGCAGAAAAAAAAACAGGATCAGATTGAAAGTCCATTTACAAATGTTGCTGGGTACGATTACAGGCACAGAGAAAAGGGGAGATGTACCCACCCCCACTCAGTCAACAGAAATGATCAGCTTTGTATGTTGGCCATTTTGTTTCCATGTGTGCAGTGATTGCCAAGACAGGCAACAGCATCCCTAGTAGCCAAATGGAGCTCTCTGAATCCTCCGCTGAACGTTGTCAGGGGGACGGTGTTCAGTGATGTGTCATTGATCGGGGTGCAGCACAACTCAGGTTCCCTGCTGGGCTCAACTTGTGCCAATTTGCTGAACAAAGGCTTCAGCCAGTCGGGGAAAGAGGAGGAAAGGTGAATAACTACGAACCACCATATTTGACACAGTTGGATTGGGAGAGTATTTTTTAACCTGATGCAAAATTAGGGGAGGGGGTGGCGGAGTGGTATTTTCGCTGGGACTAGTTAACCAAAGATCCAGAGTAGTTCTCTGGTCCCCTGGTTCGAATCACGCTACTGCTGGGGGTGAAATCTGAATTCAATAAAATCGAATTACGACCATTGTCAATTGTCGTAAAAAAACATCTGGGGCGGGATTCTCCGACCCCCCCCCCCCCCCCCCCCGCCGGGGCCGAGTGGCCGCCTGATATAGGCCGGTCCCGCCGGCGTAAATGACAACAGGTAATTACCAGCGGGATCTGGCTGCGCAGGCGGTCTCCGAGGTCCTCGGGCGGGCGCGGGGGGGGTGTTATGTTTCTTAAAAGAATGCTAGAAGTCGTTCAGACGTTGAAGGATGGTTTATTGTGCTACTTTGTTAGCTTTTACTTACAGAATGGCACTTGTAAAGATACTGCTTTTCTATGTTCTGCAACTAGGCCTAACCACTTGCAGCCCTGAGCTCACCGTCCGACCTGTCCTGCTCCCTTGCTCCTCCAGCCAAAGTGAGCGAGGGCGGGCTTTCGGCGTCACTCTTATATGTCCCCGCGCTGCCCCCTGGTGGTGCTTTCATTTCCCATCAGCCCCTTCTGTACACACTCAGGCGAGGATCACTACAGGGGGATCTGGCCCCAGGAGGTGCCCCCACAGTGGCCTGGCCCGCGCTCGGGGCCCACTGATCCGCAGGGGGGCCTGTGCCGCGGAGGCACCCTATTCCTCCACGTCGGTTGCTGTGGACCTCCGCGGTGGCCGATGCGGAGATGAACCCCCCCTGCGCATGCGCTGAGGTGACGCCAGCACATGCTGGCGCTCCCGTGCATGTGCCAACTCGTGCTGGCTGGCGGAGGCCCTTCGGCGTCAGTTGGCGTGGCGCCAAGCCCCTTCCGCACCAGCCTGCGCGTCGCAAACCACTCCAGCGCCGGCCTAGCCCCTGAAGTTGCGGAGTTGCCCACCCCGCCGATTCCTGCAGAACCCCGCCCCTGGTTCACTAATGACCTTTCGGGAAGGAAATCTGCCGTCCTTACCTGGCCTTGCCTACATGTAACGCCAGACACACAGCAATGTGGCTAACTCAAGGGTAATTAGGGATGGGCAATAAATGTTGGCACAGCCTGTGACACCCATGACCCTTGAACAAATAAAACAATTTTTTTGATAGTCACACAATCGCAGCTAAATGAATGACTTTGAAAGCAGCTTTTTTTTTTGTAAATTCAGACATCATGGAAAAAAAAAAGCGCCCATCGGAAATAGACAATCAGAAATATTTCATAGGGATTAAAATGTCAGCCGGTTGCATTGTTTGCATGTATATTGTGATTCGAGAACAAGCAGGAAATGGGCAATATGATTCGCTGGCTCATTCAGCCATGTCACGGGAAGGAACTAAACATTAATAATGGTCACAAACGGCCAAATAAAATCCTAATCCAGAATGTAGCTGTGTATAAAACAGACAGCATAAACATGAACAAAGGCCTCAGCCAGTGCGGGAAAGAGGTGGAAAGCAAGGCTGTGACTAGCGGCGTTCCACAGGGATCAGTTCTGGGACCTTTGTTGTTTGTGGTGTATACAAATGATTTGGAATAAAATGTAGCTGGTCTGAAGTAAGTCCGCAGACGACACAAAAATTGGTGGAGTTGTGGATAGTGAAGAGGATTGTCAGAGGATACAGCAGGATATAGACTGGCTGGAGTCTTGGGCGGAGAAGTGGCAGATGGAGTTTAATCCGGACAAGTGTGAGGTAATGCACTTTGGAAGATCCAATGCATGTAGGAATTACACAATAAATGGTAGAACTCTTGCAGTGGCGTGCAGAGGGGGGGCCGACGGTGCGCTGGCCCCGGGCATCGATTGGATGGGGGCAGCAGCGTGAAGAGAACGGAGCACGCACCGCGGTCGGCCAGAGCGCGCCTGCGCACCGCGGGCGGCCGGAGCGCGCCTGCGCACCGCGGTCGGCCGGAGCGCACCTGCGCACCGCGGTCGGCCGGAGCGCACCTGCGCACCGCGGTCGGCCGGAGCGCGCCTGCGCACCGCGGGCGGCCGGAGCGCGCCTGCGCACCGCGGTTGGCCGGAGCGCGCCTGCGCACCGCGGTCGGCCGGAGCGCACCTGCGCACCGCGGTCGGCCGGAGCGCACCTGCGCACCGCGGTCGGCCGGAGCGCGCCTGCGCGCCTGGTGAACAAAAAGGGCGCGAAATCTCCCGAATCAACGGCAATCAATGCCACCATGGGTGAGTTATTTATTCTTTATCTTTATCTTATTAATCAATAAGACAGTTGACACGGACTTGGCACTTTTTACAAACAACTTACAAAAATGTCTAAACTAACAAGATCTTGTCATGCAAATCACATTTTCTTTCCATTAAATAGATTTGGTAAAATATTTTGGTTGAATAAAATATTTAATCTGTTGTCAAGATCTACATTAGTTTCAGTTCTAAAGTTAGGAGATAATTCACTTTTTGCTCGGTTTATTTGCGAAGCTAGGTCATCACATTCTGTGGCGGTTAATTGGCCCAAGTTCTCCACTTCCTTCTGCGAGGGCACAGCGAATTCCACATGTCTTCAGTTTGCATTGCCGCCATTGGGTTAACGCTGTAATTTAGGTTATTTCCAAACCAAACACCTATACCACCAAGTTTCAATTTCCTCATGATGGATGATTTGAGTGAAAGGCTCTCTGGGTCTTCATACCAGACCTCGTGGTAGGTGGCATTCTCCTGCCACATAAAAGCAAATGGGAGTTAAACAAAGAGGAACTAGGTTTGCATCAATGCCAGTTCCAGACTATCTTCCACAGCACAATTTGAAATACATTAAATGAGCGTGTGATCTAAAGATATATGGACGGATTCTCCATCGACTGATGTTGGACTCAGGAAATGCGAATGGGCAGAGAATCGATTTTACGATCAGAATCATGCCCATACCCGCTAAATATTCCATGGGTGGGGGACAATTCTGGAGTGAGTGCTCGCTAATGACATGCTAATGACATGCTAATGACATGCTAATGACATGCTAATGCCATGCTAATGTATTAAAATTAGGCACCCAGGCTCCGAAGCTACTCTACCAGTGAGGGTTGGTGGGGTCATCCCAATCACGGCCGGGATTCTCCCCTACCTGGCGGGGCGGGGGGTTCCCGGCGTAACGGAGTGGCGAGAACCACTCCGGCGTTGGGCCTCCCTAGAGGTGCGGAATTCTCCGCACCTTTAGGGGCTAGGCCCGCGCCGGAGTGGCTCCCGCTCCGTTACGTCGGGTCACCCCGGCGCATGCGCGGTGGAGGGGATCTCTTCCGCCTCCGCCATGGCGGAAGAAAAAGTGTGCCCCCATGGCACAGGCCCGCCCGCCGATCGGTGGGCCCCGATCGCGGGCCAGGTCACCGTGGGGGCACCCCCCGGGGTCAGATCGCCTCGCGCCCCCCCCCCCAGGACCCCGGAGCCCGCTTGCGCCGCCTGCTCCCGCCGGCACCAGAGGTGGTTTAAACCACGTCGGCGGGAGAGGCCTGACAGCGGCAGGACTTCGGCCCATCGCGGACTGGAGAATCGCCGCGGGGGGCCCACCGACCGGCGCGGCGTGATTCCCGCCCCCGCCGATTCCCAGGGGGTCGGAGAATTCCGCCCCATGTTTTTCAATTCTCTCTCGAATTTAAGCCCTGACATGGAGAGTGTGCAGGTTCAAAATCGCCCCCATACTCGGAGGTGGGATTCAAACTCTTATTCTCTGCATTATCAGTCCACCGAATACATCAATCCCAATGCCTGTCGTTTGGAGATTTCTCCTTTTTAGGTTTCCAAAGTTTTGGCATGGTGGACTGTCTCTTTTTAAAATGAGCCAAATCGCAATTCTCCGGTGCCTCGACAGCGTCGTCAATGCGTTCTACTTTGCCGGTACAGTCAATACCGTTGACATATCGTTAGCGGGCCTGACCGGGTATTCTGTGGGATCTCTGGAACTCACAGCCGCCATGGGGGGAATTCCCGATGGCGAGGTTCCCGTATGCTTTTAAAAATTGGGAAACTGGTGCCATTGGTGATGAGGGAGAGCGAGGAGGTAGGATACGGAGAGCGAGGAGGTAGGATACGGAGAGCGAGGAGGTAGGATACGGAGAGCGAGGAGGTAGGATACGGAGAGCGAGGAGGTAGGATACGGAGAGCGAGGAGGTAGGATACGGAGAGCGAGGAGGTAGGATACGGAGAGCGAGGAGGTAGGATACGGAGAGCGAGGAGGTAGGATACGGAGAGCGAGGAGGTAGGATACGGAGAGCGAGGAGGTAGGATACGGAGAAGCGCGACTGTGGGCTGCCGGTCTTGACACAGTCCGGGCTGGCTGGGGGTGGGGGGCACTGCCAGGGTCGGGGGAAGGGGGGTGGGTGGCAGGGGGATGGGCATCAGGCTGGGGTGACCCCACACAGGACTGGGGAAGTGTCAAGACACAGACTATCATTGTGGTGAGAGGGTGGTGAGGGTAGTGAGGGGGTGAGGGTGGTGAGGGTGGTGAGAGGGTGGTGAGGGTGTTGAGAGTGGTGTGAGGGTGGTGAGTGGGTGAGGGTGGTGGGAGGGTGGTGCAGGTGGTGAGAGGGTGTTGAGGGTAGTGAGGGGGTGATGGCGGTGAGGGGGTGGTGAGGGTGGTGGGGGTGGTGTGAGGGTGGTGTGGGTGTGGTGAGGATGGTGTGAGGGTGGCGAGAGGGTGAGGGTGGTGTGAGTGTGGTGAGGATGGTGTGAGGGTGGTGAGTGGGTGGTGAAGGGGTGAGGGGGTGAGGGTGGTGAAGGTGGTGAGGGAGAGTTCGGGACACCCTGCAGGTGGGGGGAGTAGGTGTGTGGGATAGGGCTTAGTGCCAAGGGCACATGCTGCCTCCTCACCCTGGCCGCCCTGAGTGGGTCGTGCCATTTCTTACAGCACCGCTGGCCGGTCCAGCCTGTTTGGCTCATGCCGCTTACAGCCTCTGCCACCTGCGCCCAGGCACGGCGAATGGCGGCGGCTGGCAGCCTTGTTCCCGGGCAGGGTACAGGGTTGCCTGCCTCTCCTCCCCAGCATCCAGCAGGATCTCGAGCTCAGCGTCCAAGAAATGGAGTGCCACTCTCATCACTGCCACCTTGCTGGCTGGCATGGCGTGAACGAGCCGGCGTAATGCCCGTCTCGCTAAATATTCCACGAGTGGGGGGCAATCCTGGAGTGAGTGCTCGCTAATGACATGCTAATGTATTAAAATTAGGTACCCAGGCTCCGAATCTACTCCACCAGTGAGGGTTGGTGGGGGGGGTGGGGGGGTTATTAAATCCCAATCACGCCGGAGAGAATCACGTTTTTCAATTCTCTCTCGAATTTAAGCCCTGACACGGAGAGTGAGCAGGTTCAAAATCGCCCCCATAATCTGAGGTGGGTTTCGAACTCTCATTCTCTGCATTATTAGTCCAGGAATACATCACCCCCAACACCTGTATTTGGAGATTTCTCCTTTTTAGGTTTCCAAAGTTTTGTCCTGGTGGACAGTCTCTCTCTTTTTAAAACAAGCCAGATTCCCTGCATGGATTTGGGATTCAAATTTAGGATTTCCTGGGAGGACGCCCCGAAGGAGCATTTCCATCTTCGATTCGAGCCACGTCCCGCAAGCAGTCAGCCCAGTTCATGTTTAATTTAAATTTCAACATTATACGTTCACACGTCGACACACTTTTCTGGTGACAATGGTTTGGCTGTGCGGATGGTGCAGTAGACTGTTTGGTCTCCTCAGTCCCCCAGTCCCCCCCAGCCCAAGCAGACGCCCCCCCACGCCAGCGGCATGGACCCCAGGCCGAGTGCGGCCGCGCTGGACACAGTCCGCAGCCAGCACGCCGGGTTCATGAAAGCTGGAACCACACGTGTCCCACCCCGTCGGGAACCAGCCCATCAAGGGCACAGCATTGCGGGTAAGCCTGCTCTGCAACCTCCAAAATGCGATATTGTGCCACGTAGAGTTTTAACACCATTGGTGCGTCATGCACCAATGGTGTTAAAACTCTACGTGGCACAATATCGCATTTTGGAGGTTGCAGAGCATGGTGGACTGGTGTCAAACTGGCGCTGGATCCGATTTCGGCATCAGAGCCCATTTTCCGTCTTATTGCCGAACACGATTTTGGCGTCGGGCTACGGTGAATCCCGCCCACAGTCTATCTTTTATCATGATGTGGCCTTCATCATCCAAAGCAGCCTTCAGGACGCGCGACAACGCAGAATCGCCGAGCAGAAACTTTTAGCCAAGTTCCGCACACACGAGTACGGCCTCAACCTGGACCTGGGATTCATGTCGCATTACATTCATCCCCCACCATCTGGCCTGGGCTTGCAAAATCCTACCAACTGTCCTGGTTTGAGACAATTCACATCTCTTTAACCTGGGGTTACCCCTATCTCTGCATCTGTAAAGACTTAATTACCTGCTAATGCTCGCATTCTAAGCATTGTCTGGCATCTTTGAATTTGTCTGTATATATGTTTCTGGAACATACCTCTCCATTCACCTGAGGAATGAGCAGTGCTCCGAAAGCTAGTGTTTGAAACAAACCTGTTGGACTTTAGCCTGGTGTTGTAAGACTTCTTACTACTACTATCTTTTATCACACCAGTCTCAATTAATTAATCTATATTCGAGCAATGAATGAACACAAAGCACTTGTTAAAAGAGCAAATGCATTCCTCAGATTTTCATATTGAACTGCCTGTTTTCTCTGAAATGTAAGATTAAATAATCAGTATATATGTGAAGCTTTGAAAGAAAGTATTTGAAATTCTAGAGCGCATTTCACAACCTGAGGACATGCCAAAGTGCTGTATGACCAATCAAGTGTTTTGAAGTGTAGTTACTGTTGGAATTTAGGAAACGCAGCAGATATGATAGAATTTACCCTGCAGTTTGAGAGTGAGAAGCTGCAATCAGCTGTAACGGTATTACAATTAAATAAGAGTAACTACAAAGACATGAGGGAGGAGCTGGCCAGAGTTGATTGGAGAAGGAGCCGAGCAGGGAAGACAGTGGAACAGCAATGGCAGGAGTTTTGGGGGGTATAAGGGAGGCACAACAGAAATTCACGCCAAGGAGGAGGAAACATGTTAAGGGCAGGACAAGGCATCCATGGCTGACGAGGGATGTCAAGAACAGCATAAAGGCTAAAGAAAAGTGTTATAACCTGCCTGCTTACTATTGGCTGGAGACTAATGATAATCCCACAATCCTGTGGGAGTATGAGCTTCCCCAATGAGGGTGGCAGAGAAATCATTAGCAGATTCCCTGCACAAATAGAGTTGGCCAGTTTGGAACCAGCAGAGAGAGAGAGGAGTGAGCTGCAAGGGAAGTTGCTGCTGTTGTATATATATGTTATTGTAAATAAATGTTATTTCTTTGTATCTTGAAGACTCGTGCTGGATTCTTCGTGGCCCTCACAAAACTGGCGACGAGGATGGGATTCGAACCCACACGTGCAAAGCACAATTGATTAGCAGGTGTGACCAAAATGAAAATGTTGGCCCGGAGTTATGTCTGGTGGCCAGGCCTCGACACCGACATTGAGAAGGTGGCCCAAAACTGCTCCATTTGTCAGGAGCATCAGAAGCTTCCGCCGGCTGCGCCCCTACATCACTGGGAATGGCCAGGGCGGCCTTGGGCGTGCTTGCAGCGGATTTCGCCGGCCCTTTTCAAGGATCCATGTTCCTGCTATTAATCGACGCTCAGCCTAAATGGCTAGAGGTGCATTAGATGGGAGGCACAAAGTCCTGTGCAACAATCGACAAGATGCGTTTGTCTTTCAGTACGCATGGCCTCCCCGAGGTGCTGGTCACGGACAACGGCACTCCGTTCACAAGTGAGGCGTTTGCGAGGTTCATGAAGATGAACGGCATACGCCATATCCACACTGCCCCTTACCCCCCGGCTTCAAATAGGTTGGCGGAGCGCGCAGTGCAGACATTCAAACGAGGCCTCATTCAAAAGAGGCCTCAAACGATGGACACGAAACTGGCTTGTTTTTTGTTTTCATATAGGACCACCCCCCCATGCGGTGACTGGGGTAGCTCCCGCAGAACTCCTAATGGGCCGGAGACTTCGCACCCACCTTAGCATGGTTTTCCCGGACATTGGCGCAAAAGTACGCCGCACACAACAACAGTAGGGACATAGTTTTTCTCGGCATTGGCTGATTCGGCAGTTTACATCCGGTGACCCAGTGTTCGTTCGGAATTTTACTGGTGGTGCCCAGTGTTTCCCTGACGTAATCTTTCACCAAACGGGCCCTATCTCTTACCAGGTGCAAGCCCAGGGTCGTCTCCAGCGCAAACATGACTATCACTTCCAAAGATTCCCCGCCCTAGGAGCTAATTTCTACAGCCACAGAGACCAGACACAATGGAAAGTATTCCTCACAATCTTCCTCTGGTGCCTCACTCAAAGCCTGCGCAGGTCATGACAGAACCGCCTGGAGATAAAGACGCCGAGATGACGGAGGCAGCAGACACTGACTCCGAGATGGAGACACAAGACACCTCAAAGGGGGAATCCTCGGGCCCACGGGCCGTGGATGGACAACCATTGCGCCGTTCATCACGGAAGCATCGGTCTCTATCTCGTTCCACACCGCCCAATCCAGCGCCTCATGCAAATGGGTTCCGGCCTGCGGCAAAACGAGTCCAACGCCCTTCTTCGCCAGGGTCTTCGGTGGATTCCTTGGACTTTGGGGGGGGAGGGGTGTTATAACCTGCCTGCTTACCATTGGCTGGGGACTAATGACAATCCCATAATCCTGTGGGAGAATGAGCTTCCCCAATGAGGGGGGCAGAGAAATCATTAGCAGACTCCCTGCATAAATAGAGCTGGCCAGTTTGGAACCAGCAGAGAGAGAGAGGAGTGAGCTGTAAGGGAAGTTGCTGCTTTGTATACATATGTTATTGTAAATAAATGATATTTCTTTGTATCCTGAAGACTCGTGCTGGATTCCTCGTGGCCCTCACAAAAAAAAGCATACAAAGTGGCGAAGATTAGTGGGAAACCAGAGGCTTGGGAAGCCTTTAAAAGCGAGCAGGGGACAACTAAAAAAAGCAATAAGGGGGAGAGAAGATGAAGTACGAGTGCAAGCTAGCTAGTAATATAAAGGAAGATAGGAAGAGATTTTTTCAATATATCAAAGGTAATAGAGAGGCAAAAATAGACATTGGACCACTAGAAAATGTGGCTGGAGAAGTAATAAAAGGAAACAAAGAAATGGCAGACAAACTGGATAGTTACTTTGCATCAGTCTTCATGGTGGAAGACACCAGTGGGATGCTCGAGCTCCGGGAGAACCAGGGGGCAAAGATGAGTGCAGTGACCATTACTAAGGAGAAGGTTCTGGGGAAACTGAAAGGTCTGAAGGTGGGTAAGTCACCTGGACCGGATGGATTACACCCCAGGGTCCTAAAAGAGATAGCTGAGGAAGTTGTGGAGGCTTTAGTGATGATCTTTCACCTTCCAGAGGACTGGAAGGTGGCTAATGTAACACTGCTGTTTAAGAAGGGAGGGAGGCAGAAGACGGGAAATTATAGGCCGGTTAGCCTGACTTCGGTCATTGGTAAGATTTTAGAGTCTGTTATTAAAGATGAGGTTGCGAAGCACTTGGAAGTGCATGGTAAAATAGGACTGAGTCAGCACGGCTTTGTCAAAGGGAGGTCGTGTCTGACAAATCTGTTAGAGTTCTTTGAGGAAGTAACAAGGACGTTAGAAAAAGGAGAACCAGTGGACGTGATTTATTTAGATTTCCAGAAGGCCTTTGACAAGGTGCCGCATAGGAGACTGTTAAATAAGTTAAGAGCTCATGGTGTTCAGGGTAAGATCCTGGAATGGATAGGGGATTGGCTGACTGGCAGAGGAAGCAGAGAGTGGGGATAAAGGGGTATTTTTCAGGATGGCAGCCGGTGACTCGTGGTGTGCCTCAGGGGTCTGTGCTGGGACCACACTTTTTACAATATACATTCATGATCTGGAAGAAGGAGCTGAAGGCACTGTTGCGAAGTTTGCAGATGATACAAAGATCTGTAGAGGGACAATTAGTATTGAGGAATCAGGTTGGCTGCAGAAGGATTTGGACAGGCTAGGAGAGCGGGCAAAGAAGTGGCAGATGGAATACGATGTGGAAAAGTGTGAGGTTATGCACTTGGAAAGGAGGAATGGAGGCATGTTATTTTCTAAATGGGGAAATGCTTCGGAAAACAGAAGCACAAAGGGACTTGGGAGTCCTTGTTCACAATTCTCTTAAGTTTAATGTGCAGGTTCAGTCGGCAGTTAAGAAGGCAAATGCAATGTTAGAATTTGTGTCACGAGGGCTAGAATACAAGACCAGGGATGTAGTTCTGAGGCTGTATAAGCCTCTGGTCAGACCCCATTTGAAGTATTGTGAGCAGTTTTGGGCCCCATATCTAAGGAAGGATGTGCTGGCCTTGGAAAGGGTCCAGAGGAGGTTCACAATGATCCCTGGAATGAAGAACTTGTCGTATGAGGAATGTTTGAGGACTCTGGGTCTCTACTCGTTGGAGTTTAGAAGGATGAGGGGGGGATCTCATTGAAACGTACAAGATTCTGCGAGGCATGGATCGAGTGGACATGGTGAGGATGTTTCCACTTGTGGGAAAAACTAGAACCAGAGGACACCATCTCAGATTAAAGGGGCGATCCTTTAAAACAGAGATGAGGAGGAATGTTTTCAGCCAGAGGGTGGTGAATCTGTGGAACTGTTTGCCGCAGAAAGCTGTGGAGGCCAATTCACTGAGTAGCTTTAAGAGAGAGATAGATAGGTTCATGATTAATAAAGGGATCAGGGGTTATGGGGAGAAGGCAGGAGAATGGGGATGAGAAATTATCAGCCATGATTGAATGGCAGAGCAGACTCGATGGGCCAAGTGGCCTAATTCTGCTCCTAAGCCTTATGGTCTTAATTTGAACATAGCAAGCTTCCAGAAACAGCAAAATGATAACGATCAGAAAATATTTCAGTGATGATGGTCAAAAGATAAATATTGGACAAAACACCAGGGAGAACAACTCTGCTCTTAATCAAAATAATTTATATCCACATAGAACATAGAAGGCAGAAGGAGACCATTCGGCCCATTGAGTCTGCACCGACCCACTTAAGCCCTCACTTCCACCGTAACCCAATAACTCCTCCTAACCTTTTTGGACACATAGGGCAATTTAGCATGGCCACTCCACCTAACCTGCACATCTTTGGACTGCGGGAGGAAACCCACGCAGACACGGGGAGGACGTGCAGACTTTGCACAGTGACCCAAGCCGGGAATCGAACCTGGGACCCTGGCGCTGTGAAGCCACAGTGCTATCCACTTGTGCTACCGTGCTGCCACGTGTTCACCTGAGAAGACAGAGGGCATCTCAGTTTTGCCCACAACTGGTTTCGGATAATTTTTAAAAATTGAACTTGGTCGGCTTTTCTGCTTGCCAATTCCCATTTCCTTTTCAATTCTCCAACGACACACATTTTCCATTGTACAAACTGGACATTCTGAACATCGCTAAACCCTGTTCACAGCGAATCCTGAATCAGGAAACACTGGAATGAATGTTATACTGCACAGATCTTTATTGTGTCTTTGACCTGATGGTCTTACCTTGTAAACATAAAATGGGGCTTTGTAATTATCATCCCAGTATCTACCGGTAAATGATTTGGGCAGCTGCTCCATGACCTCTTTGTACGCAATCGGATGCACCACATGATAACTGCAAGGACCCCCTCTGAAAGGAGACTCTGTCGCTTCACATCGACCAGGCTGTAAAATACATAAAGGATGAGAAAATTATACTTGTGAATGTAGTTACTCAGTGAACTTCAAAAAATGTAGGAGTGGTTTGAGTAATCTCCCCTGAATGAGGGGCGATGAGGATCCAATGCTCAATGGGAAGTTTCAAGCGAAGTGTGGCATTGTTGAAAGGAGAGACATTTTGCAGAAGTTTTTCATTCAACAGGACAAATGCAAGAACAGCAAATTTCAAACAATTGCAACAATTTCTGCTACAGGAAAAAAATGTTCTGATTGCTCGGCAAGTCAACTCTTATTGGCTAACGCATTGCCATGGAAAAAATGACTGGGTACTGTAGGCTCCCCAAGGTCTGGGGTAATTCAACAAATATGCAAGGCTTGAATCTATTATTCCTTTTATTTGCAGAAAATTAGTGCCTATGTACGAACGTATGTACCTTACAGTAAGAATAAATGAGCCATATTATGAATTTGACAGTTATTGTTACATTGGCTGTTTGCGTAACTATCAGCATTCAACATTCTGAGCGTTACTATTAAGCAGAAACTGGACCAGCCATATAAATACCGTGACCACCAGAGTAGATCAAAGGCTGGGGATCCTGCAGCGAGTAACTCACCTCCTGACCCCACGAAGCCTGTACATCACCTACAAGGCACAAGTCAGGAATATGATGGAATATTCTCCACTTGCCTGGATTTTTGCAGTTCAAGGAACACTCAAGAAGCTCAACACCATCCAGGAAAAAGCAGCCCCATTGATTGCTATCACTTCCACAAATATTCAATCTCTTGCCCACTGACAAACAATCCAAATCCTAACATAAGGGAAGCCAGGTAATGCAGGAGCCCCTGTGGCCATTCCCCATCATAACAGATATACTGTGTTGGATGTCGTTGGCTGCGATGACTGTGTAGCGGCAAGTAGTGACAACCAACTTCATGGCATCATGGGTCTGCTGCACAAGAGGACAAGTGGGTGTATAGGATCAATTGTGGAGCATATTGCAAACAGTGATCATAACTCCATTAGATTCAAGATCATTATGGAAAAGAATCATAGAATTTACAGTCCAGGGGAGGCCATTCAGCCCAGCGAATCTGCATTGGCTCTTGGAAAGAGCAGCCTACTTAAGCACACATCTCTACCCTATCCCCGTAACCCAGTAACCCCACCTAACCTTTTTGGACACTATGGGCAATTTTAGCATGGCCAATCCACCTGAACCTGCACATCTTTGGACAGTGGGAGGAAACCCAAGCAGACCACGGGGAGAACGTGCAGACTCCGCACAAACAGTCTCCCAAGCCGGGAGTCAAAACCAGGTCCCTGGAGCTGTGAAGC
The DNA here is from genome assembly GCF_902713615.1 of Scyliorhinus canicula. NCBI lineage: Eukaryota > Metazoa > Chordata > Chondrichthyes > Carcharhiniformes > Scyliorhinidae > Scyliorhinus > Scyliorhinus canicula. The sequence goes on along the minus strand of NC_052149.1, from coordinate 7,313,589 downwards.
AAAAGTACTAACCGCTGTGCTACCATGTGGCTCATTTATTCTTACTGGACAAGGATAGGCCTGAAATCAAAGTTCTAAACTGGTTGAAGGGCAATGTTAATAAGATCAGATCTGATTTGGCCAAAGTGGACTCGGAACAGGCACTTGTAGGTAAATCTGTGACAGAACAGTGGGACACATTCAAGAAGGAAATAGGGAGAGTACAGAGTCAAAATCTTCCAATCAAGAAAAGGGTTGAGACTAACAAATCAGGTGAACGCTGAATATTAATGGGTGTACAGCACTGGATCCGGAGATATTCATGGCTGATATTGAGGACTCAAAACAGCAAAAGCCGTAGAGGAGTATGGAATGTGCAAGTGGGAACTTAAATAGGAAATTAGGAGAGCAAAAAGGGGACATGAAAGGATACTGGCTGCTAAAATAAAGGACAATCCTACTTTGTTTTACATTAAGAGTAAAATGATAACTGGTGAAAGAGTAGGGCCCTTTAAGGACCACATGATAATTTGTGTGTGGAGCTGGAGGACATAGGTATGGTTCTAAATGCATATTTTGTGCTGCTGTTCACTCATGAAAGGGCCAGTCTGGGATAGAAATCAGGGAGAAGGACTGTGAAAAAATTAAAGAAATTAACATAGAGCAGATTCAGAGTGGTCTGGCAAATTTAAAAGTAGACAAATCTCCAGGACCAGATGAAATGTATCCCAGGTTGCTGAATGAGGAAAGGGAGGAAATAGTAGGGGTGCTGGCCACGGGAGAGTGCTGGAGGATCGCCAATGTGGTACCATTGGAGGAAGGGATAAACCCGGAAACTACAAGCCAGTCAGTCTAACCTCAGCGATGGGCAACCAATTGGAAGCAATTCTGAGAGACAGAATTATTGATAGTAATAATCATAATAATCTTTATTAGTGTCACAAGTAGGCTTAGGGCTAAATCGCTGGCTTTGAAAGCAAACCAAGGCAGGCCAGCAGCACGGTTCAATTCCCGTACCAGCCTCCGCGAACAGGCGCCAGAATGTGGCAGCTAGGGGCTTTTCACAGTAACTTCATTTGACTCCTAATTGTGACAATAAACGATTTTCATTTAATTTCATTCATTTACATTAACACTGCAATGAAGTCACTGTGAAAAGCCTCTAGTCACCACATTTTGGCGCCTGTTCGGGTACACTGAAGAGTATTCAGAATGTCCAATTCACCTAACAAGCACGTCTTTTGGGACTTGTGGGAGGAAACCGGAGCAACTGGAGGAACCCACACAGGCACGAGGAGAACTTGCAGCCTCCGCACGAACAGTGACCCAAGCCGGGAATCAAACCCAGGTCCCTGGTGCTCTGAAGCAACAGTGCGAACCACTGTGCTACCATACTAGCTCGCCAGCAAATACAAAATTATTGGTCCATATCACAATACCATTTGATTCGGCAATTAATGCATCAGAGGGATGGGTTTTAGATGAATTAATTTCAAGTCCATTTCTGGTGTAATTCAAACTGCACATTTTTCCTTACCTCAATGAAGCGTTTGCAATGATATTCACTGCCGTACCACGAAACCCCCAATATGAGCTTTTTGGAATCAACACCCATATCGATATATCCAGAGAGGCCTAAATGGACAACAATATTGATTAATATTGATCTTGAGCAGGTAGACTTTTATCCAGGAAGTCTTCTCACACATACCTGTGTACGCTTTGTGATAGGGAGATTGTGGTTTTGCAAAGCAATCATCCCATTTTTGAGTCCATATATCGAAGGAAATCACAAAGAAAAAGTCACAAAGATTTGAAATTTCCATATATTGAAAGCAATTGCCATCAATACAATGAGGAGACCACGGAACATCTAAAGAGACCTGAGGAAGAAAGAGGAGCAGGAAGTTAATTTTATCTCACACCTTATTTTGGAAGTAGTAGTAGTTAAATGTGTTTTCCAAGCAGTTAGTTGGTGGGAGCTGTGACAGTAACAGGGGAGAGATTGTACAGTGTTCATGGCTGTATAGACCAGAGCACAATAAACTTGGTAAAACAGAGTCGGTGGAATTCTCCATTCCTGAGACGAAATGTTGACGGGTTGTCGGTTTAGGGTTCATGCACGGTCGGTGCCATGGTTTACGGTACGACTGGTACATGCCGTCAGCCGTACCCATGCACGGCCTGGGACCCGACCATTCTTCGGCCGTTGTTGGTGTGATGCGCGGGGGTTCACTCAGTGCCGGTGCTCGCTTGTCACCACTACTGGAATAGGTGATGGGTTCGTGCCGATTTTCCTGTTTTAAACCTTCCGTAGGTTCTCCCTTCGTGCCTGCACAGGAAACGGCTGCGGGAGGATGGAGAATCTGGCCCACGTGTCGAATTCTTCGCTACAAGTGCTGCATCATCAATTCTGCTGCTTATTCACTTGAAGCTGATTCACCCGAAAATGTTTGAGGTCAACTCGGGCCCAGGCAGCCTTGAGACAAGGTTATGAGTAAATTTGCAGATGACACTAAAGTCGGTGGAGTTGTGGACAGTGCGGAAGGATGTTACAAGTTACAGAGGGACATAGATAAGCTGCAGCGCTGGGCTGAGAGGTGGCAAATGGAGTTTAATGCAGAAAAGTGTGAGGTGATTCATTTTGGAAGGAATAACAGGAAGACAGAGTACTGGGCTAATGGGAAGGTTTTGGTGGTGTGGATGAGCAGAGAGATCTCGGTGTCCATAAAAATAGATCCCTGAAAGTTGCCACCCAGTTGAGAGGGTTGTTAAGAAGGCGTACGGTGTGTTAGCTTTTATTGGTAGAGGGATTGTGTTTCGGAGCCATGAGGTCATGTTGCAGCTGTACAAAACTCTGGTGCGGCTGCATTTGGAGTATTGCGTGCAGTTCTGGTCGCCGCATTACAGGAAGGATGTGGAAGCATTGGAAAGGGTGCAGAGGAGATTTATCAGGATGTTGCCTGGTATGGAGGGAAGATCTTATGAGGAAAGGCTGAGGGACTTGAGGCTGTTTTCGTTAGAGAGAAGAGGGTTAAGAGGTGACTTAATAGAGGCATACAAGATGATCAGAGGATTAGATAGGGTGGACAGTGAGAGCCTTTTTCCTCAGATGGTGAAGGCTAGCACGAGGGGACATAGCTTTAAATTGAGGGGAGATAGATATAGGACAGATGTCAGAGGTAGGTTCTTTACTCAGAGAGTAGTAAGGGCGCGGAATGCCCTGCCTGCAACAGTAGTGGACTCGCCAACACTAAGGGCATTAAAATGGTCTTTGGAAAGACATATGGACGATAAGGGAATAGTGTAGATGGGCTTTCGAGGGGTTTCACAGGTCAGCGCAACATTGAGGGCCGAAGGGCCTGTACTGCGCTGTAATGTTCTATGTTCAAAACTGCAGTCAGCAATCATTTCACTTTATTACCCAGAGAATAGCCATATTTCTTTATAATTAAGTAGAAACTAAATTGAATGTTTGTAATTTTAAAAAAATCGTTCTTTTACCTGGGATCCAGGTATTTCGCGGTGAAAGGTTTCTGCAGTTTCTTTGAGTAGATTTAATAATTCAGTAACATTTTGGTGTACACTTTTAAATAGGTCCATGAAATCCAAATTGATTCCATCCAGAAAATTAGTTCCCGCTGTGTGCACCTGCGCTCTGATCCAGGCCTTTCTCTGACTGCTGTCTGTCAATTCAGATTTCTGTATGTTTTCTAGTAAATGTTGAAAATTAAGACGTTAGATTCTCCAACAATATTTGCACAACTCAGTATCCCGAATCACTGGACACGGAGCAATGAGGCAGGGAACACATATCTGGAATCTGCATTTACATGCCGCCTGTCATATTCTCAGGATGTTTTTCCCTGCTTCCTATCCCAATGAATTATTTTTCAATTGTTATCACTGTCATGTTATGAGCTGATCTGACGTCTAATTTGTTCCCAGCACGGTCCCACAAACAGAAAGTTAATATATGACCATTGCTCAGTGAAAGGTCGCAGGATGAATGTTGCCCAGGAGACCATGAGTATTCCTCGTCAAACTTTGCCCAGGTGGTCCCACAAACAGAAAGTTAATATATGACCATTGCTCAGTGAAAGGTCGCAGGATGAATGTTGCCCAGGAGACCATGAGTATTCCTCGTCAAACTTTGCCCAGGTGGTCTTTTATTTCATTCTGACATGAGGGAAGTGACCAGAGGCACAATGAATGAAGTAGGTTTTGAGACCGCTGAAAAACGTAAGAGGTAAGAAAGGTGGTAGATTCTCGAGTTCAGGATGTTAAGGAAGGATCTGCCGTTGAGAGTGAAAGAGATGAAACCCCAGCAGGTCAGAGTTAGAAAAGTGGAATGAATGTTGCTCAGGTTATAATGAGAACTCTCTGTTCCTCTTACATCGAAACATAGAAAATAGGAGCAGGAGGAGGCCATTTGGCCTTTCAAGCCTGCTCCGCCATTGAGAAGCACAATTCAGGAATGTGATGGAATACTCTCCACTTGCCTGGATGAGTGCAGCTCCAACAACACTCAAGAAGCTCGACACCATCCAGGACAAAGCAGCCCCGCTTGGTTGCTCCACCTTCCACAAACATTCAAACTCTCCACCACAGATCAATACTAGCAGCTGTGTGCACCATCTACAAGATGCACAGCAGTAGCTCACTGCGGTTCCTGAGACAACACCTTCCAAACCCACGACCACTACCATCTAGAAGAGCATCAGATATCTGGGAACGCACTGCCTGGAGGTTCCCCTCCAAGTCACTCACCATCCTGACTTGGAAATATATTGACCGTTTCTTGGCTGTGGCTGGGCCAAAATCTTGGAATTCCCTCCCTAACAGCACAGTGGATGTGTCTACACCTGAAGGACAACAGCGTTTCAAGAAGGCAACTCACCACCACCTTCTGAAGGGCAACTAGGGATGCGCAATAAATGCTGGCCTCACCAGCGACGCCCACATCCCGTAAATGAATTTAAAATTCCGAACACAATGGATGATGGTTCTGGATGTTAATGATCTCAGTTCAAGGACAGCACTACAGGAGTCCCTTAGGGTTGTACCTGAGGTACAAATGTCTTCAACTACTTCATCAATAAGATCCTCTTAAGTCCAGACTTCCTGGATGATTGCACAACGTTCTGCACCATTCGCCCAGGTACTGAAGCAGTCCATGCACAAATGGAGCAAGACCCAGACAGCATTCACACAACTGCCAGGCAATCACCACACACCCAGAGGGAATCTAACAATCTCTTTCTGAAAGTCAATTGCATTAATATCACTGAATTGCCCATTATCAACCTTCTGGGGGTTACCACTGACCAGCTTGTCAACTGGATATGAACAAGTCAGTGGCTGGGAGTTCCACAGCAAGTAACTCATATCCTGATTCCTCAAGCTTGTCTACACAAGGCGGAAGTCAGGAGTGTGATGGTATTATCTCCAATTGTTTGCATGGCACCTCCTCTAGAAAGGAATACCAGCGATCTAGACTCCAAGGACTGATCCCACCTCCCGGAAACACCTGCCAAGTGTGCGGTCAAAGAAACGGTTCTAGGATTGGGCTCAACAGCCAACAAGGATCCACAGAACCCATGGCCAATGACACGGAGCTTCTTAGGTGGATAATCAAACTCGTCAGCGAGTGATCGCCGAGGAACAAGTCCTCTTTCTGAAATGATGCCCACTGACATTTTTTTTAAAGTGATACTTTGTACTAATATTATTTCACGGTTGAATCCTAATTTAAACTGGAAGATGCAAACTGGAGTTGCTGCAGTGGACCCAATGATGGGTAGGTCCTTATGACTGTGCAGTGAATTTCGCAACACAAAGAACACCACAATGGGGAAGTTCTCATGACTGTGCAGCTAGTTTACAGAAAGTTCCCATTATAAGTGTGGACAACACAAACAGAAATATTTATATTGATATAAAATAGCAATATGCCCCAAGACCCTTCAAAGCAGCGTCAGATGAAGTTGTAAATGGAAAAGATTCACATCAAAGTGTGAAAGGTTTGGACAGACAGGAGGGTTTGAAGACCCAGAGGCGTGTTTATAAATGCATCATGGGTGGGTTGTAGAGTAGTTGGAAAAGGTTGTATCAGAGTCGCAGAGGAATCTGAGCACGATAATGTCGACAATAGAAATTTCAGAGAATGACATAAAAAATACAGCAAACAGGTTGTTGAGCCAACCCAGTCACTGCAAGTGGCGAAGCTCCTTTCGAGGGTCAAGTCTGTAAACTGCATGTTCCTTTATGGGTTTCTCAATATTATATCTTGTATTAGGGTTGAAAGGTATTTGACTGATCTGTAATAACATGGGTTACCTTTTATGACAACTCGAACGCCCTGACCATGAGCGTAACACAATAAGGGAAAGGGAGGCACCAAATCGACCACAATCGTTGTGACCTTAGTCCAATCATAATGTTTCCAATCCATTCCTTCATGATCAAAGATAAACACCTGGTGCAAAAATAAAGCTGTCAGCTGCAGTAATTACTGACATAAAACTGACATCAAAATATCAACATTTCCTATAAAAGTAGTCCCGGATTCTTGAATGATGTGTGATGCGGCACAATAGCACAATGGTTAGCACTGTTGCTGCAGAGTGCCAGGGATTCGGAGCTTTGACAAAGAGGCATCCAGACTCAAAACGTTAGCTCCCTTTTCGCTCCACAGACGCTGTCAGACCTGCTGAGATTGTCCAGTATTTTCTGTTTTTGTTGGACATTCTGAATTCTCCCTCTGTGTACCCGAACAGGCGCCGGAATGTGGCGACTCGGCAATTTTCACAGTAACTTCATTGTAATGTTAATGTAAGCCTACTTGTGACACTAATAAAGATTATTATTGTGGGTGGCACAGTAGCACACTGGTTAGTACTGTTGCTTCACAGCAAAAGGGTCCCGAGTTCAATTCACAGTTTCCACTGTCTGTGCGGAGTCTGCATATTCCCCCCCCCGTGTCTGTGTGGGTTTCCTCCGGGTACTCCAGTTACCTCCCAAACATCCTGAAAGACATGTTTGTTAAGTGAATTGGACATTCTGAATTATCCCTTTGTGCATCTGAACAGGCGCCGGAGTGTGGCGACTAGGGGATTTTCACAGTAATTTCATTGTGGTCTTAATGTAAGCCTACTTGTGACAATAAAGATTATGGGTGGGATTCTCTGTTGCCCAACGCCGATATCGTACTCGGCGATTGGGTGGAGAATACCTTCTGACGCTCAAATCAGGGGACAGCGCCGGTTTGACGCCCTTTTTCGAGTCTCCGTAACCTCCGAAATGGCATCAACATGTTGCGTACCGCATGGCGTCGGAACGCATTAGCGCATCATCACTCATCAGAATGAAGATCAGGAAGGGTTGATGAACACATCCAGTCTGCAAGTCCTGTTGCTGACACACTGCTCACTGAATAACATTACTATGAGGGAAATACTGACCTCATCAAATACACAACAGCTACATAGTAATTTGATATCAATGCTTGTTGAAAGATTCGCTAAATTGTATTCAGTTTTTAAAATAAATTTGGAGTAACCAATGGTATTTTTTTCCAATTAAGGGGCAATTTAGTTTTGGCCAATCGACCCACACTGCATATCTTTGTGTTGTGGGGGTGAGACCCACGCAGACCCAGGGAGAATGCGCAAACTCCACATGGACAGTGACACGGGACCAGGATCAAAGATGGGCCTGGATCAAACCCGGGTCCTTGGCGCCCTGAGACAGCAGTGCTAACCACTGTGACACCCCAAGTTGTATTCCATTTAATCATGAGCAGGATCCCAGTTTTACAATGACTGAGGTCAAATCACAATTTAATTCCATGTGATTCCAGGATTTTTAACTGGTGCTGTGGGGAATGAACATTCTGTGAAAACTGTAAACTTTAACCTGGTGTCAGTCTGTCAGAGTGAGATCACCCATCATTTACGATTCTACACATCAGAGAAACATGTTAAAATAAACATTTTACCGGTGCTGCACTTGTTCAAATATCTGTGCATTGTTCAACATTACAGATGCCCTATTTTACACAGGCTGTAACTACACCAAGATTAACACTTTAACATATATTATATATCACACGATTCTCTTTGTATTTGAACGAGTCTGAGCTGCTTCTTGTGTCTGTCCACTAGCTTCACCTGTCCCCCCACCCTGACCCACACCCTCAGCCTGGTCCTGATCCTGGGGTTGTGCTCAGGACCCCTCTCCAGCCTGGATCTCCCCGGGAGCCCAGGCTGGAGGGTGACCGGTTAACGCTCTCCCCCAACCGAACCCAGGCCAGTCCCGAGAGGGGGGGGGGGGGGGGGGGGGGGGGGGGGGGTGGGGGGGAGAAAGAACATCCTAAAGAGGGCAATCTGTCCGAACTTCCACAACAGTGTGGGTGGGAGGAGCTGACCCACATGGGGAAAGACACCAGTTCACAGCCCAATGCTCCATTCCAAGTGTTGCTGCTCAATACACTTCAAAATAACAACTTCAAATCAATGAACTCTTTGCCCGAGGGAATTTAATGGTCTGACACACCCACCTCCATTGGGAACTGATGGTCTATGGGTAACGGCTGGCACAGGCTCTTTTTTGAACACGGACAACCATTAATGGGGAAAACTCCGAAGGCTCCGCCGATCCACATCACCAGCACCGCCACAAACTGCGCCAATGCCAAACTCCAGCGCATCCTCTCCGCCGGAGATGAAGATCTATCAGTCACAGCGAGATCCTTTCTTTATACTGAGCCTCATGTGAATGATGATGCCACCTCCTGGGTCTCTCTATCTCTATCTTGCTTTGTGTGATAACAGGGACATGTTGACGCAAGCTTCATGCTGTTAAATGTAACTTTGTAGGGAAGTTCTCTTCTCCCCGTCACTCCCCTTGGGTAACATTATCCGTTAACCTCTGCAGTATTTTCTCTCTTTCCCGAATTTCATTGTCGAATGTCTCTCTCCTTGTCCCAAGCCTTTATTAATACTCGTCCTCGCATCTCTTTACCCTCCCCCTTCCTCCCAGTCTTTTCCAATATTCATCCCAGAATTTCTGATTTCCTATTCTCCGTCCCACTTCTTCCATCCCTGAACAATTTTAACCAGGGATCCTCTCTGTTGCCTTTCCTCCCTACCTTGGGCAGGCGGTGGCTTAATTGTATTGTCACTGGACTATTAATCCATAGATCCAGGATAATGCTCTGGGGTCCCGGTTTCCAATCCCACTGTGGCAGATGATGACATTTGAATTCAACACAAATCTGGAATTAAAAGTCTGATGATGATTATTGAAACCATTGCCAATTGTCATTAAAAACCCATCTGGTTCACTAATCTGCCATTCCTACCCCGTCTGACGAACATGTGACTCCAGGCCCACACAGCGATGTGGTTGATTCTTAACTGTCCCCAGTAAAATGGCCTAACACGCCACTCAATTCAAGAGCAATTATGGATGGGCAACAAACGCTGGCCCAAGAACAAATTTGTTTAAAAACTCATCCCTGAGTCCCTATCCTTCCCCATCACCTCTTCCACCCCCAGAGTCCCCTGCTGGATTCCAAAGTCTTCCATATTTCAACATCTTTGAAAGAGGTGCTGTTAGGTAATTTGGACATTCTGAGTTCTCCCTCTGTGTACCTGAACAGGCGCCGGAATATGGTGACTAGGGGCTTTTCACAGCAACTTCATTGCAGTGTAAGCCTACTTGTGACAACAAAGATGATTATTATTATTATCACCGGACATTGCCCCAACCCACCTCTTCTGCCAGCATTGTCTGAAACCCATTCCAGCCATTTTCCTGCCTTATTATGCGGGCAATGGAGACAAAGAAGACACAAGAAGAACGTTTTTCATTCAGGGGGCGGTTAGGATCTCAACCGACATGAAAGAGGGAAATCAATTTGTATGTAAAGAGCAGGATTATCGGGATCGACGGGGGAGTGGCAGCAGGTGCATTCTTCATCTGAAGTGCCGGGACAGACAGGACGGGCCGAATCGCCTCCCTCTGATCAGTCCCAATTCAGCCATTAGCGAAGGGCAGCAGGAAGGAGAGAGGTTTGATCAGGGGAATTGGCCGAACCCGGGCTGGGTGGGGTTGGGGCCAGATTCAGGGTTGCCCAGGTTAGGGGGAAATAGGGAGTACTAGATAGAAGTTCCCCATACCCTGACACCTAGGTTAAGTTGGGGGAGAAAGATCCACGGGTGCCAGATATAAATATAAAGCACGAAGCAATGATGAAAGGAAAAACATCTCTGGATAAATGTAACTCAGATGAGAGAGTGAGAGGAAGAACGGAAACCTTCCCTACAAAGTTACATTTAACAGCATGAAGCTTGCGTCAACATGTCCCTGTTATCACACAAAGCAAGATAGAGATAGAGAGACCCAGGAGGTGGCATCATCATTCACATGAGGCTCAGTATAAAGAAAGGATCTCGCTGTGACTGATAGATCTTCATCTCCGGCGGAGAGGATGCGCTGGAGTTTGGCATTGGCGCAGTTTGTGGCGGTGCTGGTGATGTGGATCGGCGGGGCCTCTGAGGCTGGTTTCCTGAGCAACTGTCCGTGTTCAACACCGAGATTGTGCGGTTCTCTACCTGCAGACCATCAGTTCCCAATGGAGGTGGGTGTGTCAGACCATTAAATTCCCTCGGGATGAGAGTTCATTGATTTGAAGTTGTTATTTTGAAGTGTATTGAGCAGCAACACTTGGAATGGAGCATTGGGCTGTGAACTGGTGTCTTTCCCCATGTGGGTCAGCTCCTTCCACCCACACTGTTGTGGAAGTTCGGACAGATTGCCCTCTTTAGGATGTTCTTTCTCCCCCCCCCCCGGGACTGGCCTGGGTTCGGTTGGGGGAGAGGGTTAACCGATCACCCTCCAGCCTGGGCTCCCGGGGACATCCAGGCTGGAGAGGGGTCCTGAGCACAACCCCAGGATCAGGACCAGGCTGAGGGTGTGGGTCAGGGTGGGGGGGACAGGTGAAGCTAGTGCACAGACACAAGGAGCAGCTCAGACTGTCGTTCAAATACAAAGAGAATCGTGTGATATATAATATATGTTAAAGTGTTAATCTTGGTGTAGTTACAGCCTGTGTAAAATAGGACGTCTGTAATATTGAACAATATACAGATATTTGAACAAGTGCAGCACCGGTAAAATGTTTCTTTTAACGTGTTTCTCTGATGTGTAGAACCGTAAATGATGGGTGATCTCACTCTGACAGACTGACACCAGGTTAAAGTTTACAGTTGTCACAGAATGTTCATTCCCCACAACACCAGTTAAAAATCCTGGAATCACATGGAATAAAATTGTGATCTGACCTCAGTCATTGTAAACTGGGATCCTGCTCATGGTTAAACTGAATACAACTTAGCGAATCTTTCAACAAACATTGACATCAAATCACTATGTAACTCTTGAATTGTTGATAGTGTTAGAACATAGGACAGTACAGCACAGAACAGGCCCTTCGGCCCTCGATGTTGTGCCGAGCAATGATCACCCTACTCAAACCCACGTATCCACCCTATACCCGTAACCCAACAACCCCCCCCTTAACCTTACTTTTTAGTACACTACGGGCAATTTAGCATGGCCAATCCACCTAACCCGCACATCTTTGGACTGTGGGAGGAAACCGGAGCACCCGGAGGAAACCCACGCACACACGGGGAGGACGTGCAGACTCCACACAGACAGTGACCCAGCCGGGAATCGAACCTGGGACCCTGGAGCTGTGAAGCATTTATGCTAAGCACCATGCTACCGTGTTGCTCAGTTTCTTCTCCTCGAACTTCCCTTGAAATCCCGGCTGCCCTGTTTCCACACCACTGGGTTTGAAGATGGCTAAATATCCAATGCACCGTCCTCAACCCCTGCCGCATGTGCTTGTGCTTAAAGTACTCGGTAAATTAGCTGTTTGGAGGTTTGGACACACTCCGACACCTCAATTTTGTCTCCGCATGTTCCAGGCAAACTCTCTCCATGTGTTCTCTCAGGGCAGCACGGTAGCACAAGTGGATAGCACTGTGGCTTCACAGCGCCAGGGTCCCAGGTTCGATTCCCCGCTGGGTCAATGTTGTGTCCTGCTGCTTCGGATAACACAGCCTGCTACTTGATGCAGTCTTAACTGAAGGATGCTCCAGACTCTGAAATGAGTTCAATGTGTTTATTGAACTATTAACACAGTTCTCAAATGAGTTTGACTCTCTGCTAATCTAACTGTAGGAACTCAGTCTAACTGTACCAGCTTGCTCTAAGCCATGTGCTGGGGTGTGATGCTGCTGATCAACCCTGTCTAACTTGCTAGCTGTCTGTCTGTGGAAAGTGGCAGGGTGTGAATGCCTCATTCCTTTTATAGTGTTTATGTCACGTCCCCTTGTGGTGATGCCACCTCTGAGTGTCCTGACTGCCCATTGGTTGTGTCCTATTCTGAGTGTTCATTGGTTGCATGTTTGCATATCATGACTGACACTGGCTGTGCGGAGTCTGCACATTCTTCCCGTGTCTACGTGTGTTTCCTCAGGGTTTTCTCCCACATACCAAAGACGTGCAGGTTAGGTGCTAAATTGACCTTAGTGACCAAAAAGGTTAGGAGGGGTTATTGGGTTACGGGAATAGTGTGGAAGTGAGGACTTAATAGGGTCGGTGGAGACCCAATGGGCCGAATGGCCTCCTCCTTCTGCACTGTATGTTCTATGTTCTTGTTACGGTTGGAGGTTGTCCATGAAGGTTATGATGTTCCAGGTGGCAAACCCTTATTTGACAAGTGGAAGATGCCTGGGTGTGATTTCTTTGAACATGGGGTGCTTAATGCATGCCAACAACCAAGTGATCTCAGGCAAATGGTGCCTTTGACCAATGGCAAGGGCCTTGCAGAATGAACGAAAGTGAAGCCCTGCTATGAGTCAATGATGATATGCAGCTACATGTGTGACCTGCGCCAAATGTTCAGTGTGTCAAATATTTTAATTTAATTTTATTTTATTGGATGTGGGCTTCACCGGCTAGGCCAACATTTATTGAACGTCCCTAGTTTCCCTTGAGAGGTTGGCGGTGAGCTGCTTTCTTGAACTGCTGCAGTCCATGTAGCGTAAGTACACCCGCCGTGTTGTTCGGGCGTGAGTTCCAGGATGGGGCAGTGATATATTTCCCAGTCAGGTTGGTGAGTGACTTGGAGGGGGACATCCAGGCGGTGGTGTGGTGTTCCCAGGTATCTGCTGCTCATGTCCTTCCAGATGTTGCGGCCATGAGTTTGGAAGATGCCACCTAAAGAACCCCAAGAAACAAGATCTCCCGCAATGTAACCTGCTGACGAGATGTGTTCATTATCCCTTCCTGATCCTGTACCCTGCGGAAAATTAGATTGATAGGAAAAGAAAATCAATATGTCATTAATATCCGTCATTAATTCGGCTGACTGCTTTACGTTTATACCAGGTCCTTGTCTTCGATAGCGGAGGAGCGGATTGGAAATATTATGACTGGTCAAAGGTCACGACAATAGTTGCCTTTGGAAGGTATGACCGTGAGCTCCTGTGCCATGCTCATGCAAATAACGTTCGAGTCGTCCTGAAAGGTAATTCATTTGATCACAGGGACTAAACCTGTTCTCGCCAAAGCTAATTAATGAGAAACACAGATGAAGATAGACTGTGCACAGCTGTGACTTCGATATTCTGACTCACTATCCCCAAACATTCCAGAAGTTTCTCCAGCTCTGATACAACTGTTGCAAATTATTCTACATTCCATTTACAACATATCAACAGTCTCACAGTGACAGATAACTCCTGCCTTCAAAGCCTGACATCCTGTTGACAAGTTTTTCACACTTTTGTTGGTATAAACTCCTTTGTCCATGGCGCCATTCTCCCATCGGGCAGCTAAGTGTCGATGCAGGATTCAAAACAGGGGTGTTTTACTCTGAAATCAGCGCCCGTTCTCCAGCCCACAGGGGGATAGTAGGGCGCTGGGGTGGCCCATGCCGCTCCAGCTGCCAATCCCGGCGTGAACCCAGCGTGGGTCCACACGCTGGCCACAACGCCAAATGGCGCAGGAGGAAAGGAGGCTCCCAGCCAGAGAGGCCGGCCCGCCAACCGGTGGGCCCCGATCGCGGGCCAGGCCACCAAGGAGCCCCCCCCCCAGGGTCGGACACCCCCCTCCCTCCAACAGGCTGCCCCCGGACACTTCAACGCCGCGGTCCCGCTGGATCAGAGGATGTTAGAGCGGCGCCGGCGGGACTTGGCTTTTTGTTGACGGCCGCTCGGCCCATCCGGGCTGGAGAATCGGCGCGCCAGCCTGTGCTGGAGAGTTGCTGCATACTACGACCGGCGCCGCGCTGAAGCGCTGATTGTCTGACCCCCCCACCCCCCCGCCTCCCCACTGGCTCCCCTCTTCCACAGACCAGTGAACTGGGCCTTTGTTTTTCAGATTTGCTTTAACTGAGCACCGACCTTTGCTCTCCTATTAACACATTCCGCAACCAGGGGCGATATTCTCCGACCCCCCCCCCACCGGGTGGGAGACTCGGCGGGGGACGGCGTGAATCCGGCCCCTGCCTTCCTCCCAATTTTCCCGCCCCCCCCAAAAACCGGCCCGGCATGAGTCGCGTCGCCCGCCTCATGAATGGCGGGGTCCGGCGTGACTCAATGGGCACCGGGGTCACCCAAATTCTCCGGCCCGCGATGGGCCGAAGTCCCGCCCGTCTGTAGTCGGTGCCGCCGGCGTAAATTAGAGTAGGTCCCTTACCAGCGGGACCTGGTGGCGCGGGCGGGCTCCAGGGTTCCTGGGGGGTCGCAAGGGGATTTGGCCCCTGGAGGTGCCCCCACGGTGGCCTGGCCCGCGGTCGGGGCCCACCGATCCGCCGGCGGGCCTGTGCCGTGGGGGCACTCTATTGTTCCGCATCGGAGGCCGTGGTCTTCCGCCATTCCCGGTGCGGAGGCGATTCTCTGTGCGCATGCGCCGGGATGACGCCAGCACACGCTGGCTCTCCTGCGCATGCGCCAACTCGTGCCGACTGGCAGAGGCCCTTCGGCGCTGGTTGGCGTAGCGCCAAGCCCCTATCCCGCCGGCCGGCAGGGCGCCAACCAATCGGGGGCGGGCTTAGCCACTGAAGGTGCAGAGGATTCTGCACCTTTGGGGCGGCCCGATGCCGGAGTGGTTCACGCCACTCTGTCCCGTTGGGACCCCCCCCCCCCCCCCCGGCCGGGTATGGGAGAATCCCGCCCCTTATCTTTATGTCAATATTAGCACTTCTTCTGTCCTTCATGTTACCATTAACACCCCCTTCATCTTGTGTGCATGACATCTTTGACAATCTTTTTTTGCTCAGACATTTCTCCGAGCATCCATTCTGCCCCACATCCTCACCTCCTCTCCAACTATGATTTATTTATTTACTTTAAAAAATAAATTCAGAGTACCCAATTATTTTCTCCCAATTAAGGAGCCAGTCTGCCTATCCTGCAATCTATCCCTCTTCAGCTCTGAAGAAGAGTCATGCAGACTTGAAAATATTAACTCTGTTTCTCTCTCTACAGGAGCTGTCAGGCCTGCTGAGTCTATCCAGCAGTTCCTGCTTTATCTGACTACTCTCGGGATCTCTTTTAATATTGGTGCGGGAGATCGACCATTGATTATTTTTTGACTTTTCACCTCCAAGACGTGTTGGCCTTTGATGGGTTCCTGAACACTCTTGTATTCAGCCTACAAGTGGGGCGGGGGAATAATTATGCAAAAGGAGTTTGGAGCGCTTAAAAGAATTTTAGAGATGGTAAACTGTTGAAGGGATCTGGTAGTATGGGGAAGGTGAAGAGAAACAGGGACTAAGATTCTTTGTTGTGAGGGGCTGTGGAGAGGCTTATGCAATGATAGTCAAGTGTCTATTGATGTCAATGGGGTCTTCAAGGTTACTCATCACAGGTTACTGCAATTAATTTTTCATGCAGCCACTGATCCGTTGGCTCGTTTCTATCATTTTTTTTTAGCCTATCATAGAACATAGAACATACAGTGCATAAGGAGGCCATTTGGCCCATCGAGTCTGCACCGACCCACTTAAGCCCTCACTTCCACCTTATCCCCGTAACCCAATAACCCTTCCTAACCTTTATGCTCACTAAGGGCAATTTATCATGGCCACTCCACCTACCCTGCACGTCTTTGGGCTGTGGGAGGAAACCCACGCAGGCACAGGGAGAACGTGCAGACTCCGCACAGACAGTGACCCAGCGGGGAATCGAACCTGAGACCCTGGCGCTGTGAAGCCACAGTGCTATCCACTTGTGCTGCTGTGCTGCCCAAATGCAAATTGTATAAATGCTTATAGAAATGCAAACATAACACTAGGGTTTAGAGGAATACAATTCAAAACCTGAGGCTTCACTTAAAAACTTTATCAATCTGTACTAAAAGCAAAAGTAAAAATACAAGAAATACTCAGTAGGTCAAGCAGCAGCTGAGGAAAAACGCTGAGTTAACATCTTAATTAACACATTTATTGTACAGAGCCTTGATTTGGCCAGGCATCGATATTGTCTACCTGTCTAATACAGGTAGGGAATATACAGTGAATGGTAGAACCCTCAAGAGTATTGACAGTCAGAGAGATCTAGGTGTACAGGTCTACAGGTCACTCAAAGGGGCAACACAGGTGGAGAAGGTAATCAAGAAGGCATACGGCATGCTTGCCTTCATTGGCCGGGGCATTGAGTATAAGAATTGGCAAGTCATGTTGCAGCTGTATAGAACCTTAGTTAGGCCACACTTGGAGTATAGTGTTCAATTCTGGTCGCCACACTACCAGAAGGATGTGGAGGATTTAGAGAGGGTGCAGAAGAGATTTACCAGGATGTTGCCTAGTATGGAGGGCATTAGCTATGAGGAGCGGTTGAATAAACTCGGTTTGTTCTCACTGGAACAACGGAGATTGAGAGGCAACCTGATAGAGGTCTACAAAATTATGAGGGACATAGAGAGAGTGGATCGTCAGAGGCTTTTCCCAGGGTAGTGGGGTCAATTACTAAGGGGCATAGGTTTAAGGTGCGAGGGGCAAGATTTAGAGGAGATGTGTGAGGCAAGTCTTTTACACAGAGGGTAGTGGGTGCCTGGAACTCGCCACCAGAGGAGGTGGTGGAAGCAGGGACGATAGTGACGTCTAAGTGGCGGCTTGACAAATACATGAATAGGATGGGAATAGAGGGATATGGACCCCGGAAGTGTGGAAGATTTTAGTTTAGAGGGGCAACATGGTCGGCGCAGGACTGGAGGGCCGAAGGGCCTGTTCCTGTGCTGTACATTTCTTTGTTCATTGTTCTTTGAACACAGCTGTATCTGCTCACCACAAAAACTGAAGTAGGCTCACTGGAAAAAACCCACAAATAAATTTACAGCCATCAGGAAAGACTGGGCAGGCTAAGCCCCAGAGGTGTCTCCAAGGATGTGCAGGTTAGGTGGATTGGCCATGCTAAATTGCCCTTAGTATCCAAAAACGTTAGGTGGGGTTACTGAGTTACTGGGATGGGGTAGTGTGGGCTTAAGTAGGGTGCTCTTTCTAAGGGCCGGTGCAGACTTGATGGGCCAAATGCCTCCTTCTGCACTGTAAATTCTATGGTGCTATGATGCTCGATGTTGTAAGCTGGGAAACTCTACAAACTGATTATAAGCTTTCCATTTACTGTTCTGGGGTAAAGAAAAATCCAATGATTTTCAGTGTTTGGAGGCTGTAGAGGCATTTTACAAGGCCTGAGTATTAAGCCAGCCTTAACGTGGGGTTCGTCCCTCATTGTTAGGCCTTTGCTTAATAAACAGAGCAGACACATAGCCTGGTTAAGATGGCTTTATTAACCCAAGCTTAGTTTTGTGTACACGTGGATGAGATCTGGATGCTTGCCAAGATCTATCTACTAAACACTGATATAAACACATCAATTATCTAATTTCCAAAAATCAATAGTCCACCACAGTTGGACTTGATCCAATCCCTGAAGCTGTTATGTCCAAACCTATCCAATAAAATTGTGATCAACCCATGATTGAGCCTCATCTTCTTACCAGTTGTTTACCAAAAGGCTTGACGTCAATCTTAAATTGTTTTCCCCATCGTCCTGCCGACCCTTCGTTCAGCTAAAAACAGGATGGCAGAACTTGCATCCTTTTTACTCCATGGATCGTTTCAGAGAGCCAGGATATCAGAAGTGGCTTCCTTTTCTCTTGCAGAGGATATTGGGAGCTACTGATAAAAACTTGCTTACTATGTAATCTGCTGATCACACATCTCCTGTGTCTCAAAAACATGGGCAGGTTAGTTAGCCTAAATCCCATCGTACATTGTAGCCACTGCTTGCAGCCAGAGTTCACATGATTATCACTACTATGTCCCAAAATAAAGGTTTAATGGTTAATAATGATTACCCAGTACACTTTCTATAATTAATCTCAATTCTTAATAAACTAACTTATGTAAAACTACTCTAGTGGCATCCTAGATATTCAGTGTTAAGAAGTCTTATCGCTGGACACCCCGTTCAGCGCCAGGCTGAGGCACTTGAAGAAAAGTTACAGGAGGGCACAGAGAAACCTTGGTAATAATGTGGACTATTTCGACAAAATGTAATTGAATAAATAACAGGACATGCAAATACTCCATCTCTCTTATAACAAAAACAGAAAGTACTGGCTAATCTCAGTAGGTCTGACAGCACATGTGGAGAGAAAGGGGAGCTAACGTTTCGAGTCTGGATGACTCTTTGTTAAAGCTAGAGAGAGCTGGGAATGAGGTCAGATTTATTCTGTAGTTAGGGGGGGAAATGATGGAGTGGTGGGGCTGGATAGGTGGACCAGCGATAGATGGAGATAGACGAAGATATCGAGGACAGAAGGAATGTAAATGGGGGTGATTAAGGCGAAGAAGGGAGCTGATAGTAGCACATAAAGAGATTAGAGTGCGTAAATGGCAGAACAAAGGTAAGCAGTGTGTAAAGGGCAACTCGGAACAGTTGGCCAAAGTGGAGTGCAGGGGAAGGGGAGGGGAAGAATGGTGAGGGAAAAACGGATCAATGGAAGAAATGAAAATAAAAATAAATTGACAGAAATAAAAATGGGGTAAAGGTGGTGGAGAGAGTTCACAATCTGAAGTTGTTGAACTCAAAAGTTAAGTCCAGAATGTGCCTCCATCTCTCCTTTCTAGCTCAGAAGGTTAGGTTTTCTCCAGGAGCTAAAACAGGGGAGGCACTGAGTGAAAATGAAAAATGAAATGAAAATCGCTTATTGTCACGAGTAGGCTTCAATGAAGTTACTGTGAAAAGCCCCTAGTCGCCACATTCCGGCGCCTGTCCGGGGAGGCTGGTACGGGAATCGAACCATGCTGCTGGCCTGCTTGGTCTGCTTTAAAAGCCAGCGATTTAGCCCAGTGAGCTAAACCAGCCCCTTTGGCATTGCCAAGATGTTGGCATTTCTCATGAGGTATTAAACAAAGGTTCCAGCTGCCAATTCTGGAGGAAATGGCAGATTACATTGGCACAATTTGAAAGAAACACGGACTTCTCGTGGTGTTCTGGCAAACATACATCCTTCAACCAACGCCACCAAAAATACAGTTAACGTTAACTAGTCAATTCTTGAATTTCATTTGAGGGTCCTTACCGGAGACCAATTAAGCTGCCACATCTGCTTTGAAAACAATATGATTAAACTCCAAAAGTAATTCATCGACTGAAATATTCAAGGACATCCTGAGGATGTGCAAGGCACGATGTAAATAGCTTTTGGAAAAGATACTGAGGGACAGGATATATGCACATTTGGAGGAAAATAGACTAGTTAGTGACAGACAGCATGGTTTTGTACGGGGAAGGTCATGTCTCACCAATTTGATTGAGTTTTTTTGAAGAGGTGAAAAGAAAATTGATGAAGGAAGGGCTGTGGATGCAGTTTATATGGACTTTAGTAAGGCGTTTACATAGAACATAGAACATAGAACAGTACAGCACAGAACAGGCCCTTCAGCCCTCAATGTTGTGCCGAGCCATGATCATCCCACTCAAACCCACATATCCACCCTATACCCGTAACGCAACAACCCCCCCTACCTTACTTTTTTATTAGGACACTCCGGGCAATTTAGCATGGCCAATCCACCTAACCCGCACATCTTTGGACTGTGGGAGGAAACCGGAGCACCCGGAGGAAACCCACGCACACAGGGGGAGGACGTGCAGACTCCACACAGACAGTGACCCAGCCGGGAATCGAACCTGGGACCCTGGAGCTGTGAAGCATTTATGCTAATCACCATGCTACCCTGCTGCCCTGAGGTCCTTTGACAAGGTCCCATATGGCAGACTGGTACAAAAACTAAAATCACATAGGATTCGGGGTGGGCTGGCTTGATGGATAAAGAACTGGCTTGGTTACAGAAGGCAGAGAGTAGCAGTGGAAGGGTGTTTTTTTCTGAATGAAGATCTGTAGCTTGTGGTGTTCCGCAGGGATCCGTGCTGGGACCTCTGTTGTTTGTAGTATATATAAATGATTTGGAGGAAAATGTGGGTGGTATGATTAGAAAGTTTGCGGATGACATAAAGATTGGCGGAGTTTCTGATAGTGGCGAAGATTGTCAGAGGATACAACGGGATATAGATAGTTGGAGACTTGGGCACAGAAATGGTAGAGGGTGTTTAATCCGGACAAATGTGAGGTGATGTATTTTGGAGGACCAAATCTAGGTATACATTATACTGTAAATGGCAGAATCCTTAGGAGCATTAACATACAGAGAAATCTGGGTGTGCAGGTCCACTAAAAGTGGCAACACAGGTGGCCATGGTGATTAAGAAAGCATATTGCATGCTTGCATTCATCAGCTGCGGCATTGAGTACAAGAATTGGGAAATAATGTTGCAGCGATATAATATCTTGGTTAGGCCGCATTTGGAGTATTGCGTGCAGTTCTGGTCACCACATTATCAGAAGGACGTGGAAGCTTTGCAGAGAGGGCAAAGAAGGTTCACCAGGATGTTGCCTGGTCTCGAGGGTGCTGGTAATTAGGAGAGGTTGAATAAACTATGATTGTTTTCACTGGAAAGACGGAGGCTGAGGGGAGACCTGATAGGGGTCTACAAAATTATGAGAGGCATAAACAGGTGGACAATCAGAGGCTTTTTCCAAGGGTGGAAGTGTCAATTACAAGGCGGCACAGTTCAAGGTGAGAGGGGGAAACGTTTACGGGAGATGTGCGGGGTAAGTTTTTCACACAGAGAGTGGTGGGTGCCTGGAATGCGCTGCCAGAGGATGTGGTGGAAGCCGGCACATTAGCAACATTTAAGAGGCATCTGGCTGGGTTCATGAATAGGGAGAAAATAGAGGGATACGGACCGAGTAAGGGCAGAAGGGTTTTCTTTGTTAGAGCATCATGGTCGGCACAGGCGTGGAGGACTGATTGGCCTGTTCCTGTGCTGTACTTTTCTTTGTTAGTATCATAGAATTTACAGTGTGAAAGAGGCCATTCAGCCCATTGAGTCTGCACCGGAAGACACTTCCACCCTTAGAAAAAGCCTCTGATTGTCCACCTGTTTATGCCTCTCATAATTTTGTAGGCCCCTATCAGGTCTCCCCCTCAGCCTCCGTCTTTCCAGTGAAAATAATCATAGTTTATTCAACCTCTCCTTGGAAAAAGCACCCTACCCAAACCCACTCCTTCACCATATCCCCATAACCCCACCTAACCTTTTTGGATACTGAGGACAATTTAGCAAGGCCAATGCACCTAGCCTGCACATCTTTGGACTGTGGGAACCGGGAATCGAACATGAGACCCTGGAGTTGTGAAGCAACTGTGCGAACCGCTGTGCTACCATGCTGCCCACCTGCTCTTTGTCCTTTGTAAAGGTCTAGCTAAATCTTCATTTCCTACTATCGACTCAGCACTGTTTGGCAAAATGCTGTGAGATTATCTGTTCTGCGAACAAAGCTGTATAAACATTTGTTATTCTTTCTTTCTGCTTCACCAGCAACTATACCACAGCACAACTTATTAAACAGAAATAAGCGAACAGTTTGGATCAAAAAAAAAATATCGTTGGCAAGAAGGCAATTTATGGATGGCATCAATATGGGAATATGGGAAACTGATGCTCCTGGGTCAGAATATTCTCGTGCATTATCTGAGCTGGTCGAGGAAGCCACACAAATCTTCCACCGAGAAATCCCAGGTTCTCAGGTAAAAGAGCTGTGACATTTAAACGGGGAGAAGCAATTTAGTTTCTCACTTATAATAATGATGTGGAGATGCCGGTGTTGGACTGGGGTGGGCCCAGTAAGAAGCCTTACAACACCAGGTTGACGTGCAACAGATTTCTTTGGAATCACTAGCTTTCGGAGCGTAGCTCCTTCATCAGGTGAGTGAAGAGGTAGGTTACACAAACACAGCATATACAGACAAAGATGCAAGATGATACTTTGAATGCGGGTCTTTGCAGGTAATTAAGTCTTTACAGGTCCAGACGGTGCAACTGGAGAGAGGGACAATCACCGGTTAAAGAGGTGTGAATTGTCTCAAGCCAGGACAGTTGGTCGGATTTCACAAGCCCAGGCCAGATGGTGGGGGGTTAAATGATTATAACGAAACATGGACAGTTTTATGGACATGTAAATTGAAAAATCGTCTGCTTGTTGTTTGTAAGTGTGCATCGTCTTGTTACAAAGCTGCTCAGATCTGATATTTTAGCTTAGAACATAGAACAGTACAGCACAGAACAGGCCCTTCAGCCCTCAATGTTGTGCCGAGCCATGATCACCCTACTCAAACCCACGTATCCACCCTATACCCGTAACCCAACAACATCCCCCTTAACCTTACTTTTATTAGGACTCTACGGGCAATTTAGCATGGCCAATCCACGTAACCCGCACATCTTTGGACTGTGGGAGGAAACTGGAGCACCCGGAGGAAACCCACGCACACAGGGGGAGGACATGCAGACTCCACACAGACAGTGACCCAGCCGGGAATCGAACCTGGGACCCTGGAGCTGTGAAGCATTTATGCTAACCACCATGCTACCCTGCTGCCCCAGCTTGAATCATCTTAAGCTGGATGTTTAGCTGGCCTGGTGATATCGCCTTCGTCACTCAGAATTGAAGCTCAGTTACAATTGGGATGGCCTGGCTTAAACTGTAATTTTCACACAAGTATAAGAAAGGCACTATGCAGCCCACCCTGTCTGTGTCCGCTCTTTGAGAAGCATAACCATTTCAACCCATCCTTGTTTTCTCAAATGCTTTACAATTTTTATGTATGTTCACATATTTATTCCCTATTGAGTTATTGTTGAATCTGCTTCTAACCATCCTTTCACACAGAACATGGCAGATCAAAACAACTCACTGCATTTAAAAAAAATCTCCTTTTACCTCCTCTGGTACTTTGAAGGACCACTACAACAAACATTTTAATAACGCATTAAATTAAAATAATGTTACCAGGACTGATGACGCAATCCAGCCCCTGGGGTACCCACCGGTCATGGAGAAAATAAATAAATTCCTCAAGTGAACCATAAAGAGAAGGATAGCTGGGGTGGGATTCTCCGACCCCCCGCCGGGTCGGAGAATTAGCGTGGGCGGCGAGAAACCCGCTCCGACGCCGGCTGCCAAATTCTCCGGCGCCGATTTTTTGTCAGGGCGGGGATCACGTCGCGCCTGTTGGGGGCCGTTGGCAGTGCCCCACTCCCGGCGATTCTCCGGGCCCTGATGGGCCAAGCGACTGCCCGTTTCCGGCCGGTCCTGACGGCGTGAAATGGACATGCTCCATACCGGTGGGACCTGGCTCTGAGGGCGGCCTGCGGAGTTCTCGGGGGGGTCGCAGGGGTATCCGGTCTTAGGGGGGCCCCACGGTGGCCTGGCCCAGGATCGGGGTCCACCGATCTGCTGACAGGGCCTGTGCCGTGGGGGAATTCTTTCCCTCCGCACCGGACGATGGGCGATGGCCGGCGGGGAGAAGAAACCCCCTGCACATGCGCAGGAGTCACACGAGAGGTTCTGCGCATGCGGCAGAACACGCTGGCGCTCCCGCGCATGGGCCAACTCGCGCCGGACGGCGGAGGCCCTTCAGCGCTGGTTGTCGTGGCGTCAACCACTCCAGCGCTGGCCTAGCCCCCGGAAGTGTGGAGGATTCCTCACCTACCGTGCGGCCCAGCACCGGAGTGGTTCACGCCACTCTTTGGCGACAGTACGGTCCATCCAGCCGGTTGTGGGAGAATCCCGGCCCTGGACTCTAGTCCTGAAAGACATGCTTGTTAGGTCATTTGGACATTCTGAATTCTCCCTCAGTGTGCCCGAACATCATTGATGTGGAGGCTTTGGATAGAGTGCAGAGGAGGTTTACCAGCACGTTGCATGGTCTGGAGGGTGTTAGCTATGCAGAGGCTGAATAGACTCGGACAGTTTTCATTAGAAAGATGGAGGTTGAGGAGTGACCTGATAGAGGTCTACAAGATCATGAGGGTCTTGGATAGAGTGGATGGGCAGGCATCCTTTCCCAGGGTGGAGGAGTTAGTCACCAGGGGACATAGGTTTAAGTTCTGTGGGGCAAAGTTTAGAGGAGATGTATGAGGCAGGACTTTTACACTGAGGGTGGTGAGTGTCTGGAATGCGTTCTCAGGGGAGGTTGTGGACGCAGATACATGAACGGCGTTCAAAGGCATCTTGACAAACATGTAGAAAGGATGAGTATAGCGGGAAATGGCACAAGGAAGTGCTGAGGGTTTTGGCAAAAGGTGATATCTTGACCGCTACAGGCTTGGAGGGCCAGAGGGCCTCTTCCTGTGCTGTATTGTTCTTTGTTCTTTGCAGTGTTAATGTAAGCCTACTTATGTCAATAATAATACTTATTATTATTATACTCGTTACCAGGACAGCTAGACATTAGTTGTAACAAGAGTTCCAGTCTTTATGGCCTGTAGATATCCCTCTCTCTCTATTAGAGACAATTGGTTATATAGCGTATGGGGGCACCATTCCACATCAGGCAGAATGGAGTTTGGTCCCAAGTCTACCTTAGTTGGTATGGGTATGGACACAGCTGGATCATTCTGAATCACCTTAAACCTAGATTCTTTAGTTATCGGCCGCCTACCATTGCGGTCACTGTATCCAGAAGGAGTACCTGAGCAAGACTCCCTCCGTGTTCAAGCGAAGGCAAACATCCAGCAGAGGGCAGCAGAGCGGAGCCGCTGAGTGGCTGTTGCGGGGAAAATTTGCATCAGTGCATTGCGGGCACTGTATTCAGAGGGTGCAACTGAGCAAGACACCCTCGATGTTCAAGTGCAGGCAAGCATCCAGCAGAGCGGAGCTGCTGATTTTCTGTTGCGTCAATATTTGCATCAGTGCATTGCGGTCATTGTATCCAGAAAGTGTATCTGAGCAAGACACCCTACGTGTTCAACTGAAGGCAAACATCCAGCAGAGGACAGCAGAGCAGAGCCGCTGAGTGGCTGTAGCGGGGTAAATTTGCATCAGTGCATTGTGGTCACTGTATCCAGAAGGTGTATCTGAGCAAGAACCCTGGGTGTTTAAGTGAAGGCAAGCAGCCAGCACAGGGCAGCAGAGCAGAGCCGCTTATTGGCTGTAGTGGGGAATATTTGCATCAGTGCATTGCGGACTCTGTATCCAGAGGGTGTATCCGAGCAAGACACCACCTGTGTTCAAGTCAAGGCAAGAATCGAGCAGAGTGGAGCCACTTATTGGCTGTTGCTGAGAAAATTTGCATAAGTGCATTATAGTCACTGTATCCAGATGGTATACCTGAGCAAGACACCCTGCGTGTTCAAGTGAAGGTAACCATTGAGCAGAGCGGAGCCGCTGTTTGGCCGAGTGTAAATTTTGCATCAGTGTATTGTGGTCACTGTATCCAGAAGGTGTACCTGAGCAAGGCTCCCTGGGTGTTCAAGTTAAGGCAAGCATCCGACCCGACCGCAAACTAGACGCTACGTCCAGACTCCTGATGGAAACGGTAAAAGACGCCAAGCTGCTCGACGTCTTCAGCAACCCTGCAGACGGAGCGCAGCGTAGATACACATGGTCACGGCTGGACGGGTCCGTCTGCTCCAGGATAGACTTCTTCTTTGTGTCCGGTGTTTTCACGGTCAGGCCCACCGATGTTAAGCCGGTGTTCTTCTCTGATCACTGCCTCCTACTGGCTGACTGCCACCTGCAGGAAAACCAGAGGGTGGGCAGGGGGACATCGAAGCTGAATGTAAAACTGTTGACTCCAGAGAACCTTAAGGAACTTAAAAGGGATTACAAAGGTTGGAGAACCGTGAAACCCCTCTTTGAGTCTCCACATCTCTGGTGGGAAGCAATCAAGGGGAACATCAAAAGGTTTTTCATCCTCAAAGGCATTCAAAAAGTGAGAGAGAGACGAGGGGTCATGTCCAGGCTCCAGAAAAGCATGCAGAATTTGCTCCAGCTGCAGTCGATGGGGGTTGATGTCAAGGAGAATCTCCAAGAGGTGAAGAGCCAGCAAGCCTCGCTCTACACCTCAGAGGCCTCCAAGGTTATCTTCCGTTCCAGAGTCCGCTCCGTGGAGCAGGATGAAAAGTGCTCACGCTTCTTCTTCCAAAAGGTGCACAGAGAGACCTCTGTGATCAGCAGCCTGAAGGAAGAAGATGGCTCTGTAAAGTCATCGCAGTCTGACATCCTGAGGATCAGTCAATCCTTTTATGCCGGACTGTATGATCTGAAGCCAACAGACAGTACTGTTACCCAGACCTTCCTGTTGTTTATCACGGAAGTCTTGGCCGACAGCGAGCAGGAAAACCTGGACAAACCACTAACTCTGGACGAGCTGACAAAGGCCGTCAGGTCCATTGAGATGAGTAAAACTCCCGGAAGCGACGGCCTGCCTGCTGAGTTGTATTCGGCTCTGTGGGACTGGATGGGCCCAGACCTGCTGGAAGTGTACGAGAGTATGCTTCTGGATGGCAGCATGTCAGAATCCATGAGGAAAGGCATCATCACCCTCATCTACAAGCAGAAGGGGGAAAGGGAAGAAATTCGAAATTGGCGACCCATTTCGCTGTTGAATGTAGATTACAAAATTCTAGCCAAGGTCATCGCCAATCGGGTCAGGTCTCCTCTGGAGTCGGTGATCCACCCTGACCAGACCTGTGCTGTACCCGGCAGGAAGATCTCTGATAGCCTCGCGCTGCTCAGGGATACGATCGCCTACGTGCAGGACAGGAGGGTGGACACCTGCCTCATCAGCCTTGACCAGGAGAAGGCTTTTGACAGAATATCGCACACCTACATGATGGATGTGCTCACCAAAATGGGGTTTGGGGAGGGAATTCGCAATTGTATCAAACTGCTCTACACAGCCATCTATAGCGCAGTCTCAATCAATGGGTGGGAATCAGAAAAGTTTCAGATCAAATCTGGAGTCAGGCAGGGCTGCCCTCTCTCCTCGGCCCTGTTTGTGTGCTGCATAGAACCTTTTGCCGAGTCCATCAGGAAGGATCCGGGTATGAGAGGAGTGACGATTCCAGGCAGCGGAGGCACGCAAGTCAAGGCCTCCCTGTACATGGACGACGTCGCCGAATTCTGCTCGGATCCCGCGTCTGTACGCAGGCTCTTGGATGCCTGCGACCAGTTTGAACTGGCCTCAGGAGCCAAGGTAAACCGCGGCAAAGTAAAACAGAAACTGGGCTGGTGGGAGCAACGCTCCCTCTCCATTGCGGGCAAAACCCTGGTCATCAGGTGTGAGGTGCTCTCGGTGTTACTGTACGTGGCGCAGGTCTGGCCCATCACTCGGACCTACGCCGCAGCAGTCACCCGGGCCATCTTCAAATTCATCTGGAGATCCAAGATGGACCATGTCCGAAGGGACACCATGTACAAACCTCTGGATAAAGGAGGGAGGAACATACCCAACGCCTCCCTCATCCTGATTGCCACCTTTGTGTGCAGCTGCATCAAGCTGTGCGTGGACCCCCGATATGCAAACACCAAGTGTCACTATATACTGAGATTCTACCTGTCCCTGGTGTTACGAAGGATGGGCCTGGCCTCATTGCCGCGGAACGCTGCAAGTAGTTGGACCGTGCCGTACCACCTGTCCCTCGTAGAAACATTTTTGAAGGAAAACACCTTTGACCACGAGACAATGAAGCAGTGGTCAGCACGTAATGTACTCGAGGCCCTCAGGGAAAAGGAGACTGTGGAGGACGTTGGACGGTTCCCTGAGCAGACTGTCAGAGTCATCTGGCAGAACGCCTCATCACCAGAACTGTCAAACAAGCACCAAGACCTCGCTTGGTTGGTGGTGAGAAGGGCCCTCCCTGTCAGATTTTTCATGTACACCCGAAGGCTCAGCCCCGTTGCACGCTGCCCTCGGAGTGACTGTGGGGGAAATGAGATGATCACCCAGCTCCTTGTGGAATGTGCCTTGGCAAAGAAGGTCTGGAGCGAGATGCAGTGGGATTTGTCCAGGTTCATCCCGAGCAGCTCTGTGACACAGGACTCTGTGCTCTACGGACTGTTTCCAGGGACACACACCGAGACAAACATCAACTGCTGCTGGAAGGTCATTAACTCGGTGAAAGACGGTCTTTGGTCTGCCTGTAACTTCCAGTGCGAAGAATTGTCCTCGACCGTGTGTTGCAGACTGGCACATTCCAAGGTCCAGGACTACGTGCTGAGGGACGCACTCAAGCTTGGGGCAGCTGCCGCCAAGGCACAATGGGGAAAGACCACAGTGTAAGGTCTGACCAGCAAACGTACACCAAGGGGCTGGTAACTGTGTAAAACCCCTCGGTCCGGGTCTTCAACACTCCAATGTATAAAAGAAACATGACAATGTAAATATTTAAGAAAGAATTGTAATATAAAGAGGGATATGTGTGTAATGTCATACCAATTGAACAGAAGAAAGACAAGGGAACATGTAACTTTGATGGAAATGTACAGTCAAGACAATTTGAATTGTTCTGTAATGTTTATTAGAGATTTTATGAATAAAGTATATTTTTTGAAAAAAAAACTTTGCATCAGTGCATCGCAGTCACTGTATCCAGAAGATGTACATGAGCAAGACACCCTCTGTGTTCATGTGAAGCCAAGTATCCAGCAGAGTGGAGCTGCTGTTTGGCCCTCACGGGGAAACTTTGCATCAGTGTATTGCAGTCACTGTATCCAGCGGGTGTACCTGAATAATACACTCTCTGTTTCAAGTGAAGAAAAGCATCCAACAGAGTGGAGCTACTGATTGGCTGTTGCGGGGAAAATTTGCATCAGTGCATTGCGGTCACTGTATCCAGAAGGTGTACCTGAGCAAGGCTCCCTGGGTGTTCAAGTGAAGGCAACCATTGAGCAGAGTGGAGCTGTGGATTGGCTGTTGTGGGGAAAATTTGCATCAGTGCATTGTGGTCACTGTATCCAGAATGTGGAGATGCCGGCGTTGGACTGGGGTGAGCACAGTAAGAAGTCTTACAACACCAGGTTAAAGTCCAACAGGTTTGTTTCAAACACGAGCTTTCGGAGCACGGCTCCTTCTTCACCTGAAGAAGGAGCCGTGCTCCGAAAGCTCGTGTTTGAAACAAACCTGTTGGACTTTAACCTGGTGTTGTAAGACTTCTTACTGTATCCAGAAGGTGTACCTGAGCAAGTCGCCCTCTGTGTTCAAGTGAAGGCAAGCATCCAACAGAGCGGAGCCGCTGTTTGGCCGAGTGTAAAATTTGCATCAGTGCATTGTGGTCACTGTATCCAGAAGGTGTACCTGAGCAAGTCGCCCTCTGTGTTCAAGTGAAGGCAAGCATCCAGCAGAGGGCAGCACAGTGGAGTCACTGATTGTCTGTTGTGGGGAAAATTTGTATCAGTGCATTGTGGTCACTGGTGAATCTTAATAAAATGAAGTGTGAGTTGGCATTGATAGATTGAGGACAGTTAATTAAAGGGATGACAGTAGATAAACAATGGCAAACATTCAAGGAATCTATGGAGGAGCTACAGCAACTGTTCATTCCTGTCTGGCACAAAAGCAAAGGGGGTAAGAGCGTCAATCCATAGCTGTAAATTGAAAATGGCTTATTGTCACAAGTAGGCTTCAAATGAAGTAACTGTGAAAAGCCCCTAGTCGCCACATTCCGGCGCCTGTTCGGGGAGGCTGATATGAGAATCGAACCGTGCTGCTGGCCTACCTTGGTCTGCATTCAAAGCCAGCGATTTAGCCCTGTGCTAAAATTAGAAATAGTATCCAATATGCCAGGGCACCGATGTGGCGGGGGTAGCACGCGAGCTGGCAACCGGGCCTGCCATGCTGCCGTGGCACCTGGTTGTGCATGGGGGGTATACCAATGATGAAACCCTGTCTACTCCCACCCCCTACAGATTGTACAATGTTCAGCCATCACCCAACGTTGTTGGCCGCCGTGGCGGGTGCTGCTGCCCGGCATTAGGCACAGTGGGAGGTGGAGCATGGGCATGAGAGGGAGGTGGTGGAGTCTGCTGTGGAGCAGCGGGCCGCAGTGGGGTACGTGCAAGCCGCCCAGGCCGCAGTGCCGCACGCCCGACTGGCACAGGAGGGGCACCACGCCGTGCGGGTGCCACAGCACGGGGAAGCCGAGGGGGAGGAGGAGGGGGTAGAGGAGGAGGAGGAGGGTGTGCCATGGCCACGGAGGCGTCCAATGCGACTCCGTGTGTACCGGCCCCGCATGTCCTTCGAGGACCTCCCAGACAGGGCGTGCAGGCGGAGACTCCGGCTGAGCCGTGAGACCGTCGCCCACATCTGCCACCTGATGGCACACCCGGCACCACGCGGGACCCGGGGTGGACATGCCATCTCGGTGGCCATCAAGGTGAAGGACGCCCCCAACGTCTTTGCGACGTGGTCGTTCCAGTCGCTGAGTGGGGACCTGTCTGGCATCTCCCAGCCATCAGTGCACAGGTGCATCCGGGCCGTCACCGACACCCTGTACGACATCGCGGAAGGGTACAGTTCGCTGCGGACAGTTCCCACCAGGATGCCCTCGCAGCGGGGTTCGCCACTGCTGCCCAGATGCCATTGGTGCAGGGGGCAATTGATGGATTGCACATCGCCATGCAGCCCACCTCGGAGGAATGGACCCTGTGCCTAAACAGGACGGGTACACATTCAATGAACGCACAGGTTGTCTGCGACCAGAGGATGACAATTCTGCACCGGGTACCCTGGCAGTCGGCATGACTACTTTATCCCGGCCCAATCGTTCATCCCTGCCATGTTCGAGGGACAACTCCCCCGGCTGCGGGGCTGGTTGCTGGGCAACAGGGGTTACCCATTGCGGTCGTGGCTGATGACGCCCATACGGAGGCCACAGACCGACGCGGAGAACAGCTACAATGATGCCCATGCCGCGACCAGGGGTGTGGTCGAGAGGGGCTTTGGG
This sequence comes from Scyliorhinus canicula, assembly GCF_902713615.1. Lineage (NCBI taxonomy): Eukaryota > Metazoa > Chordata > Chondrichthyes > Carcharhiniformes > Scyliorhinidae > Scyliorhinus > Scyliorhinus canicula. The sequence goes on along the minus strand of NC_052149.1, from coordinate 7,282,165 downwards.
CTGCTCAAGATGTGCTTCAAATGCCTGGACCACTCTGGAGGGGCCCTCCAGTACCCGTCGGAGAGGGTCGGCCTCATCGTCGTGGCCTGTTGCATCCTGCACAACATAGCCCAGCAGAGGGGCGATGTGCTGGAGGAGGAGGAGGACGGTCAGGATGAGGGGAACTCCTCCCCCTCAGAGGGGGATGGTGAGGGGGGAGCCGATGCACGGGACATGGGGGATGGACAGGAACACGAGGCTGCCCGGCGCTGCCGGCTGGGCCAGGAGGCACGGGAGGCGCTGGTAGCTGCCCGTTTCGGCGACCACGGTGGGCCGCAGTAGTCATGGGAATCGGCACAGTCAGCGGGTTCGACACCTCCCCAACGGACGGCCACCCTCACCTCCCCCACCCCCAACCCCACCTCCACCACAACACCCCCACCTCCCCCACCCCCAACCCCACCCCCACCACAACACCCTCACCTCCCCCACCCCCAACCCCACCCCCACCACAACACCCTCACCTCCCCCACCCCACCCCACCACAACACCCTCACCCCCCCCACCCCCACCCCCACCCCCACCTCCACCACAACACCCTCACCCCCCCCCCCCACCCCACCACAACACCCTCACCCCCCCCACCCCCACCCCCACCTCCACCACAACACCCCCACCCCAAACCCCCACAACACCCTCACCCCCCCACCCCCACCCCCACCATAACACCCTCACCTCCCCCACCCCCACCCCACCACAACACCCTCACCCCCCCACCCCCAACCCCACCCCCACCTCCACCACAACACCCCCACTCCCACAACACCCTCACCCCCCCACCCCCACCCCCACCACAACACCCTCACCTCCCCCACCCCCACCCCCACCCCCACCCCCACCACAACACTCTCACCCCCCCACCCCCACCCCCACCACAACACCCCCACCCCCAACCCCACCACCACAACACCCTCAGCCCCCCCACCCCAAACCCCACCCCCACCCCCACCCCCACCTCCACCACAACACCTTCACCCCCCCACCCCCACCCCCACCCCCACCTCCACCACAACACCCTCACCCCCCCACCCCCAACCCCACCCCCACCACCACCCCCACCACCACCACAACACCCTCACCCCCCACCCCACCCCCACAACACCCTCACCTCCCCCAACCCCACCCCCACCCCCACCCCCGCCACCACCCCCACCTCCCCCAACCCCACCCCGCCCCACCCCACCCCCACCCCTGCCACCACCACAACACCCTCACACCCCCACCCCCACCCCCACCCCCCGCCACCACCACAACACACTCACCCCCCCACCCCCACCCCCACCACAACACCCTCACCTCCCCCACCCCCACCCCCGCCACCACCACAACACCCTCACCCCTCCACCCCCACCCCCACCACAACACCCTCACCTCCCCCACCCCCACCCCCACCACAACACCCTCACCTCCCCCACCCCCACCCCCACCACAACACCCTCACCTCCCCCACCCCCACCCTCGCCACCACCACAACACCCTCACCTTCCCCCACCCCCACCTCCCCCACCCCCACCACAATATCCTCACCTCCCCCACCCCCACCCCCACCCCCGCCACCACCACAACACCCTCAGCTCCCCCACCCCCACCCCCACCCCCGCCACCACCACAACACCCTCACCTCCCCACCCCCACCCCCACTCCCACACCCGCCACCACCACAACACCCTCAGCTCCCCCACCCCCACCCCCAACCCCCCCCCACCACCACCACAATATCCTCACCTCCCCCAACCCCACCAGCACAACACCATCACCTCCCCCCCACCCCCCCCACCCCCACCACAATATCCTCACCTCCCCCCCCCCCACCCCCGCCCCCACCACAACACCCTCACCTCCCCCACCCCCACCCCCACCCCCACTCCCACCACCACAACACCCGCATGCACACCACCCCTCCATGACACATCCGTCTGTGGCACAAGGGGACGGGGGCACGGTCGATGGTGTACGCAGCTCTGCTACAAGGCATGAAGGATGATGACAGCCTGCTCTGCGATGGGCTCCCAGCCATACATCGCTCGACAATGTCTGACTCATGGTCACAACACGACCCTTCACCTGGGTGGACTCTGCAGGCAGCCCTGACACTGCATCTCATCGCCCTGTCGTATGGCCGGGGACAGGCTGGCGCGGGGGAACCGTGGGGAGGGTGTGGGGGCCGCAGGTCACACGCACCGGAGCCCAATCTCTATCGCAGCACGCCTCACACATACTGGCACACAGTTCCCACCCCCATAGGTGTGGAATGTGTTTACTAACGTCCTGTACATGTGCTCGAGCCCATCTCGCTAATCTGTGCCCTGCACCTGTGTCAACTCACTCAGGCGTGTCCACCTTTCTGGCCTTACGTGTTCCCCCAGACGGTACAGCAGAACTGGAGGTGGACTCCTGTGATTCCTGCCCTGTAACTGGCCCATTGCTTCCTGTGTGACGGGCAGCCCTGTCCCAGGCCGCGGAGGCCCCATGCCCGGATAGCCCCAGGCCTTGCAGGCTCAGACCCGTGCCTGACACCGTCGCCACCATTATCTCCACTGCGGACGACACCCGTGCGGTGTTGGCCTGTGTGCCTGTCATGACCTTCACCATTTCCTGCTCCTGGACGCGGATATGCTCCTCCACCTGCATCTGCAGGTGCTGGAAACCGGCCGTCACCTCCTCACACTCCTGGGTCCCCGACTGCATCGGGTCCATGGGTGGGTGGGGGAACACCAGGAACCCGGGACCCGTCTGAGCGGCAGGTGTTTGCCGGGGCTGGGCTGCCCTCCCACCGTCCGGCCCCTCGGCTGCTCCTACCTCTACCTGCTGTCCCGGAGCGGCTGTTCGGTGCGCATCAGTTAGTGTCCCAGAAGCCTCATCACTAACATGGCCAACCGAGGTGAGTGTGTCTGCGATGGCGGGGGGGCGGGGGGGGGGGGGGGGGGGGGGGGGGGGATAACTGTGACGCAACCTCAGTATCTTCATCGGACCTGTGGTTGGAGGGCTCCCGGGGTGCCGTGTCCTGTCTGTCCGTCCCCTCCGTGTTGTTGTCATGTTGTGTCCTTTCATGTCTGACTGTCCCCTGTGTGCTGGTGTCCTGGAGGGGAGAGGGCTGGAGGGGAGAGGGCTGGGGGGAAAGGGCTGGGGGAGAGGACTGGGGGGGGGGGGCTGGGGGAGAGGGCTGAGGGGAGAGGGCTGAGGAGGAGGGCTGGAGGGGAAAGGGCTGGGGGACAGGGCTGAGGGGGGAGGGCTGGGGGAGAGGGCTGAGGGGAGAGGGCTGAGGGGAAAGGGCTGAGGGGAGAGGGCTGGGGGGAGAGGGCTGAGGGGGGAGGGCTGAGGGGAGAGGGCTGAGGGGAGAGGGCTGGGGCGGGGGGGAGGGCTGAGAGGAGAGTGCTGAGGGGAAAGGGCTGGGGGAGAGGACTGGGGGAGGGGGGGGGCTGGGGGAGAGGGCTGGAGGGGAGAGGGCTGGAGGGGAGAGGGCTGGGGGGGGAGAGGGCTGGGGCGGGGGGGAGGGCTGAGAGGAGAGTGCTGAGGGGAAAGGACTGAGGGGAGAGGGCTGGGGGGAGAGGGCTGAGGGGGGAGGGCTGAGGGGAGAGGGCTGAGGGGAGAGGGCTGGGGCGGGGGGGAGGGCTGAGAGGGCTGGGGGGAGAGGGCTGGGGCGGGGGGGAGGGCTGAGAGGAGAGGGCTGAGGGGAAAGGGCTGGGGGAGAGGACTGGGGGGGGGGGAGGGCTGGGGGAGAGAGCTGAGGGGAGAGGGCTGAGGGGAAAGGGCTGGGGGAGAGGGCTGAGGGGGGAGGGCTTGGGGGGAAAGGGCTGGGGGAAAGGGCTGGGGGGGGAGGGCTGGGGGGAGAGGGCTGGGGGGAGAGGGCTGAGGGAGAGGGCTGAGGGGGGAGGGCTTGGGGGGAAAGGGCTGGGGGGAAAGGGCTGGGGGGGGAGGGCTGGGGGGAGAGGGCTGAGGGAGAGGGCTGAGGGGGGAGGGCTTGGGGGGAAAGGGCTGGGGGGAAAGGGCTGGGGAGAGGGCTGAGGGGGGAGGGCTGGGGGAGAGGACTCAGGTGAGAGGGCTGAGAGGGGGAGGTCTGAGGGGAGAGGGCGGAGGGGAGAGGGCTGAGGGGAGAGGGCTGAGGGGAAAGGGCTCAGGTGAGAGGGCTGAGAGGGGAGGGCTGAGAGGGGAGGGCTGAGAGGGGAGGGCTGGGGGGGAGGGCTGAGGGGGAGGGCTGAGGGGGGAGGGCTGAGGGGGGAGGGCTGGGGAGAGGGCTGAGGGGGGAGGGCTTGGGGGGAGAGGGCTGGGGGGAAAGGGCTGGGGGAGAGGGCTGAGGGGGGAGGGCTGAGGGGAGAGGGCTGGGGGAGAGGGCTGAGGGGGGAGGGCTGAGGGGAGAAGGCTGAGGGGAGAGGGCTGAGGGAAGAGGGCTCAGGTGAGAGGGCTGAGAGGGGGAGGGCTGAGGGGAGAGGGCTGAGGGGAGAGGGTTGAGGGAAGAGGGCTGAGGGGGGAGGGCTGGGGGAGAGGGCTGAGGGGGGAGGGCTGAGGGGGAAGGGCTGAGGGGGGAGGGCTGGGGGAGAGGGCTGAGGGGGGAGGGCTGGGGGAGAGGGCCGAGGGGGGAGGGCTGAAGGAGAGGGCTGAGGGGAGAGGGCTGAGGTGAGAGGGCTGAGGGGGGAAGGCTGGGGGAGAGGGCTGAGGGGGGAGGGCTGGGGAGAGGGCTGAGGGGAGAGGGCTGAGGGGAGAGGGCTGAGGGGGGAGGGCTGAGGGGGGAGGGCTGAGGGCCGGGGGCTCAGGTGAGAGGCTGAGGGGAGAGGGCTGAGGGGAGAGGGCTGAGGGGGGAGGGCTGAGGGGAGGGGGCTGAGGGGGGAGGGCCTGAGGGGGGAGGGCTAAGGGGGGAGGGCTGAGGGAGAGGGCTGAGGTGGGAGGGCTGAGAAGAAGGGGGCCAGGCCGGGGGGGGGGGTGGAATCTCACTTGGTGGCGTGCCCCCGACCTCGGCATTGGCAATCTCACGGTCCTCGGGTGCACCGGTTATGTCCAGTGCCCTCTGTTCGTGCACGGTGAGCTGTCGCAGGTCAGGTTCACCCCCTCCTGTTCGTGCTCGCTCCCGTTGGTTATGGGCGTTCTTCTCCTGGGGCGGGGGAGGAATAATAGCATTGTTACGCGGTCCGATGCATGCGGTTGGATCTGTGTTGGCATGGGTTCACAGGGCACACGGCCAACGTGGCTTGTATGGGTGGCTGCAGCCATGTGCCTCATGGCTGTGGTTGTACCATCCCCCTGGGGAGGGGGTGGGTGTCACACATGTGGGGGGTAGGGGGGTTGGTGCCATGGGCACACCGTTGGGTACTCACCCTGGCTGCCCTCAGTCGGTTGTGGAGCTTTTTGCGGCACTGCTCGCCAGCCCTAGGTGTCACCGTGGTGGCACTCACGGCCACACCCACCTCCATCCACCGTTGCCGGGCCACGTTGGCTGGCACCCTTCGGCCGGGTCCGGGGTACAGGCACGTGTCGTGTCGTGTCGTCTCCAGGTCGTGGTGTGTGAACCTGAGCGCTGCTCGCCGTTGCGCTGCTCGCCGTGGCGCCATGGCCTCCCGTCGGCAGCCTGTGCGCTCGCGTCACCTGTTGTGCCGCCCCGCTTCCCGCCACGCCCCTGCTAGCCCCCTTGTAGCCTCCCGGAGAATGCCATCTCAGAACGGGCGCCGGCTGCGAGGTAAAACACGCCCGTTTTCCTGCCAGTGGCCGCCCTCTGTCGCCGGAGCGGAGAATCGCGGCAAATAGGTCTCAGGATTGGGAGCTGTTTAGAATTCAGCAAAGAAGGATGAAGGGATTGATTAAGAAGGGAAAAGTACAGTACGAAACGAAGATTGCAGGGAACATAAAGACTGACACTATGAGTTTCTACAGATATGTGAAGAGAAAGAGATTGGTAAAGAGAAATGTAGGCCCCCTACAGACAGAAACAGGGGAATGCATAATAAGGGACAAAGAAATGGCTGAGCAATTGAATATATACTTTGATTCTGTCTTCATAAAAGAGGCCACAAATCAGATACCAGAAATGTTGGAGAATGAAAGGTTTAGTGAGAGGGAAGAACTGAGGGAGATCAACGTTAGTAGAGAAATGGTGCTGGGAAAACTGATGGGATTGAAGGCGGATAAATCCCCAGGGCCTGAGAATCTGCATCCCAGAGTGCTGAAGGAGGTGGCTCTGGAAATATTGGATGAATTGGTGGTCATCTTCCAGGATTCCATAGACTCTGAAACAGTCCCTGCAGATTGGAGGGTAGCTCATGTCACTCCGATGTTCAAAAAGGGAGGTAGAGAGAAAGCAGGAAATTATAGACCAGTAACCCTAACATCGGTGGTGGGGAAAATGCTTGAATCGATTATCAGGCACTTTATAGCGGAACATTTAGAAAGCAGTGGCAGGATCAGTCAGAGTCAGCATGGATTTATGTTGGGAAAATCATGCTTGACAAATCTGTTGGAATTCTTTGAAGAGGTAACCAGTACAGTCGACAAGGGGGAGCCAGTCGATGTGGTATATTTGAAATTTCAGAAGGCGTTTGACAAAGTCCCGCATAAGAGATTATTGTGCAAAATTAAGTGCGTGAGATGGATAGAAAACTGGTTGGTGGAGTAGGGATTAATGGGTCATTTTCAAATTGGCAGGCAGTAACCAGCGGGGTACCACAGGGATCAGTGCTGGGACCCCAGCTATTCACAATATATATTAATGATTTGGATGAGGGAACAAAATGTAACATCTCAAAGTTTGCAGATGATACCAAATTAGGTGGGAGGGTGAACTGTGACGAGGTTGCAGGGATCCTACAGCAAGTTCTGCACAGGTTGGGCGAGTGGGCAAACCAATGGCAGATGCAGTATAATTTGGATAAGTGTGAGGTTATTCATTTTGGAAGCAAAAACAGGAAGGGAGATTACTGCCTGAATGGTTGTAAATTGGGAGAGGTTAGTGTGCAGTGGGACCTGGGTGTCCTTGTGCACCAGTCGCTGAAGGTAAGCATGCAGGTGCAGCAGGCGGTAAAGAAGGCTAATGGTATGTTGGCCTTCATTGCGAGAGGTTTCGAGTATCGAAGCAGGGATGTGTTGCAGCAGTTGTACAGTGCCTTAGTGAGGCCTCATTTGGATTGGATTGGATTGGATTTGTTTATTGTCACGTGTACCGAGGTACAGTGAAAAGTATTTTTCTGCAAACAGCTCAACAGATCATTCAGTACATGGGAAGAAAAGGGAATTGAACAGAATTCAAGAAAATACATGAGAATACATAATAGGGCAACACAAGATATACAATGTAACTCATAAGCATTGGCATCGGATGAAGCAGACAGGGTGTAGTGTTAATGAGGTCAGTCCATAAAAGGGTCATTTAGGAGTCTGGTGACAGTGGGGAAGAAGCTGTTTTTGAGTCTGTTCGTCCGTGTTCTCAGACTTCTGAATCTCCTGCCCGATGGAAGAAGTTGGAAAAGTGAGTAAGCCGGGTGGGAGGGATCCTTGATTATGCTGCCTGCTTTCCCCCGGCAGCGGGAGGTGTAGATGGAATCAATGGATGGGAGGCAGGTTCGTGTGATGGACTGGGCGGTATTCACGACTCTCTGAAGTTCCTTGCGGTCCTGGGCCGAGCAGTTGCCATACCAGGCTGTGATGCAGCCCGAGAGGATGCTCTCTATAGTGCATCTGTAAAAGTTGGTAAGGGTTAATGTGGACATGCCAAATTTCCTTAGTTTCCTGAGGAAGTAAAGGCGCTGTTGTGCTTTCTTGGTGATAGCGTCGACATGAGTGGACCAGGATAGATTTTTGGTGATGTGCACCCCTAGGAATTTGGAGTATTGTGTGTAGTTTTGGTCTCCTTCTCTGAGGAAGGATGTCCTTGCTCTCGAGGGAGTGCAGCGAAAGTTTACCAGACTGATTCCAGGAATGGTGGGACTGTCATATGAGAGAGATTGACTCGGTTGGGATTGTTCTCGCTGGAGTTCAGAAGAATGAGGGGGGATCTCATAGAGACGTATAAAATTCTAACAGGACTGGACAGGGTGGATGCAGGGAAGATGTTAACAATGATGGGTGTGTCCAGAACCAGGGGTCACAGTCTGAGGATTCGAGGTAAACCATTTCGGACAGAGATAAGGAGACATTTCTTCACACAAAGAATGGTGAGCCTGTGGAATTCATTACCACAGGAAGTAGTAGTAACATTGAATATATTCAAGAGGCGGCTGGATATAGCACTTGGGGAGAATGGGATCAAAGGCTATGGGGAGAATGCAGGATTAGGCTGTTGAGTCGGATGATCAGCCATGATTGTGATGAGTGGTGGAGCAGGCTCGAAGGGCCAAAAGGCCTCCTCCTGCTCTAATCTTTTATGTATCTATGTATGTATGAACCTTGGTGATTTTCTCCAGTGCATCATGTAGATGGTACACGCGACTGCCAAAATGCATCAGTGTTGTAGGGAGTGAATGCTTATGGTGGTGTTGAGGTGCCAATCCTGGACTGTGTTGAGCTTTTTGAGTGTTGTTCGAGCTGCACTTATCCAGGCAAGTGGAAAATATTTCAGTGCACTTCTGACTTCTACCTTGTGGACAGCCTTCCTGGAGTCCAGAGATAAGTTACTCACAACAGAATCCCCAGCATCTGACCTGCACTCGTATCCGTAAATATTTCTGAAGCTCTCGCATTGTAAGAGATGAAATCAACAACTTCTTCTCATTACTCTTAGGTCACATTTAACGTGCCTTGGTCTCCAGATTGCATTGTTGGCCGGTGCTATGATTATGCAGCGATTGCAAATTCCTGTGACTTTTTGTTTGTGATGTCCTATGACATACATCGTCGAAAGTTGGGCAACTGCTTCGCAAGGCCAAATGCTCCCTACAACCAGACTCTATCAGGTATATTCAAATTTAACCTTCTGGTTCAGGGTCCACGTGCCCAATGTAAATATTAATCTAAGACTAACATTAATTTTGCCATTTAGGTCTCTCTGCTTATATCAATCTGGGTATTGATTCCAGAAAGCTTGTCATGGGAGTTCCGTGGTATGGTTATGACTATACTTGCCAGCGCTTCTTGGAGGTAAGGAGAAAACATCTATTTTGAATTTTGCAAAAAAATGGGGGTGAAGTCAGTTTATCTGAAACGTCCAATTAGGACATCTAAATGTAGTTTGGAAGAGCCCAGATTCGCTGTCTCTGTTAGTTGGATTGTAATTCAACAATTTTCGCTTCTACTTTTGAAATTTTAGTATCTTTTCCATGACAAAGAGAGATAAGGGTTGACCACAAGGCAGTCAAGAAGGTCGAGGCAGGTAGCACAGGAGCCCCTGAGCACACCTCACTCTCCTCACAGTATTCATTTCTGAATATTGATGAGAGTGATGGTTCGCTTATGGAGTATAGGCAAAGGCCAGTTGAAGGCACCATGGCCAGCTCAGCTACACAGGGTAAGAAGGAGAAAGTTTGGAGAAGCAATAGTGATAGGACATTCAATAGTAAGTGAGGCAGGGGCTGGTTTAGCACAGGGCTAGGGGCTGGTTTAGCACAGGGCTAAATTGCTGGCTTTTAAAGCAGACCAAGGCAGGCCAGCAGCACGGTTCAATTCCCGTACCAGCCTCCCCGAACAGGCGCCGGAATGAGGCGACTAGGGGCTTTTCACAGTAACTTAATTTGAAGCCTACTCGTGACAATAAGCGATTTTCATTTTCATTTTTCAAGTGGAGTGGACAGGTGTTTCTGTGGCCGCATAGAAACATCCAAAATTCCACCCTGGTGCCAGGTTCAAGGACGTCACTGAGCACTTGCAGAGCAGCCTGGAGGAGGAGGGCGAATAGCTAGCAGTGGTGGCCCATATCGGGACAATAACACAAGCGGAATGTTGATGGGGTCCTGCAGGCAGAGTTTCGAGAGCTAGAAAGGAAACTGGCAAGCGGTACTTCAAAGTAATCTTTCGATTACTTCCCATACCATAGAGTATAGCAACAGGAAAGAGCAGATAACTGGGTGGCTGGAAGGATGATGCAGGAAGGAAGATTTTAGACTTCTGGGTTGGGATGGACTTACAATGAAGCACACTGTTGCCTCAGTACCGCCGGCCGCCATGTCCAATACTGGAATGCTCAGTCAGCTGGAGTGTAGAGCACATCAACATAGCCAGTTAGGGCACCCAATCAGAGGCTGATCCCTCCTCGTATTTGCTGCTGATAGGCTCAAACTAGTCCGAAGAATATCTATTGACCATTACTCTCTCTGCTCCCTATTATTCAACCAATTTGATCATTACCCTCCGCTTCCTATTATCTAGCCAACTAGTGGGTGGGGCTAAAGTACAATTGAATGTCATGAGGTGTAAGATAGCATTACTGTGCATGTATGTGAATGCGCAGTGTATTGTAAATACAATTGATAAGCTGCAGTCATGTGGAAATATGACATTGTGGCTAAAATGGAGGCCTGGTTCAAAGAAGGACAGGACTGGGTGCTAAATATTTTGGTATACAAGGTGTTCAGCAAATATAGGGAAAGGAAGTAAGGAGGAAAGGAACAATATTGATGGAGTGGCAGAGTGGCACAGTTGTTCGTACTGCTGCTTCGCAGCTCCAGGGACCCTGGTTCAATTCCCGCCTCGGGTGACTGTATGGAGTTTGCACTTTCTCCCCGTGTCTGCATGGATTTCCTCCGGGTGCTCCGGTTTCCTCCCACAGACCAGAGATGTGTGGGTTAGGTGGACTGGACATACTAAATTGCCCCTTGGTGTCCAAAAAGGTGCAGGTTAGATAGGATAACAGGGATACGGCAGGAGGGTGGGCCAAGGTAATGTGCTCTTTCAGGGGATTGATGCAGACACAAATGGGCAAAAGGCATTGTAGGAAATCTATGTTAAGATCTTTAATTGTCCGTATTGGCCTTTAAACGTGGAGATTAGTCGTTGAATTCCTGCTTTTTTGAAGTTACCAAAGTTTTGCAAGTGTTGTGTTTACTCCCTTTTTGTTCTCCTCAGCCTGGGAGATGTGAATTGGAAACCTTTCATTTTCGCAAACCCACCTGTAACTTTCGAGCTAGCCGTTGGATCCCGTACAAAGAGATCATGAAGCACCTGCCCAAGTCAATTAGTGGCAGATATTGGGATGACGATCACGAAGCTCCATATTATATCTACATGGTAAGACTTTCAATCAAAGCACAGTAGAATGTGCAATCTAACATTCATAGAATGCAAACATTGCAGTGTTTAATAAATCAGTCTGCTCTGTGGACCTGGTTCAGTATTGTTTAGAAAGCCCATTTTGAAGAATAGTGTCTAGTTGCAGAATTAACAAGGAAATGGGAGTTGGCACTGAACCAAAAGCAGTTTTTAAAAGCATTCTGTATAACTGGTTGTGGACATTGTAGAAGGTGCCACCTTTTAAACCAAAGCCTCTACTGCCCTCTCAGGTAGAGGTGAAAGTATGTATGGCACTAATTTGAAGAAGAAATGGGAAGTTCTGCCCAATTTCCTGGCCAATACTTATTCTTCAACCAACATCATTTAAACAGATTACCTGGTCATTATTGCTTGCTGTTCATGGGAGCTTGCTGTGCACAAATTGGCTGCTGTGCTTTCTACATTGGTACAGCGACTACACTTAAAAAGCTGGCAAATCATTGATTTCTAAGTGTTTAGAATTATTTTCCAAATCTCACCATGCTCTCACCCAACTCTCTCTCTATAACCTTTTCTATGGTAGCACAGTGGTTTGCATTGTTGCTTCACAGTGCCAGGGTCCCAGGCTCGATTCTCGGCTTGGGTCCCTGTCTGTGCGGAGTCTGCACGTTCTCCCCGTGTCTGCGTGGGTTTCCTCCGGGCGCTCTGGTTTCCTCCCACAAGCCCCGAAAGATGTGCTTGTTAGGTCAATTAGACTTTCTGAATTCTCCCTCAGTGTACCCGAACAGGCGCCAGAATGTGGTGACTAGGGGCTTTTCACAGTAATTACATTGCAGTGTTAATGTAAGCCTACTTGTGACAATAATTAAAATTATTGTTATTAAACCACATCACAGATTACTAAAATACAAATAAGATTGCAATATTTTCTATAATCTGCTGCACCTGAGGTTTGGAAGAAAATATACTTCCTTTCCTCAGTTCAGCTGCCATCATTCTTTACTGCAAGTGTCAGTTCAATGCATTTTAAATAGTGCCAAAGGTGTTCAGCATTGTCCCTGACAATGCGCGGTGACCCAAATATAATCCCTACCTGTGTAACCCTCTATTCTTTTGTTACAGGTTAATAATACGCACCATGAGGTTTGGTACGATGATCCTGAAAGCATTTCAATAAAGTCATCTATCTTGAAGAAATTAAAACTTCGTGGCATAGGTGTGTGGATTGGAAATTTCCTAAACTATAGTAAAAATCCTGAAGCAGCAATGCAGACTGGAGACATGTGGGACGCTCTGAGAGTTAACTGAGGAAAATGTCCGACTTGAACTATTTTATTTTCATACAATGCGATTCTTCAATTTTGCAAATATGCACGCCAAAATGTGACAGAGCTTCCATTCTTAAAAAATAACATACATCTAAGGAACAGCTTTAACGTTTAATCTTATCAATAAATTTCTCATCAATTAAAGCAAGTTTATGAGAATAAATTTCATTGCAAGATTAAGTCACTTCAGGAAAACCTGCAGCACCTTTCATTGTGATTAGTGACAGTTTAAGTCAAAGCTTTATGCCATGAAATGTGTACAATTCAGGGAACAGTCCATTGACACATTATCCGATTCTAGATGCTTTGTCCACATCTTAATATTTGACAACCTTTTTTAAATCACAGAATTGTTACGACATAGAAGGAGGCAATTTGGGCCATCATGTTTGCACCAGCGCTCCAAACAAACATCGTCATTTCCATGCCTTTCCCCTGAAACCCTGCACATAGTTTCTATTCCAATAATCATCTCACGCCCTCTTGAATGCCCAATTGAACCTGCCTCCACCACATTCTAAACCCCAACCACTCACTTGTGTGAAAAGGTTTCTACATTTGCCTCGTTTGCAGATCACCTGAAATATGTGCCCTCGCATTCTTGATCCTTTTGTACGGAGGAACAGTTTCTCTCTATCTACTCTGTCCAGCCCCTTTATGATTTTGAACATCTCTATCCTCTCAGCCTTCTTCCCTCCAATGAGAACAGTCCCAAACTCTCCAATCTATCCTCATAACTGAAAATTCTTATCCCTGGAATTTTTCTTGTCAACCTCTTAGGCACACTCTCCAAAGTGAGTGCATCCTTCCCAAAGTGTGGCGCCCAGAACTGCACACAATATTCCAGCTGAGGTCTAACTAGTGTCTTGTGTAAGTTCATTATAACCTCCTTGCTCTTGTATCCTGTGCCCCTATTAATAAAGCTCAGAATGCTATATGCTTCCCCTTATTTTGTACTGTCTCTCCATGTTCTTCCTACCAAAATGCAACACCTTCCAATCACCACACTGAACTTGATCTGCCACCTCTCTGCCTTTGCCACCAACTTGTCCATGTCTTTTTGAAGTTCTACTCAGTCCTCTTCAATGCTTACAGTATATCCAAGTTTTGTATCATCTGCAATCATTGAAGTTGTTCCTTTAACATCAATGTGGAGATATCATAGAAGTTACAGTGCAGAAGGAGGCCATTCGGCCCATCGAGTCTGCACCGGCTCTTGGAAAGAGCACCCTACCCAAGGTCAACACTTCCCCCTATCCCAATAGCCCAGTAACCCCACCAAACACTAAGGGCAATTTATCATGGCCAATCCACCTAACCTGCACATCTTTGGACTGTGGAAGGAAACCGGAGCACCCGGAGGAAACCCACGCACGCACGGGAGGATGTGCAGACTCCGCACAGACAGTGACCCAAGCCGGAATCGAACCTGGGACCCTGGAGCTGTGAAGCCATTGTGCTATCCACAATGCTACCGTGCTGCCCTAGAGATGCCGGCGTTGGACTGGGTTGAGCACAGTACGAAGTCTTACAACACCAGGTTAAAGTCCAACAGGTTTGTTTCAAACAATAGCTTTCGGAGCACAGCTCCTTCCTCAGGTGAATGAAAAGGTATGTTCCAGAAACATATATATAGACAAATTCAAAGATGCCAGACAATGCTTAGAATGCAAGCATTTGCAGGTAATCAAGATGCAGAGATAGGGGTAACCCTAGGTTAAAGAGGTGTGAATTGTCTCAAGCCAGGACAGTTGGTAGGATTTCGCAAGCCCAGGCCAGATGGCGGGGGATGAATGTAATGCAACATAAATCCCATGGACATATGCTATATGCTTCATGCTATACGCACATGCTTGTGCATTCCGCACACATGGGTGCGGCCTCAACCGGGACCTGGGATTCATGTCGCATTACATACACCCCCCCCCCCCCCCCCCACCCCACCATCTGGCCTGGACTTGCGAAATCCTACCAACTGTCCTGGCTTGAGACTATTCACACCTCTTTAACCTGGGGTTACCCCTATCTCTGGATCTGTAAAGACTTGATTACCTGCAAATGCTCGCATTCTAAGCATTGTCTGGCATCTTTGAATTTGTCTATATATATATTTCTGGAACAGACCTCTTCATTCACCTGAGGAAGGAGCTGTGCTCCGAAAGCTAGTGTTTGAAACAAACCTGTTGGACTTTAACCTGGTGTTGTAAGACTTCTTACTGCTTTCACATCAAGATCTAGATCATAAATGCATGTCATGATTTTATTTTGCTGCTGGTTATAATTCTAAATTTGGACAAACATAACTTATCAGTCCCACCAACAAAGTGTGTGAATTGGCTTATTTCTTAATTTAATAATGCGAAACATTGCAACCATTTGAATTTGAAATCCTCCTGAGTGTTTTACATTTGCTTATTCCGGAAAGGCAATTTGTATCTGAATACAAATAATTGTTTCAAAAATAAAATGTTGTTTTCAAACGATGTGTTTTGGTTGTGTTGTGCAAGAAAGTGAGGGTCGAACAGAAGGTGCAAAATAAATCAATAATGTGATTCTGATTAACACACATGGATCTAAGCTTGGTACATATGTCTTTAGTGAATCACCTTCTCTCCTCATTGAAAATGAAATGAAAATCGCTTATTGTCATGAGTAGGCTTCAAATAAAGTTACTGTAAAAAGCCCCTAGTCGCCACATTCCGGCACCTGTTCGGGGAGGCTGGTACGGGAATCGTACCGTGCTGCTGGCCTGCCTTGGTCTGCTTTCAAAGCCAGCGATTTAGCCCTGTGCGAACCAGTCCCTCATTGCCAATAGAACCTCAGAAATCGAAGCTAAGAGGGAGGCCATTTGGCCCATCTGGTCCATGCTGACCCAAAGACACCCAGGTGCCCTTTCCAGTCCCATCTTCTTGCACATGGCCCATAGCCCAGTAGCTTCCAGCACTTAAGGTGCTGTTCCAGGTACTTTATCAAACAGTTTAGAGACCTGCCCACCACTCGGGCCGCGAATTCCAGACACCCACCACCCTCTGCATAAAAAGGTTTTCCCTCATGTCCGCTCTAATCCTTCTGCCACTTAGTTTGAATCGATGTCCCCTGGTTTTTCAACTCTCTCCAAGGGAAACAGGTTTCTCCTGTCCACTCTATCTCTACCCCTCACAATTTTTATACCTCAATCATATCACCACTCAGCCATCTCTGTTCCAATGAAATCACTCCAATCTCTCCAACATCTCCTTGTAGCTACAATTCTCCAGCCCCGGCAACATTCTAGTAAATCTCCTCTGCACTCGCTCCAGAGAAATTACGACCTTCCTGTAATGTGGTGACCAGAACTGCACACAGTATTCCCGTTGTGGCCTGCAGTTGAGAATACTGTGGACTATCAGGCTGAATATAAAAGATACAGCAGAGATCTGAAAAGGAATGAGGGCCATGTGAACAGATCAACAGCTAGCATAAAAGGGAATACAGATAGTAAAATGCTCGTCAAAGGAAAGGTGCCATCATGTTCTGTAGACTGGCCAAAGTGAATGATAAACTACGGAACATAAGAACTAGGATCAGGAGTAGGAAATCTGGCCCCTCGAGCCTGCTCCGCCATTCGATGAGATGATGGCTGATCTTTTGTGGACTTAGCTCCACTTTCCTGCCTGAACACCATGTGGTGAATTATAAACCTAGTAATTCACACTGTGTTCTATTATATGTATTGTGTCCTTGTGGGCTCTGTATACGAGCCGTTGCGCGGGTCTACCCATAGGGGGAGATGAGGAGTTTGTACTGGGGTCCACCCTTGGCTCCGCCCATGGCTCCTCCCACTAACCGGAAGTATATAGCTCTGCAGTGGTGAGCCTGCTGCCAGTTAATCTCATCGCAGGCAGGCTCTGTTGTAAGATTATTAAAACCACTGTTCACTTACAACCACGTGTCTTGTGAATTGATGGTCACATCACACCATAACCCTTTATTCATTTAATCTTCAAAAAACTATCTATCTTTATCTCAAAACATTTAATGAAGGAGCCTCAACTGCTTCACTGGGCAGGAAATTCCATTGATTCACAACCCTTTGGGTGAAGAAGTTCCTCCAAAACTCAGTCCTAAATCTACTTCCCCTTATTTTGAGGCTCTGCCTCCTAGTTCTGCTTTCACCCGCCAATGGAAACAACCTGCCTGCATCTATTCTATCTATTCCCTTCATAATTTTATATGTATCTATAAGATCCCCCCTCATCCTTCTAAATTCCAACGAGTACAGTCCCAGTCTACTCAACCTCTCCTCATAATCCAACCCCCTCAACTCTAGGATTAACCTAGTGAATCTCCTCTGCACACCCTCCAGCGCCAGTACGTCCTTTCTCAGGTAAGGAGACCAAAACTGAACACAATACTCCAGGTGTGGCCTCACTAACACCACAATTGCAGCATAACCTCCTAGTCTTAAATTCCATCCCTCTAGCAATGAAGGAAATAATTCCATTTGCCTTCCTAATCACCTGTTGCACCTGTAAACCAACTTTCTGTGACTCATGCACTAGCACACTCAGGTCTCTCTGCACAGCAGCATGTTTTAATATTTTATCATTTAAATAATAATCCCTTTTGCTGTTATTCCTACCAAAATGGACAACGTCACATTTGTCAACATTGTAGTCCATCTGCCAGACCCTAGCCCATTCAGTTAACCTATCCAAATCCCTCTGCAGACTTCCGGTATCCTCTGCACTTTTTGCTTTACCACTCATCTTAGTGTCATCTGCAAACTTGGACACATTTCACTTGGTCCCCAACTCCAAATCATCTATGCAAATTGTGAACAATTGTGGACCCAACACTGATCCCTGAGGGACACCACTAGCTACTGATTGCCAACCAGAGAAACACCGATTAATCCCCACTCTGTGCTTTCTAATAATTAACCAATCCTCTATCCATGCTACTACTTTACCCTTAATGCCATGCATCTTTATCTTATGCAGCAACTTTTGTGTGGAACCTTGTCAAAAGCTTTCTGGAAATCCAGATATACCACATCCATTGGCTCCCCATTATCTACCGCACTGGTAATGTCAACAAAAAATTGCACTAAATTTGTTAGGCATGACCTGCCCTTCATGAGCCCATGATGTGTCTGCCCAATGGGACAATTTCCATCCAGATGTCCCACTATTTTTTCCTTGATGATCGATTCCAGCATCTTCCCTACTACCGAAGTTAAGCTCACTGGCCTATAATTACCCACTTTCTGTCTACCTCCTTTTTTAAACAGTGGTGTGGGATTTGCCAATTTCCAATCCGCTGGGACCACCCCAGAGTCTAGTGAAGTTTGGTAAATTATCACTACTGCATTTGCAATTTCCCAAGCCATCTCTTTTAGCACTCTGGGATGCATTCCATCAGGGCCAGGAGACTTGTCTACCCTTAGCCCCATTAGCTTGCCCATCACTACCTCCTTAGTGATAACAATCCTCTCAAGGTCCTCACCTGTCATAGCCTCATTTCTATCAGTCACTGGCATGTTATTTGTGTCTTCCACTGTAAAGACCGATCGAAAAAACCTGTTCAGTTCCTCAGCCATTTCCTCATCTCCCATTATTAAATTTCCCTTCTCATCCTCTAAAGGACCAATATTTACCTTAGCCACTCTTTTTTGTTTTATATATTTGTAGAAACTTTTACAATCTGTTTTTATATTCTGAGCAAGTTTACTCTCATAATCTATCTTTCTCTTCTTTTTAGCTTTTTAATAGCTTTTTATTGCCCCCTAAAGATTTCCCAGTCCTCTAGTCTCCCACTAATCTTTGCCACTTTGCATGCTTTTTCCTTCAATTTGATACTCTCCCTTATTTCCTTAGATATCCACGGTCTATTTTCCCTCTTTCTACTGTCCTTCCTTTTTTTGGTACGTAGTCCCCCGTTATACCGCGCTCCGCAATACCGCGGTTCGCGATATACGGCGGGGGGGGGGCTTATGGACCCCAACTGTCAGCTTCCCTCTCCGGATTAAAGTGAGCCGGCCACTGAAATTGACACTGCCGGTTGAAATTGACACTGCCGGCTGCTCCTCTCTCACTGAGATTCAGTGAGAGAGGAGCAGCTCACACAGCCTTGCCTTTGAAACTGACATGCAGCGCAGGGTGCAAGCGCGTGCGGGAGATGGGTGCAGACAGCAAGACCTTGTAAGTTCCTGGTAAGTTTCTGTGGGTTGTTTTAATTAGATCCAAGATGGGGGTTTTAAATTTATTTAAAAATCTATGCATGCGCTTCCCATTGTGAGTCTACGGGGGTCTGACCTCTCCCCCCGCACCCCCCCCCCCCCCCCCCCCCCCCGTAGACTCACAATGGGAAGCACATGCATAGATTTTTAAATAAATTTAAAACCCCCATCGTGGATCTAATTAAACCAACCCACAGAAACTTACCAGGAACTTACAAGGTCTTGCTGTCTGCACCCCATCTCCCGCACGCGCTTGCACCCTGCGCTGCATGCCAGTTTCAAAGGCAAGGCTGTGTGAGCCGCCCCCCGTAGACTCACAATGGGAAGCGCATGCATAGATTTTAAAATAAATTTAAAACTCCCATCGTGGATATCCGCGGCTCGGATGCAACGCGGGTGGCTGTCGTGGACCCCAACACCCGCGTTATAAAGGGGGACTACTGTATAAACCTTTGCTGAGCACTGTGAAAAATCACTTGGAAGGTTCTCCACTGTTCCTCAACTGATTCACCATAAAGTCTTTGCTCCCAGTCTAACTTAGCTAGTTCTTCTCTCATCCCATTGTAATCTCCTTTGTTTAAGCACAAAACACTGGTGTTTGATTTTATCTTCTCATTCTCCATCTGTATTTTAAATTCCAACATATTGTGATCGCTCCTTCCGAGAGGATCCGTAACTATGAGATAATTAATCAATCCTGTCTCATTACACAGGACCAGATCTAGGACCACTTGTTCCCTCGTAGGTTCCATTACATACTGTTCTCGGAAACTATTGTGGATACATTCTATAAACTCCTCCTCAAGGCTGCCTTGACCGACCTGGTTAAACCAATCGACATGTAGATTAAAATCCCCCATGATAACTGCTGTACCATTTCTACATGCATCCGTTATTTCTTTGTTTATTGCCTGCCCCATCATAATGTTACTATTTGATGGCCTATAGGCTACTCCTATCAGTGACGTTTTCACCTTACTATTCCTAATTTGCACCCAAATGGATTCAACCTTATCCTCCATAGCACCGATGCCATCTCTTACTATTGCCCAGATGTCATCCTTAAATAACAGAGCTACACCATCTCCCTTACCATCCATTCTGTCTTTCTGAATAGTTTGATACCCTTGGATAGTTAACTCCCAGTCGTGACCATCTTTTAACCATGTTACAGTATGGCCACCAACTCATAGTCATTCACGATAATTTGTGCCATCAACTCATTTACCTTATTCCGAATACTACGAGCATTCAGGTAAAGTATACTTATGTTGGCTTTTATACCTCTGTTTTGAATCTTAACACCTTGATCAGTAACCTCTCATAAGTTATTTTTCCTCTTAACTTTTCTCTTAATTTTCCTTGTCGTTGAATCCATAACTTCATGTAACAACCTGCCGCGTCGCTTACCATTTATGTTTTTACTTCCCGTTTTATTCCTTTTAGTATTACTGGGCCTATTCACTGAACTCCCCTCAGTCACTGTATCTTGTACTGTCGCCCTTTTAGATTTTTGACCGTGGTTTCTCTGCCTTACACTTTCCCCCTTCCTGCCTTTTGTTTCTGTCCCTGTTTTACTACCTTCCGACTGCCTGCATCGGTTCCCATCCCCCTGCCACATTAGTTTAAACACTCCCCAACCTCTCTCGCAAATAGCCCCCCTAGGACATCAGTTCCAGTCCTGTCCAGGTGTAACCCGTCCAGTTAGTACAGGTCCCATCTCCCCCAGAAACGGTCCCAATGCCCCAGGAATCTGAAAGTTGTTGTCATGCTCTGTAGTCTGGCCAAAGTGAATGATAAACTACAGAACAGAAGAACTAGGAGCAGGAGTAGGCCATCTGGCCCCTCGAGCCTGTTCCGCCATTCAATGAAATCATAGCTGATCGTTTGTGGACTCAGCTCCACTTTCCTGCCTGAACACCATACCCCTTTATTCCTTTAATCTTCCAAAAACTATCTATCTTTATCTCAAAAACATTTAATGAAGGAGCCACAACTGCTTCACTGGGCAGGAAATTCTATAGATTCATAACCCTTTGGTTAAGATGTTCCTCCTAAACTCAGTCCTAAATCTACTTCCCCTTATTTGAGGCTATGCCCCCTAGTTCTGCTTTCACCCGCCAGTGGAAACAACCTGCCCGCATCTATCCTATCTATTCCCTTCATAATTTTAAATGTTTCTATATGATCCGCATCCTTCTAAATTCCAACGAGTACAGTCCCAGTCTACTCAATCTCTCCTCGTAATCCAACCCATTCAGCTCTGGGATTAACCTAGTGAATCTCCTTTGCACACCCTCCAGCGCCAGTATGTCCTTTCTCAGGTAATAACATCTAGTTTAAATAATTTATTATGGAACAACTGTGTGATAAGATAACTAGGATAAATATAATAATAAACCACCAACACTAATCAATTATTGTTGAGTTACTACAAAATACATCTATCCTCCAGCACGACCTACTCCCAACTCCCCAACTACATGATGGGCTGACACTGCCACCTATGGTCGTAGGTCGTGCATAACATTATGTGCAAACTTTCTTTATGTATATCATCACATGTGAAGCTGATTACAGACCAAAAAGAGATGTTCAAGTAGAGGCAGAACGTTATAAATGAACACTTCTTATCTGTCCCCTCAAGAGAAGGCAATGTTGTCAATACAGCAGTAAAGTTTAAGATGTAGCAATATTGGATAAAATAAAAACAAAGAGCAGGTATGAAAAATCACAGAATCACAGAATATTACAGTGCAGAAGAGGTCCTTTGGCCCATCGAGTCTGCATCGATGCATCAAAGGCTAATCCCTGCCCACCTAATCCCATTTGCCAGCACTCGGCCCATAGCCTTGAATGTTGTGACGTGCCAAGTACTCATCCAGGTACTTTTTAAAGGATCTGGGCAACCCGCCTCTACCACCCTCCCAGGCAGTTCATCCAGCCCGTCACCACCCTCTGGGTAAAAATGTTTTTCCTCAAATCCCCCCTGAACCTCCCACCCCTCACTTTGAACTTGTGTCCCCCTCGTCACCGATCCCTCAACTAAGAGGAACAGCTGCTCCCTATCCACCCTGTCCATGCCCCTCACAATCTTGCACACCTCAATCAGGTCGCCCCCCAGTCTTCTCTGCTGCAGCGAAATCAACCCAAGCCAATTCAAGCTCTCACTATAACTTAAAAAAAAAATAATTTTTATTAAGATTTTCAAAAAAATATCAAAAACATAAAATAACAGCAAGAAAACCGTATTAACAACAACAAAAAAAAATAACACAATAACCCCCAAAAACCAACCCCCCCCCCCCCCCCCCCCCCCCCCAGTAACTACAAAAAGAAGTCAAGGAAAGGCTGCCACCGCCTAAAGAACCCCTGTACTGATCCCCTCAGGGCAAATTTCACCCTCTCCAATTTGATAAACCCCGCCATATCATTGATCCAGGCCTCCACGCTTGGGGGCCTCGCATCCTTCCATTGAAGCAAAATCCTCCACCGGGCTACTAGGGACGCAAAGGCCAGAACACCGGCCTCTTTCGCCTCCTGCACTCCCGGCTCCACTGCAACCCCAAAAATTGTGAGTCCCCAGCCTGGCTTGACCCTGGATCCTACCACCCTCTACACCGTCCTTGCTACCCCCTTCCAGAACTCCCCCAGCGCTGGGCATGCCCAAAACATATGGGCGTGGTTCGCTGGGCTCCCCGAGCACCTAGCACACCTGTCTTCGCCCCCGAAAAACCTATTCATCCTCGTCCCGGTGATGTGGGCCCTGTGCAGCACCTTGAACTGTATGAGGCTAAGCCTTGCACAGGAAGAGGAGGAATTCACTCTCTCCAGGGCATCCGCCCACGTCCCCTCCTCAATCTCCTCACCCAGCTCCTCTTCCCATTTACCCTTCAGCTCCCCCACCGAAGCCTCATCCACCTCCTGCATGACGTGGTACACGTCCAAAATCCTCCCCCCTCTAACCCACACCCCCGAGAGCACACTGTCCCATACCCCACGTGGGGGCAGCAGAGGAAACCCCTCCACCTGCTGCCTGGCAAACGCCCTAACCTGCATGTACCTAAACATGTTCCCCGGGGGGAGCCCAAACTTCCCCTCTAACTCACCCAGGCTCGCAAACCTCCCATCCACAAACAGGTCCCTCATACCTACCCTATGCCAGCCAAGAAACCCACCATCGATGCTCCCTGGAACAAACCGGTGGTTCCCCCGTATCGGGGACTCCATTGAGCCCCCCACCTCCCCCTATGCCATTTCCATTGCCCCCAAATTTTGAGGGTAGCCGCCACCACCGGGCTCGTGGTATACCTCGTTGGAGGGAGCGGCAATGGCGCCGTTACCAGCGCCTCCAGGCTTGTGTCCATGCAGGACGCCATCTCCATCCTCTTCCATACTGCCCCGCCCCGTCCATTACTCACTTACGCACCATCGCTGCGTTGGTAGCCCAATAGTACCCACAGAGGTTGGGCAACGCCAACCCCCCCCCCCCCCCCCCCATCCCTGCCCCGCTCCAAAAACACCCCTCTCACACTCGGAGTCCCATGCGCCCATACAAATCCCGTAATACTCCTATTGACCCTCCTGAAAAAGGCCTTCGGGATAAGGATGGGAAGGCACTGGAACAGGAACAAGAACCTCGGGAGCACCGTCATCTTGACTGACTGCACCCTACCCGCCAGCGACAGCGGCAACATGTCCCATCTTTTAAACTCCTCCTCCATTTGCTCCACCAGCCTAGTGAGGTTAAGTTTGTGAAGGGCCCCCCAGCTCCTAGCCACCTGGACTCCCAGGTACTGAAAGCACCTCCCTGCCCTTTTCAGTGGGAGCCTACCAATCCCCTCCTCTTGATCCCCAGGGTGCACGACGAACAGCTCACTCTTACCCAGGTTGAGCTTGTACCCAGAAAAGCCCCCAAATTCCCTAAGAATCGTCATCACCTCCGGCATTCCCCCCACTGGGTCCGCCACATATAGCAACAAGTCATCTGTGTATAATGACACTCGGTGCTCCTCCCCACCCCGCACCAGACCCCTCCAATTCCTCTACTCCCTCAACACCATGGCCAGGGGCTCAATTGCCAATGCAAAGAGCAAGGGGGACAGGGGACACCCCTGTCTCGTCCCCCGGTACAACCGAAAGTACTCCGATCTCCTCCTATTCGTGGCTACGCTCGCCATCGGGGCCTCATATAACAGCCTCACCCAACTGACAAACCCCTCCCCGAACCCAAACCTTTCCAGCACCTCCCACAAGGACATCCACTCAACCCTATCAAAGGCCTTCTCCGCGTCTAATGCTACCACTATCTCCGCCTCCCCTTCTACCGCCGGCATCATTATAACATTCAGAAGTCTACGCATATTGGTGTTCAGCTGCCTTCCCTTCACAAACCCCATCTGGTCCTCACGAATGACCCCCGGCACACAGTCCTCTATCCTTGTGGCCAAGATCTTCGTCAACAGCTTGGCATCTACATTTAACAACGTGTTCGGCCTATATGATCCACACTGCAGGGGGTCCTTGTCTCGTTTAAGGATCAAGGAAATCAGCGCCCGTGACATAGTCAGGGGCAAAGCCCCCCCCCCCCCCCCCCCCCCTCCCTTGCCTCGTTAAAGGTCCTAACCAACAGGGGGCCCAGCAGGTCTGCGTACATTTTGTAAAATTCGACAGGAAACCCATCCGGCCCCGGCGCCTTCCCCGACTGCATGCTGCCTATCCCTTTGACCAGGTCCTTCAGCTCAATCGGTGCCCCCAGCCCCTCCACCTGTCCCTCCTCCACCTTCGGAAATCTCAGCCTATCCAAAAAGCGCCCCATTCCCCCCCCGCCTCCACCGGGGGCTCGGACCGGTACAATTCCCCATAAAAGTCCCTGAAGACCCCATTAATGTCCACCCCCCTTCGCACCACATTGCCTCCCCTATCCGTCACTCCACCAATCTCGTGGCCGCGTCACGCTTACGAAGCTGATGCGCCAGCATCCTATTTGCCTTCTCCCCATATTCGTACACCGCTCCCTGTGCCTTCCTCCACTGAGCTTCCGCCTTTCTGGTGGTCAACAAGTCGAACCTGTCCTGAAGGTTACGTCGCTCCCTCAATAGTCCCTCCTCCGGAGCCTCCGCGTATCTCCTGTCCACCCTCACCATCTCCCCCACCAACCTCTCCCTCTCTCTTTGCTCTCCCCTCTCTCAATGGGCTCGGATGGAAATCAACTCCCCTCTAACCACTGCCTTCAATGCCTCCCAAACCGTCCCCACCCGGACCTCCCCATTATCATTGGCCTCTAAGTACCTCTTGATACACCCCCGAACCCGCCCGCCCACCTTCTCATCAGCCAGCAGTCCCACCTCCAGGTGCCAGAGCGGGCGCTTGTCCCTCTCCTCCCCCAGCCCAAGGTCTACCCGGTGCGGGGCGTGGTCCGAAATGACTATGGCCGAATACTCAGCATCCTCCACCCTCGAAATCAGCCCCCTGCTCAGGACAAAAGAATCAATCCGGGAATAGGCTTTATGCATGTGGGAAAAAAATGAATACTCCCTGGCCCTCGGCCTTGCGAACCTCCAAGGATCCACCCCTCCCACCTGGTCCATAAATCCCCTCAGCACCTTAGCCGCCGTGGGCCTCCTGCCCGTCCTGGACATGGATCGATCCAATGGGGGATCCAGCACTGTGTTAAAGTCCCCCCCAGTATCCAGCCCCCCATCTCTAGATCCGGAATGCGGCCCAACATGCGCCGCATAAAACCCGCATCGTCCCAATTTGGGGCATAGACATTCACCAGCACCACCCGCTCCCCCTGCAGCTTGCCGCTCACCATCACATACCTCCCTCCACTGTCAGCCACCACCTTTGACGCCTCAAACAACACCCTTTTTCCCACCAGAATCGCCACTCCCCCGATTTTTTGCATCCAGCCCCGAATGAAACACCTGGCCTACCCAGCCCTTCCTCAGTCTAACCTGGTCCGTCACCTTCAGGTGCGTCTCCTGGAGCATAGTCACGTCCGCCTTCAGCCCCTTCAGGTGCGTAAACACCCGGGCCCGTTTGACCAGCCCATTCAGCCCCCTCACATTCCAAGTTATCAGCCGGATCAGAGGGATCCCTGCCCCCCTCCCCTGCCGACTAGCCATAACCCGTCCCCTGCCCGCCCCAGGCCAGCGCCCCCCGCTCGGCCCGCTCCCCACGGCGGCAAACCCCCACCCCGGCCCCCCTGCAGCAGACTCCAGCTCCTTCCTGGCCATTTCAGCAGCAACCCGGTACCCCCCCCCCCCCCCCTCCCCCCCCCCCCATCCCCCCCCCCCCCATCCCCCCCCCCCCCCCCCCCCCCCCATCCCCCCCCCCCCCCATCCCCCCCCCCCCCCCCCCCGAGGCTAGGACCCCTCCCAGCCGCGTTATTCCCACCATAGCACTCCCGTGAGCCAGCTAACTTCTGCTTACCCCGGCAGCTCCCGCCAGACCTCCGACCCCTCCCAACGTGGGGCTACTCCTCCTCCCCCAGACCCATCAGCAGACCCTCCTCCTCCCCCTCCTGCTCTTGCGCGGGAAAAAAGCCTGCGCTTCTCAGCTCCGACCCCGCCCCCATCCGCCCTCAGCGCAGGAAACAGAAGAAACAGAAGAGGGCTTTCCCTCTGCCCGACCCCGTCCACCCTAGAAACAACAAACAACCAACTTAAAACAGCATGAAACAGCACAAACCAGAGACCCTTCCCACCAAAAGTTAACACAGTTCTTTACAAACCCCCGACCCTCAGTCAGAGTCCAACATCTCGGCCCGCACAAAGGCCCACGCCTCCTCCGGGGACTCAAAATAAAAGTGCCGGTCCTTGTAGGTGACCCACTGACACGCCGGCTGTAACATGCCAAACTTCACACTCTTTCTGTGGAGCCCTGCCTTCGTCCGGTTGTACCCGGCCCTCCGCATAGCCACCTCCGCACTCCAGTCCTGGTAGATCCGCACTACCGTGTTCTCCCACTTGCTGCTCCCACTCCTTCTTGGCCCACCTAGGCACGCACTCTCGGTCAACGAACCGGTGGAACCGCACCAGCACTGCCCGTGGTGGCTCATTCGGTTTGGGACTCCTGGCCAGTATTCTGTGGGTCCCCTCCAACTCCAGGGGCCCCTGGAAGGACCCAGCTCCCATCAGCGAGTTCAACAAAACAACCACATAGGCCCCCAGGTCTGACCCTTCCAGCCCCTCCGTGAGGCCCAGGATCTGCAAATTTTTTCGCCTCGACCGGTTCTCCATCTCCTCGAACCGCTCCTGCCACTTCTTGTGGAGCGCCTCGTGCATCTCCACCTTTACCGCGAGGGCCGCGGCCTCATCCTCTCTTTCGGAGGCTTGTTGTCGGAGCTCCCGGATCTCCACCCCCTGGGCTGTCTGCGTCGCCAGTAGCTTATCCGTATTCGCCTTCAGCGAGCCCAGCAGCTCCACTTTGAGCTCCTGTAAACAGCGCTGGAGAGTCTCCTGCTGCACCTGCGCCCACTGCCTCCATTCCTCGAGGCCTCTACCGGCCGCCATCTTCATTCTCTTCCCCCACTTTGTCTTAGGCGCTGCCACCGCTATTCTGCTGGCCCCGCTCCTGGTCAAGACCATAGACCACTGGGGATCCGCTGCAGACACCTTCCCACGTCGGGAACCGCTGGGGGCCCTTAAAAGAGCCCAAAAGTCCATTCCTGGCGGGAGCTGCCGAACGTGCGGCTTAGCTCCGCATAGCCGCAACCGGAGGTGCTCTCACTATAACTTAAATGTTCCATCCCAGGCAACATCCTGGTGAAACTCCTCTGGAATCCCTCCAGTGCAATCACATCCTTCCTATAATGTGGCAACTAGAACTGTACACAGTGCTCCAGCTGTGACCTCACCAAAGTTCTATACAACTTCAACATGACTTCCCTGCTTTTTCAATCGATGACCTGATTGATAAAAGCGAGTGTCCGATATGCCTTTTTCACCATGCTGTTAACCTGCTCTTCTGCCTTCAGAGATCTATGGACAAACACGCCAAGGTCCCTTTGTTCCTCGGAACTTCCCAGGGTCAGACCGTCCAAAGTGTATCACCTCACACTTTTCAGGGTTAAATTCCATCTGCCACTTCCCCGTCCATCTGACCATCCCGTCTATATCCTCCTGTAACCCAAGACACTCAACCTCACTGTTAACCACACGGCCAATCTTTGCGTCATCCGCAAACATACTGATCCTACCCCCAACCGTGCCCAACTGTGTCCAGGAATAATGCCATGGATCACTCTATCATAAGGTTTAGTGCAACGATAGACACATATAATCGGCAGTTCAGATTGGCAATAATTAACTGGGGGAGAACTGACTTCAATTGGACAAGTATGGAGTTGGGCTGGATAGATTGGAATGAAACATTGTCAGTAAAGCTTTAGTTGAACAACGGACTCTATTAAAAATGTTCCTGACATGGTCAAGATATATTTCCTGAAAAGATAAAAGGAGGACCCGCAAATCAAGAGCTTCCTGGATCAAAGAAGAGATAAAGATTTAGGTAAGGAAGTAAAACTGTGCGTATGACAGGTGATAGGTTAAAGTACATTTGACAACCAGTAGGAATATATAAGGTTCAGAGAGGAGATGAAAAAGCTAAAAATTAGAGAGCGAAGCGGGATTATAAGAAAAGACTACAAAAAAGGGAATCTCAAAGTTTCCTGCAGGGATATATATATAGTAAAAGGGCGGTAAAATGGAGAGCAGAGCCGGTTAGTGATATAATAGGTAATTTTCTCATGGAACCTTGGTCTTAGACGAATAAATAAATATTTTGCACCTCTCTTTACCAAGGAGGTAGATGCTACCCAGGATATAGTGGGCTACTCTGTCTCTGGAAAGGTTAGAAATTGTTGAAGAGGAAGTGTTCAAAATACTGTTGATAATGAAAGTTGACAACACATTGGAAACAGGTGAGGTGTATTGTGTGATATTGATGGGAGTAAGAATGAAAACTGTCGGGACGCTGGCGATTATCTTCTGATCTTCTCTACTCAATATCATGGCCAAAAGGAGTAGTCATGTCAGCAAAAATCTTTTCACTCAAAGAATTGTTTGAGTCTGGAATAACCTTTCTGAGAGGGTGATGGATATGGATCCCCCCCGGGCTATTGAAAGGGAAATTGGATTGCTATGTGAAAAGAGAGTGCAAAGTTACAGAGATATTGCAGGGAAGTGAGATTAAGTAGAATGCACTTTCAGGGAGTCAGTGCAGAATCGATGGGCTGAATGGCCTTCTTCTGCACTGTAAACATTCTGCGGTTCTGTGCACATTCCCATGTCCCTGTGACCAGAGCTTCATCAAGTGTAAATCTCAAAGTTCTGCCTCTGCAGCACAATTGGTGAGCATCTTACAGTCCTGTCCTTTTAGCAAAGTGCGAATAAAAAAAGGAGCGAAGAATTTCCAAATGTACAAGACCATAAGACATAGAAGCAGAATTAGGCTATTAAGCTATTCGGCCCATTGCGTCTGCTCTGCCATTCAGTCATGGCAAATATGTTTCTCATCCCCATTCTTCAGCCTTCTTCCCATAACCTCTTATCCCCTTATTAATTACGAACCTGTCTTAAAGACGCTCAGTCATTTGGTCTCCGCACCCTTCTGCGGCAAAAAATGACACAGATTTACCGCTCTCTGACTGAAGAAATTCCTCCTCAGCTCGGTTTTAGAGGATCTTGAGTTTGAGGCTGTGCCCTCAGGTTCTAGCTTTTCCTACTAGTGGAAACATCCTCTCCACGTCCACTGTTTCTCTGCCCCTTTTCATCCTTCTAAACTCCAAGTACAGACCCAGAGTCCTCAATGTATCTACAAGTTTATAGTAGTATCTGCAAGTGACCATTAATACATAACCAGTTATACTGTGACACTATGAGTGAGGGTTAACTCATTCAACACCGATTAATCTTTGTAGATTTAAAGTCAGGCCTTATAAATTCAGAATAGAGTTGATTGTGAAAATTCCATCAATTATGCCTGGCGATCTTCCTCCCATTAGTGTCTGGGATTAACTTGATACAAATCATTTGCACCCACTTGTTGCATTTTTCCATATCAATAATACGTTTTCATTATGTATCTATACTCCTCTTTACCTGCATTGATCTATAGAAGTACTCCTTTTGTATTATGTACCCATGTTCCACTCACTGCATTTTGCTATATAAATACTACTTTTGTATTATGTGCCTGTCCTCCACTTACAGCGTTTTGCTATTGAAATCTGCTACAGATTCAAAAACAGCTTCTTCACCGCTGTTACCAGACTCCTAAGCGACCCTCTTATGAACTGACCTGATTAACACTACACCCTGTATGCTTCACCCGATGCCGGTGTCTATGTATTTACATTGTGTACCTTGTGTTGGCCCATTATGTATTTTCTTTTTATTTTCTTTTCTTTTCATGTACTTAATGATCTGTTTGAGCTGCTCGCAGAAAAATACTTTTCACTGTACCTCGGTACACGTGACAATAAACAAATCCTAAATCCTACAATACTTTTGTATTAATAACAATTGTCATTCATACCTTTGTATTGTATACCTTTCAACACTTGTTGCATTTTGCTGGGAAAATATCGAGCTTT
Source organism: Scyliorhinus canicula (assembly GCF_902713615.1). Lineage (NCBI taxonomy): Eukaryota > Metazoa > Chordata > Chondrichthyes > Carcharhiniformes > Scyliorhinidae > Scyliorhinus > Scyliorhinus canicula. Next base: position 7,251,855 of record NC_052149.1, on the reverse strand, counting down.
TATCAGGAAATTTTGCTACACCAGTCAGAATCAATTCATGTTGTTTGCATCGACTCTGATTCAATAAATTCTGTTGACTGAGTAAATATCCCATTCTCTGTTGTGCACTTCAATCTAATATGTCCCCCATAACACAGGACCAAAGCATTTCTTCAAAGTCACAGCTGACATTTTATGTGTCTGAACTGTAAATTTTTCCTTGTTGTCTTTCTCGAGCTGTCTCCAGTCGTTCACACAAGACCCCTCACCATCCTCCTCCAACACCTCTCCCTGTGTCATCCAGCTGGGGGCGACTGTTCTTACCTGGTTCCATTTGCCTCTCCCTAATTAGAGCAAGGTGCAATGTCCTCCTGTTCACTCACCATTACCTCTGTAATCTCCAATGATGGATCCTTGGCTTCTTCCAATTTCTTATCTACATGCTACCCCTCATCAACAACATCTCAAAGCACAGCCTTCACATGCACATTGATGTGAGCCACCTTCCTCTGCTCAACATATCTTTTATGTTTTCTGCTGTTGCTTACTTATCATCCAATTAGCTCCCATACCTTTGAGCCCTTTGTCCAAGTCATTGATATAGATTGTAAGTACTTGATTCCTCAGCACTGATCCCTCTGGCACTCTGCTAGTTCCAATTGCCCAATTGAAAATGACCATTCATCCCTTCGCCCCACTTCCTGTTAGCTAACCAACCCCCGACCTACGCTGGTATACTGTGCCAGACAACCCAAGCTCTCATTTTATAAAGCACCCTTTGACACTCCTTAAAACCAAAATTCCTGTTCATTTGTCTCAATTTCTCCTGATGTAGCTCCATGTCATATTTTGTTTTATAATGCCCTAACATCGCACTTTGGGAGATTGCATTATCTTAAAGGTATCCTATGATAATAAATTGATGTTGATTAAATAGAATTGGCTTGCTGAGTAAATATTTCATTTGCTGTAGTGTGCTTGGTTGATTCGTTTGTGGAATGTGGGTGTCGCTGGCTCGCCCAGCATCTATTACCCATCCCTAATTGCCATTCAGAAGGTGGTGGTGGTGAGATGCCTTCTTCAAATGCTGCAGTCCCTGTGGTGTAGGCACACCCACAGTGTTGTGGAGGAGATTTGCCCAGGATTTTGATCAGCTACAATGAAAGAATGATGAATAGATTTCCAAGTAGTCATTGTGCGTGAAGGAATACTTCCAGTTTGTGGTTTTCCTATGTGACTGCTCCCATTGTCCTCATTCATGGCAGCAGTCTTGGTTTGGAAGGTGCTGTCTAAGGAGCCCTGGTGAATTGCTGCGGTGCATCTTTTGGATGGTACGAACTGTTGCCAATGTCAGTCAATGACTGAATGTTTGTGAAAAGGCTGCTTTGCCCTGGATGATGTCGGACTGCTGCAGTGTGGTTGGAGCTGCAAGCGTCCAGGTAAGTGGGAATTATTACATCACTCTGCTGAGTTGTGCCTTGTCGATGTTGGACAGGCTTTGGGGAGGCAGGAGGTGAGCTATGCACAGGATTCTCTGCTGCTTGCCTGCTCTTGTAGCCACAGTATTTATATGTCTGGTCCAGTTCAGATTCTGATTATAGTATTAATAGAGGGGGATTCAGCAAAGTTAATGCCATCCAATATCAAGGGGTAAATGTTTAGATTGTCTCTTGTAGGAGTTGGTGATTGCTTCGATCTTTTCACTGGCCACTTGTCAGCCCAAACCTGGGTATTGTCCACTTCTTGCGAGAGTTGGACCTATGGGCAGCTCAAGTGATTAACACTGTGGCTTCACAGCGCCAGGGTCCCAGGTTCAGTTCCCGGCTGGGGTCACTGTCTGTGCGGAGTCTGCACGTTCTCCCCGTGTCTGCGTGGGTTTCCTCTGGGTGCTCCGGTTTCCTCCCACATTCCAAAGATGTTCAGGTTAGGTGGATTGGCTGTGCTAAATTGCCCTTAGTGTCCAAAAAGGTTAGGAGGTGTTAGAACATAGAACATAGAACATTACAGCGCAGTACGGGCTCTTCGGCCCTCGATGTTGCGCAGACCCGTGAAACCATCTGAAGCCTACCTACAGGTACATACTTATCAAGGACACGCAGTAGCTGTTTCTTGAAAAAGCTCCACATTTCGATTGTACCCATGCCCTGCAGTTTCCTTCCCCATCCTATACATCCTAAATCTTGCCGAATAGCATCATAATTGCCTTTCCCCCAGCTATAATTCTTGCCTTGCGGTATATATCTATCCCTGCCCATCGCTAAAATAAACATAACCGAATTGTGATCACTATCACCAAAGTGCTCACCTACATCTAAATCTAACACCTGGCCGGGTTCATTACCCAGTACCAAATCCAATGTGGCATCGCCCCTTGTTGGCCTGTCTACATTCTGTGTCAGAAAACCCTCCTGCACACACTGCACAAAAACTGACCCATCTATAGTACTCGCACTATAGTATTTCCAGTCAATATTTGGAAAGTTAAAGTCCCCCATAACAACTACCCTGTTACTCTCGCTCCTGTCGAGAATCATCTTTGCTATCCTTTCCTCTACATCTCTGAAACTCTTCGGAGGTCTATAGACAACTCCCAACAGGGTGACCTCTCCTCTCCTGTTCCTAATCTCGGCCCATACTACCTCAGTAGACGAGTCCTCAAACGTCCTTTCTGCCGCCGTAATACTTTCCTTGATTAACAATGCCACACCCCCCCTCTTTTTACCATCTTCTCTGTTCTTACAGAAACATCTAAATCCTGGAACCTGCAACAACCGTTCCTGTCCCTGCTGTACCCATGTCTCTGAAATCGCCACAACATCGAGATCCCAGGTACCAACCCATGCTGCAAGCTCACCCACCTTATTCTGGATGCTCCTGGCGTTGAAGTAGTCACACTTCAAACCAGCGCCTTGCTTGCCAGTGCCCTCTTTTGAACTTTTAACCCTATCCCTGACCTCACTACTCTCAACATCCTGTACACTGGGACTACAATTTAGGTTCCCATCCCCCTGCTGAATTAGTTTAAACCCCCCGAAGAGCACTAGCAAATCTCCCCCCCAGGATATTGGTACCCCTCTGGTTCAGGTGAAGACCATCCTGTTTGTAGAGGTCCCACCAACCCCAGAATGAGCCCCAATTATCCAGGAAACCAAAACCCTCCCTCCTGCACCATCCCTGTCACCACGTGTTCAACTCCTCTCTCTCCTTATTTCTCACTTTGCTAGCACGATGCTGGCCGGCCTGCTGAGTTTATCCAGCATATTCTGTTTTTATTTTACATTAATAGAACATAGAACATAGATCACTACAGCGCAGTACGGGCCCTTCGGCCCTCGATGTTGCGCCGACCTGTGAAACCATCTGAAGCCTATCTGACCTACACTATTCCATTTTCATCCATATGTCTATCCAGTGACCACTTAAATGCCCTTAAAGTTGGCGAGTCTACTACTGTTGCAGGCAGGGCGTTCCACGCCCCTACTACTCTCTGAGTAAAGAAACTGCCTCTGACATCTGTCCTATATCTATCACCCCTCAATTTAAAGCTATGTCCCCTCGTGTTGGTCATCACCATCCGAGGAAAGAGACTCTCACTGTCCACCCTATCTAACCCTCTGATTATCTTATATGTCTCTATTAAGTCACCTCTCAGCCTTCTCCTCTCTAACGAAAACAACCTCAATTCCCTGAGCCTTTCCTCGTAAGACCTTCCCTCCATACCAGGCAACATCCTAGTAAATTTCCTCTGAACCCTTTCCAAAGCTTCCACATCCTTCCTATAATGTGGTGACCAGAACTGCACGCAGTACTCCAGGTGTGGCCACACCAGAGTTATGTACAGCTGCAGCATGACCTTGTGGTTCCGAAACTCAATCCCCCTGCTTATAAAGGCTAGCACACCATATGCCTTCTTAACAGCCCTATTAACCTTGGTGGCAACTTTCAGGGATTTATGTACCTGGATGCCGAGATCTCTCTGTTCATCTACACTACCAAGAATCTTGCCATTAGCCCAGTACTCTGCATTCCTGTTACTCCTTCCAAAGTGAACCACCTCACACTTTTCCGCATTAAACTCCATCTGCCACCTCTCAGCCCAGCTCTGCAGCATATCTATGTCCCTCTGTATCCTATAACATCCTTCAGCACTATCCACAACTCCACCGACCTTCGTGTCATCTGCAAATTTACTAACCCATCCTTCTACACCCTCTTCCAGGTCATTTATAAAAATGACAAACAGCAGTGGCCCCAAAACAGATCCTTGCGGTACACCACTAGTAACTGAACTCCAGGATGAACATTTGCCATCAGCCACCACCCTCTGTCTTCTTTCAGCTAGCCAATTACTGATCCAAACCGCTAAATCACCTTCAATTCCATACTTCCTTATTTTCTGCAATAGCCTACCGTGGGGAATCTTATCAAACGCCTATATGAAATCCATATACACCACATCAACAGCTTTACCCTCATCCACCTGTTTGGTCACCTTCTCAAAAAACTCAATAAGGTTTGTGAGACATGACCTGCCCTTCACAAAACCGTGTTGAGTATCGCTAATCAACTTGTTCTTTTCAAGATGATTATAAACCCTATCTCTTATAACCTTTTCCAACATTTTACCCACAACCGAAGTAAGGCTCACAGGTCTATAATTACCAGGGTTGTCTCTACTCCCCTTCTTGAACAAGGGGACAACATTTGCTATCCTCCAGTCTTCCCGCACTATTCCTGTCGACAAAGACGACATAAAGATCAAGGACAAAGGCTCTGCAATCTCCTCCCTGGCTTCCCAGAGAATCCTAGGATAAATCCCATCTGGACCAGGGGACTTATCTATTTTGATATTTTCTAAAATTGCTAACACCTCCTCCTTTTGAACCTCAATTCCATCTAGCCTGGTCGACTGAACCTGAGTGTTCTCGACAACATTGTCTTTCTCCAGTGTAAACACTGACGAAAAATATCCATTTAATGCTTCCCCTATCTCCTCTGATTCCACACACAACTTTCCACTACTATCCTTGATTGGCCCTAATCTTACTCTAGTCATTCTTTTGTTCCTGATATACCTATAGAAAGCCTTAGGGTTTTCCTTGATCCTATCCGTCAACGACTTTTCGTGTCCTCTCCTCGCTCTTCTTAACTCTCCCTTTAGGTCCTTCCTGGCTAACTTGTAACTCTCAAGTGCCCTAACTGAGCCTTCATGTCTCATCCTAACATAAGCCTTCTTCTTCCTCTTGACAAATGCTTCAACTTCCTTTGTAAACCACGGTTCCCTTGCTCGACAACTTCCTCCCTGCCTGACAGGTACATACTTATCAAGGACACGCAGTATCTGTTCCTTGAAAAAGCATTCATGATCACCAGACCAATATGCATTTTTAGAATATTTAACAGTGCAGAAAGAGGCCATTCGATCCATCGAGTCTGCGCTGACCCTCTGAAGGAGCACATACCAAGGCCCACTTGCCCACTATCTCCACCTCACCTGAACATCATTGCATTAAGTGGCAATTTAGCATGGCCAGACACGGGGAGAACACGCAAGCTCCACACACAGTCACCCACAGCCGGAATTGGAGGGGTCTGGTGCGGGGTGGGGATGATACAAAGATCTGTAGAGGGACGGGTAGTATTGAGGAAGCAAGGGGGCTGCTGAAGGATTTGGACAAGCTCGGAGAGTGGGCAACAAAGTGGCAAATAAAATACAATGTGGTAAAGAGTGAGGTTATGCACTTTAGAAAGAGGAATTTAGGCATAGACTATTTTCTAAATGGGGAAATGCTAAGGAAATCAGAAGTACAAAAGGATTTGGGAGTCCTTGTTCACGATTTTCTTAAAGTTAATGTGTAGGTTCAGTCGGCAGTTAAGAAGGCAAAAGCAATGTTAGCATTCATGTCAAGAGGGATAGAGTACAAGACCAGGAATATGCTTCTGAGGCTATATAAGGCTCTGGTCGGACCCCATTTGGAGTATTGTGAGCAGTTTTGGGCCCTGTATCTAAGGAAGGATGCGTTGGTATTGGAAAGGGTCCAGAGGAGGTTCGCAAGAATGATCCCTAGAATGAAGAACTTGTTGTACGAGGAACGGTTGAAGACTCTGGGTCTGTACTCGTTGGAGTTTAGAAGGATGAGACGGGGTGAGGGGGGAATCTTATTGAAACTTATAGGATACTGCGAGACTTGGATAGATTGGACGTGGAGAGGATGTTTTCACTTGTAGGAAAAACTAGAACCAGAGGACACCATCTCAGACTAAAGAGACGATCCTTTAAAACAGAGATGAGGAGGAATTATTTCAGCCAGAGGGTGGTGAATCTGTGGAACTCTTTGCCGTAGAAGGCTGTGGAGGCCAAATTACTGAATGCCTTTAAGATAGAGATAGATAGGTTCTTGATTAATAAGGGGATCAGGGGTTATGGGAGAAGGCAGGAGAATGGGGATGAGAAAATGTCAGCCATGATTGATTGGCGGAGCAGACGCAATGGGCTGAGTGGCCTAATTCTGTTCCTATGTCTTGTGGTCTTATAGGATGTGGATAGTGGGCGATTCGGTGATGGGAATACCATTTCATCTCAAAGGGCCAAGTTTTGATTCTCTCTTATTGGAGATGGTCACCACCTGCATTTGTGTGGCACGAATGTTACCTGTCACTTGTCCACCCAATCCTGGATATTGCCCAGCTCTTACTGCATTTGCAGGTGGACTGCTTCAGTGTCTGAGGAGGTGCGTGAATAGTACTGACCATTGTGAAATCATCAGTGAACATCCCCAAATTGAGTTAGGTCTTTATCCTTCTTAATCAGCAGCGAAATAGATGTCTGCGGAAGAGGGGAAGGCAGGGAAACACGTTACAATGGTTCCTCAAACAGAGATAGAAGGAAGGGGCGAGCTGGTGGGTGACCATTTTAATGGTATAGCCATCCGGGCCTGGAGTTTCCCCCACTCTGCATCAACCTGCTGGAGTCAACAGATTCTTCAAGCTCCAGTGACTGATCGATTGCTTGGTCAATAATGGCAGCAAATTTATCGATATTGGTGTGCTTAAAAATGTATCATATTCAATTGGTCTGTCGAGGATTCATATAGATTAAAATGGTAAGAATCATAGGTAGAGATTATTACGGTGGGATTAATAGTCTCAAATTTGAGTTCCGTGTCACTGGGATGTTTTGCGCATTAATTGGTGGTCAGGGGTTTCATTGCCTTATCCCCAGGCTCGTCCCAGGTGCCGCGGGATTGGAGCAGCAAATGTTCAGCTCTGCCTGTGGACAGTAGGTCAAATTGAGTTCAAATGTCTAATCGTTTCTTCTCTGGGAATTGTGGAATATTGCTGGCCAATACAATAATTGAATCTATTAGCTCCTGCTAATACTGGCATCAGCTGAAGAAGAAGTGGTCTGGCACAACTGAGAACATTTTAAAGTTTCCCACAATGTAGTCAATGACACCTCGCCTGTCAGTTTTGCTTCAAAAAATGAAGCAACGGATTCAGAAAAATAATGACAGAACTTTTTTTGGTCAGATTGTGAAGGAGAATTTGGATCACCAGAGTGGGCGGTCAGCTCTCTTTGAGGGAAAAGAATGGTTCATTTTCAAAGGGGCAAGATCTGGTATAACTCTAGGGAAACATTCCACTGAGCTCGCTAAAGGTAGGCGTTGTTTATCTAAAACAAGGAACTTTGGAAAAAAAGTATGAAAGCGAGGGAGTAAAAGAAATCTCTGCGTCTTCAGAGGAATCAGACACTTCCAGATGCCCACGCAGTCATTTCGATTCATAAACTCGGAGAGATCTTTCGACATTTTAGAAAGAAATAAATATTGTACGTGAGATTGGTGTCGTTTTCGATGAATAACATTGCTATGATCAACTCCCAAAATGCAAAAATTTTAATTTAATCTGGGGAAAGAGAACAACAATGCGTTAGTGTTAATAACACCACTGATATAACCTGTGAGGGTGACTCAAAACTCTGAACGATACCTTAAATCATTGGTTCAGGGTGGTGTATGTTTGTTTGGAATAATGTAGGGCAGGTTAATACTGTGGTGAAAAATTAATATAGGACACTTGTCTTCATCAACCGACCACCTCAGAAGACAAACACGGGACACAAACCAACAGAGTACCCTTCGTTGTCCAGTACTTTCCTGGAGCGGAGAAACTATGCCATCTTCTTCGCAGCCTCCAACACATCATCGATGACGATGAACATCTTGCCAAGGTCATCCCCACACCCCCACTACTTGCCTTCAAACAACCGCGCAACCTCAAACAAACCATTGTTTGCAGCAAACTACCCAGCCTTCAGAACAGCGACCACAACACCACACAACCCTGCCAGGGCAATCTCTGCAAGATGTGCCAGATCATCGATATAGATACCACCATTACACATGAGAACACCACCCACCAGGTACGCAGTACATACGCGTGTAACTCGGCCAATGTTGTCTACCTCATACGCTGCAGGAACGTATGTCCCAAAGCATGGTACACTGGCGAGACCATGCAGATGCTGTGACAACGAATGAACGGACATCACGCGACAATCACCAGGCAGGAATGCTCACTTCCAGTTGGGGAACACTTCAGCAGTCAAGGGCATTCAGCCTCTGATCTCCGGGTAAGCGTTCTCCAAGGCGGCCTTCAGGACACGCGACAATGCAGAATCGCCGAGCAGAAACTTATAGCCAAGTTCCGCACATAGGAGTATGGCCTCAACCGGGACCTGGGATTCATGTCGCATTACATTCATCCCCCACCATCTGGCCTGGGTTTGCAAAATCCTACCAACTGTCCTGGCTTGAGACAAGTCACACCTCTTTAACCTGGGGTTACCCCTATCTCTGGATCTGTAAAGACTTAATTACCTGCAAATGCTCGCATTCTAAGTATTGCCTGGCATCTTTGAATTTGTCTATATATATATTTCTGGAACAGACCTCTTAATTCACCTGAGGAAGGAGCAGTGCTCCGAAAGCTAGTGTTTGAAACAAACATGTTGGGCTTTAACCTGGTGTTGTAAGACTTCTTACTGTTATCAATGGTGAATAGATTACAAAAGCAGGGAGGCCATGTTGAGTTATATAGGAGATTGGTAAAGCCACGGCAGGAGTGCAGTGTGCAATTCTGGTCGCCACATTATAGGAAGGATGTGATTACACTGGAGGGGGTGCAGAGGTGATTCACCAGGATGTTGCCTGGGATGGAACATGTAAATTCTGAAGACAGGTTGCATAGGCTTGGGTTGTTTTCGGTGGTGCAGAGAGGACTGAGGGGCGACCTGATCGAGGTGGGCGGACAGAGTGGATAGGGAGCAGCTGGTTCCCTTACTTGAAGGATGAGTCACAAGAGGGACCAAGTCCAACATGAGGGGCAGGACGGATTTGAGGTGACATCTACTTACCCAGAATGTGGTGACTGTCTGAAATGCATTGCTTGGGAGCGAGGTAGGGAGGTGCCGCAGGGTTGCCTCACATCTTTTAAAGAGTATCTGGATGAGCACATGTCACGTCAGTGCATTCAAGGCTATGAACCAAGTGCTGGGAAATGGGATTAGGTCGGTCAGGTATTGTTTTCACATATCGGCGGCGAGTTGATGGGCCGAAGGGCGTCCTCTGCACTGTGTGATTCTTTTTCTTCTTCTTCATCTGTGATTTGGACCTCAATGTCTCCTGCTAATCTTGCTACTTGTGTGTTATTTCATTTTGATCCCAAGTTCCATGTTAATCTCATTAATTTCCCGCCTTCCTGACAGTTACAATATTCGCATTGCCCAAAAAGTGCATAAACATTGGCAAAAACTACTGTTGATTGGGATAGGGAACCTGCGGACATAACATAACCCTTGAGATCCAAAATCATTTGGGTGGAGGTGAATGATATTTTTTGTATGAATTGAGATCGCAACTGCACGAGCTTTAGCAATAAGATTTCAATGAAAATCATCCCCAACTCAGGATGTATATCCGATATGGCCAACTACACACAAGTCAGTTTCTGGTACAAGAACAAATTAGGAGAATAATCCAGAGTGTTTTACAGGGAAATTCATCACCAAAACATTCAATCATCTGTTCCCAACACATGCAGGTGACATCATTAGCTCTGATCTGGAAAGATAATCTCGCTTGAAAAGACATGGCAGCCACAATACGTTGGAAAAAACACGTATAGCCCAAAATAAGAAGTAGATTTAACACTATAAGAACAGCAGAGAGGGAACAACTCCCCGGACAACTGGGTAACGGAACCATCCCAGCAGCCCAGGCGCACAATACTCTCCGGATCACACTGAGAACTGAACTCAGTGCCAGCTCCCTGTTTTTCCTAAAACACCCTCCCACACAGGAGCCCGAGAACCGCACCTTCAATAGTGTAAGAACAGAACTAGCCATGACAAGCAAGAAGTAAAATCCTAGCCTGTATTATTAGTTAAGGGATCACATTAACGCCCGCCCGTGCACACACACAGATATCCGCGCTTATTTCGGACTCTCCAATAGTGGTATTGTTAAAGAATTAACAATCCAGAAACCCAGGGCAATGGTCTGGGCTCCGGGCTTCGAATCCCGCCACTCTGGCAGATGCTGACATTTGAATTCAATAAAAAATCTTGAATTAAAAGTTTAATAGTGAGCGTGAAACCATTGTCGATTGTCGTAAACCCCCACCTGGTTCACCAATGTCCTTCAGAGAAGGAAATCTGCTGCCCTTACCTGGTCTGTTGAAGGGTAACTGGGGATGGGTAATAAATGCTGTCCCAGCCGATATCCCAGGAATGAGTAACATAAACCCGCACAGCTCAGTTGCCCTTTTCAGCCCCTTGTCCGTTTCAAGTAAAATTGTGACTATGGAGCGTCAACCCGGACAACATCAGAAACACAGAGACCATTCTGTAGTATTTAGTAAGAAGTCTTACAATAGCAGGCTAAAGTCCATCAGGTTAACCGGTGCTGTAAGACTTCTTACTGTGCTCACCCCAGTCCAAAGCCGGCATCTCCACATCCTAGTATTTCGTGATAGTCCACATATGTGCTACCGCAATGAATTAGGTTAGGGAACAAATAATGCGCGGGCCGCTTAGCAGTAACATAAGCAAGTTTTTAAAAATACGCAACATTCCAAATAAATGATTTGTGAATAAATGAAATAACGGAGAGTTGCCAAATAAGCGTGTATATCTGTGATTGTGAACACACGGGCGCAAATGTGATCCCCTAACTAATAATGAAGGCTGTGATTTAATTTGATAATTGTGATGACCATTTCTGTTCTTGTGGTAATGAAGGTGTATTGTCTGACTGCTCTGGAGCTGCTGTGCATAAGGGGAATAAAAGAAAGCGACTGTAGTAAAAATGATAATAACAACAGCAATCATACCGAACATTTGTTTCACCTCACTTGTCCCAATAAACTGTTTAAGTCAACCTTGTCTCCAAAGGCAGAACAAGGGGAGGCATCGCTGGGAGGGATAACGCTGTCTGACGCTTGAAGAATGACTCCTCGTCTATTAGGGAAGTGAAGAATAACATTGCCCTGAAAATTTCTGAGCAAACACGCTTCCTCTGTTAAGATAATGATGCTAATTTTAAAATTAAGATCTCAGATACCATGGTTTGTGTGTGGAAAAGTATTTCATACTTCCCCTCGGGAAAGGTCTGGCTCGAGGTTTTAGACAGCATCTTCTAATCTTTGTCTCTCCCAATAGCAGCAATAGGGGGAGGAATTCTCCGTCAGCCAATGCCGGAATCAGGAAACAGGGTTGGAAGGGGAATGGACCGTGAGGCGAAAATCGATGTCAAAAGGGTGTTGCGATCCAAATGCTCCTTGTTTACCTTTGCCGGATGGACTGTCAACACAACAAATACTGACGGGATATAGAATAATAATTTTCTGGATGTGAAACTCTCCATGAATTAGTTGTGTAAATTTTCCTCCAGATTGTAATTACGCCTTTGAAGCCTGAACGAGATGGGTTGTCTTTACTTGTTTTATTGTGGGGGTTTTTAAGGTCCAGTGTGACCCAAAGCAAATTTTGAAAAATCAGCAAATAATTGACTGATCAACCAAAACATGTGTCACGTAGTCATTGCACCAACAAGGGCAAGTTCATCTTGATCTTCCCAGGTCATCACAACCCTGGGCAATGAGATTACAACCTTGCCAAGCCACATCATCAAGTGAATTTGAATGCATTTGTAGTCATTTTTAACAATAATATCTCATGATTAATTAACAAAATCTGTTTGTGGTTGCTACATTTGCAGCGAGAATGAAAGGATATAGATTTCATAATATTAGAAAAGAGGCATTTTGCCTTTGGAACATGTTTCAGACAAATAATGTTATTCCAAAATCATGAACTTTGACACAAATAAAAAGTGGATTGGTCAGCAAAGTGAGGATTCCAAGTGGTCACCTGACACAGAGCTACGGCTATATATTTGGACTCCAATGCAAACCGAATTCAGATTCAACATGAAGACTCTTATCTTCTTGTTGGCTCTCGCCTGTGCGGGTAAGTCAAGGCATTGAATATTTTCCCGTATTTTTAAAATCAAATCCTTGAACATTTTGTGCTCACTTTTATTTGTTCTTCATTTCCAGGGAGTGCTAATGTCAAAAGATACAGTATGTATATTTCTTCTTCTTCAAATACTGTTAAACTTTCATTTTGTATTCTGCAATTTGATGATCCTTTATTATTCCACTTTGCACAGATCCCATCTTTTCTCAAAATCAGTTGCATATTTACAAGTACGATGGTGTGATTCTGACTGGGCTGCCGGAGAAAGGCTTGAACAGAGCTGGGTTCAGAATAACCAGCACAGTGAGAATCAGAGGTCTAGGATCAAATCAGTACCTTCTACAAGTGAGCACATTTATGAACTTTTCTGCAATATTCGTTCAAACAAAAAAGTATTCAACTCAAGGGTTCATAAGCCATGAGAGTGAGTTTTCCATAAAACAGAAGAATAGGTTCCTATCTTCAGATTAGACCTTAACTTCTTAAACAGTGGTTCAGCACTCAATACTATCAACAGTGAGTTTGTAGCTGTAACATTATAGTTCCCTTGAGGTTAGGGATGAGAAGTGGAAGTGGGGAGATATGGAGATGTACCACAGTCACAAGTGTTTGCATTCTCGCTTTCCAGGTCCGAGCCATGCCCAGGAGCTAAGCATGTTCCTCTCCCACAGGAAGTGAAAGTGACAACAGTAGCTTCCTCTGGAAATTCTTCTCTTTGAAAAATAATTTGAAACAGGAAAAAGAAGGTTGAAATGAAGAATGTAGGGATTCACTACCTCAGTAGAGTATCTCTAATCAACTGCATGAGAAAGATAGGCACAGTGTATATACCAATAAGGTTAGATGATAGAAGGTTAGAAGATGTTAGAGTGGAGAATCAACAGCAGAACGGACCCTATTTGGCAAAATGACCCATTGTGACACTCTAATTATTGTGTGCATATGTGTTGAAAAGCTGTGGGCTCTGCTGGGATTGATATATACCAGATATCGTCATATCCACATTTTGGCTGGATTACTGTTCAGGTTGAAAGTTGTCAATACATTGACAATGCATTGACAGGGGGCCCAAGGACATGAGATTTTGAGCAATTGCTAAACCTAGCTTGGTGCCAGACTGGATCTGTCCTCCATGTGCTGCCAAAGCAGTAATGCAGGAGATCAGGCAAAATGCATAAGATTCAGGCTTGAAGGATTGGAGAATGCTGGTTTATCTGCAGAGCTGGAGACAATTTAAAAAATATATTTCTTTATTCTTTTTCGCATTTTCTTCCAAATTTACACCCACCAACAATAGTCAGTAACAAATATGTCAATCCCCATATCAATAACAACGATCCCATCCTCCCACCAAACCCAAACCATTAGCCCACATATTCACATAAACAACTGATAAAAAGGAATCAGGAATCCCCCATAGCTCCCATGAGCATGCATCGCCCCCCTCCCCCCCAGCTAATGTTCGATGTTATCCAGTTCTTGAAAGTGCATGATGAATAATGCCCATGAATTGTAGAACCTCTCTGTCCTCCCCCTCAGTTCAAACTTAACCTTCTCAAGAGTCAAGAATTCCAACAGACCCTGCCGCCACGCCAGGGCACAGGGTGGAGAGGCTGCTCTCCAACCCATCAAGATCCACCTTCGGGCGTTCAACGAGGCGAAGGCTACAACATCTGCCTCCGCACCCATTTCCAACCCCGGCTGGTCCAACACCCCGAATATGGCCCCCCGTAGGACCTGGGTCCAGTTTCACGTGCACCACTTTAGAAATTGCCCTAAAAACCTCCTTCCAGTAATCCTCTAGCTTTGGATAGGCCCAAAACATATGAGCGTGATTAGCGCCCCCCCCCCCCCCCCCTCCCCGCAACGTTCACACACATCTTCAACTCCTTCAAAGAATCGGCTCATCCTCACCCTCACAGCTGGAGACAATTATCGGCATCTGATGTCAAAATGAAAAGTAAGCAAAATCAAATTGTCTCATTAAACAAGACCTTGGGGTGTGAGCAATGTAACGGCATGCACACTGCTTTCATTGCCTGTTATATTTTAATCTCAGCTTGAAAATCCTCAACTCCAAGAACTTAATGGAATTTGGCCCCAAGACCCGTTTTCCTCACTACGCAAGTTGACGGAAAGATGGAGTCTACTCCTGACCAGACCCGTGAAGTTTGAGTATACAGATGGCCGAGTGGGAAATATCTTTACCTCTGAAGATGTACCTGAAGATGTCTTGAACATCCACAGAGGAATCCTGAACATTTTGCAAATCACCATCAAGAAATCCCAAAACTTCTATGATTTACAAGAGGTACTTTTGCTTTTCGTGTTTACAGAATTATTACTTCATCTACTTTTGCTTCCTGTGTCTCACTCAGTAACTTAAATGTAATTGTTTAGGCTGGAATTGAAGGAATCTGCCACGCAAGGTATATAGTTCAAGAGGACAAGAGAAAGGAACGGCTGATCATAACAAAAGCCAAAGACTTGACCAACTGCCAGGAGAGGGTTCTGAAGCAAACTGGTACAGTCTACACTCAACTCTGCCCTTCCTGTCAGCAGGTATACTTCTCATCATCAATTCCATCTCTAATTATTCCAAGTTAGTTGACAATAACATTAAGATCATTGTAGATTCAGATTCATTGCCCCAGCCAAAATAACGTGCATTCATTTCCAAGTTGTGTTCGGTTGTTGAACACTGGATATTGTTTTATGTAACTATCAATAGAACTACACAGATTGGTAACCATGGTGATGTTTTCCTATCATTAGAGAGGCAGGAATATTCGTGCATCAGCTGCTTCCACCATCGTCCTGAAACCTACCGCAGTTGGTGCAATTATTCAGGAAGCCAGAGTTCGTGAAGTGCATCAGTTTACACCGTTCCATGAACTTGATGGAACTATTCGATTGGAGGCAAGGTAAAGATTTGGATATTGTGCCAATAATTATCTTTTTTTCGAATCATTCTCATTATTTCTTCCATTCTATTTCTTAGCTGTTTGACATTCTTTCATTGTCACATTGGTCCTGGGTTGCCTCTGATGAACATTTTCCATTACAGACAAAGCCTTATCCTGGAGAAGATCACAACAGCGCAGATGGAACAAATACCAGACATGCAAAGTCGACGAAGTTTGCAATATCGCAGTGAGAGAAATGTTCTCCAGCAGCCAATCAGACCGTTTAAGGACCAAAATGTGATCACCCAGGTGAACATATTTTTACATATTTTAAAATCCATTCATGGAATGTGCGGACATTGTAAAATTTAAATGGAAAGATAGAATTTATTGCCAGTCTCCAACTGCGCTTGAGAATGACCTAGCAAAATTGAAGGAATGGTGAAATGGTTTCAAGTCATGATGCTGCCTGGCTTCAAGGGGATGTTGCCATGTACCTGCTATCATTGTTCTGGGTTGGAGAGATTGCGGGTTTGCAAGGTGCTGTCGAAGGAATCTCAATGTGTCGCTGCAATGTATCTTGTAGATGGTTACACTGCTGCCACTGTGAGACCCTGGAGGGGATGAGAAAGTCCAAACTGCTCAATGAGTTGTCAAAGTGGCTGCTTTGTCCTGGATGTCATTGGGTTTCTGGAGTATTGGTGATGTTGCATTCACAAAGGCAATTCTTTTCCTCAATTTCATGGAGTTTCTTCCTTCTCTTGCATAGATAAAAGATACCTTGAATCACATGGCTCAGCACAATGCGCAGGATGTCCATGCCGATGCTCCAGCTAGACTCATGCAGCTTGTGCAGCTGCTCCGTGTCGCTCCACACAGAGCCTTTTCTGAAATTTGGAGCTGGGCTAAATCACAACCTGAACCAAGGTACCTTCAATAAAAAGCATTAAGGTTACAATTGAAATTGAAAGTTTTCTCCAAATAGACCTGCTTTGCTCCCGTTTACTGACGGGAAGTTTTTCTCCTGACGGTTCCCTGCCTGTGAGCAGTCACTGACTCTCGAGATTCTCTTCCTTCCGCCATCATCATGATATTTACTTGGTTCTGCAGTTGGATTTAAGACCATAAGACATAGGAACAGAATTAGGCCACTTGGCCCATTGAGTCTGCTCCACCATTCAATCATGGCTGATATTTTCTCATCCCCATTCTCCTGCCTTCTCCCCATAACCCCTGATCCCCTTATTAATCATGAACCTATCTATCTCTGTCTTAAAGACACTCAGTGATTTGGCCTCCACAGCCTTCTGCGGCAAAGAGTTCCACAGATTCACCACCCTCTGGCTGAAAAAATTCCTCCTGGTCTCTTTTTTAAAGGATCGTCGCTTTAAAACAGGTTCTAGTTTTTCCTACAAGTGGAAACATCCTCTCAATGTCCACTCTATCCAGGCCTCGCAGTATCTTGTACGTTTCAATAAGATCCCCTCTCATCCTTCTAAACTCCGAGTACGGACCCAGAGTCCTCAAACGTTCCTCATACGACAAGTTCTTCATTCCAGGGATCATTCTTGTGAACCTCCTCTGGACCCTTTCCAAGGCCAGCTCATCCTTCCTTAGATATGGGGTCCAAAACTGCTCACAATTCTCCAAATCGGGTCTGACCAGAGCCTTTTACAGCCTCAGAAGTACTCGACACGAGAGGGCTAGAACATTGCATTTGCCTTCTTAACTGCTGACTGAACATGCACATTAACCTTAAGAGAATCGTGAACAAGGACTCCCAGGTCCCTTTGTGCTTCTGCTTTCCAAAGCATTTCCCCATTTAGAAAATAGTCTATGCCTAAATTCCTCCTTCCAAAGTGCATAACCTCACACTTTTCCACATTGTATTTTACTTGCCAGTACATTGCCCACTCTCCAAGCTTGTCCAAGTCCTTCTGCAGCCCCCTTCCTTCCTCAATACTATCTGTCCCTCCACAGATCTGGCTCACTACGCTGGGCAATGGGGCCCTTACCTTGGCCTGGGGTGGTTTGTTCAAGGGCAGGGACAACCCAATGTCCTCCCAAAACGCCCAGCACCCTCACCCCACTCCCCTCACCATCTTATCACGCAAGTCTTAATTATCCTGCCACCCTCTGAAGGGTCTGCTTGAAGTGAAATAAGGTATCAGTTAATTAATGACTGTGACACCTGGGAGTTTCTGCTCCTAAATTGCATAATCCATGATGGTCAGAATGCTTTTCTGTATGAGGAAGAATGTTTCTGCAGCAACTCTCACACCAGACAATCCCAATAAGAGGATGAGAGGGCTTGTGTGGGATTTGGGAAAGTTTTGCCAGTTCAATGACAATTCCGCCTCCTCAGGTGGAGTTAGTCAATGTTGGATCTTCCACATTACATTGGTGATGGATTAATGAGCTCCCGCACAATTTCCCGCCAATGAAGATGTCGACCAATCTATTACCCGACTTGGTGTTTGGTGTATTCATTCTTGGGGAATGTGATGTGTAACAAGTTCAGCATTTGATTACTCATCCTAGTTAGTCTGGAAGAGCGGTAGTGAGTTTCTTCTTGACCTGGTGCAATCTAAATGGTGAAGGTGCTACCGCAGTGTTAGGAATGTCAGGATTGTGATATTAATGTGGTGCCTGGAATGGGAATGACTGGAAACTGACTTTGTCTCCACATTCTAGGCGCTGGCTCCTTGAGGCTATTCCTGCCATTGGGACGATAGAAAGTTTGAAATTCATCAAGAGCAGAATTCAAGAGAGTGAAACAGTCCGCTCGGAAATTATTCAGGCTTTAATTCTCGCACTGCACCAAGTCAAAACCGACCGAGATGTTCTAACTATGGCCAGAGTGAGTTTTCACTGAATCTACCCTTTGTTTCAGAGTAAAATGTATTCAATTCCTGGATTGTGGAGATCTCTGGCTAGGAAAGCCTTCACCGCCCATTCGAGGAAACCATAGAACCAACGAAAGGTTACGGTGCACAAAGAGACCATTCAGCCCATCGAGCCTGGCGTGGTCCAAAAAGAGAAAAAAGAAACTAACCACTCATTTTAATCCATTTTCCTTGGTCGGTCGCCTTGCAGATTCCAGCACTCCAGGCGCAGATCCAGGGATCTTTTCCATGTACAATGCCTTTCAGCTTCAATCACCAATTGGGGCAGTGAATTGCAGATGGCCAGAACCCTCTGGGAGTAAACGTTTTTCCTCAGGACCCCCTCATCCTTCCACCAATCCTATTAATAACCAATATATTAATGGTTTAGATGAGGTATAGAATTATATCTCTGAATTTGCAGATGACACGAAGCTGGGTGGGAGGGTGAGCTGTGAGGAGGGTGCAGAGATCCTTCAGTGTGATTTGGGCAAGTTGAGTGAGTGGGTAAATGAATGGTATCTGTTGCATCAATTGGAAAAAATGCGAGGTAATCCACTTTGGCAGCAAAAAGAGGAAGACAGATTATTATCAGACTGGCCATCAATTAGGAGAGCAGAGGGTTTTCTATAGGCCTCTGAAAAGATGATTCTGGATAAGATCGAAAGCAACAGGGTAGTTGTTATGGACTTTAACTTTCCAAATATTGACTGGAAACGCTATAGTTCGAGTACTTTAGATGAGTCCATTTTTGTCCAATGTGTGCAGGAGGGGTTCCTGACACAGTATATAGATAGGCCAACGAGAGGCGAGGCCGTATTGGATTTGGTACTGGGTAATGAACCAGGACAGGTGTTGTGATTTGGAGATAGGTGAGCACTTTGGTGATAGTGACCACAATTCGAATACGTTTACTTTAGTGATGGAAAGGGATAGGTATATACCGCAGGGCAAGAGTTATATCTGGGGGAAAGACAATTATGATGCGATGAGGCAAGACTTAGGATGCATCGGATGGAGAGAAAAACTGCAGGGGATGGGCACAATGGAAATGTGGAGCTTGTTCAAGGAACAGCTACTGCGTATCCTTGATAAGTATGTACCTGTCAGGCAGGGAGGAAGTGGTCGAGCGAGAGAACCATGGTTTACTAAAGCAGTTGAAACACTTGTCAAGAGGAAGAAGGAGGCTTATTTAAAGATGAGACGTGAAGGTTCAGTTAGGACATTCGAGAGTTACAAGTTAGCTAGGAAGGACCTAAAGAGAGAGCTAAGAAGAGCCAGGAGTGGACATGAGAAGTCTTTGGCAGGTAGGATCAAGGATAACCCTAAAGCCTTCTATAGGTACATCAGGAATAAAAGAATGACTAGGGTAAGAGTAGGGCCAGTCAAGGACAGTAGTGGGAAGTTGTGCGTGGAGTCCGAGGAGATAGGAGAGGTGCTAAATGATTATTTTTCGTCAGTATTCACACAGGAAAAAGACAATGTTGTTAAGGAGAATACTGAGATTCAGGCTACTAGACTAGAAGGGCTTGAGGTTCAGAAGGATGAGGTGTTAGCAATTCTGGAAAGTGTGAAAATAGATACGTCCGCTGGGCCGGATAGGATTTATCCTAGGATTCTCTGGGAAGCTAGGGAGGAGATTTCTGAGCCTTTGGCTTTGATCTTTAAGTCATCTTTGTCTACAGGAATAGTGACAGAAGACGGGAGGACAGCAAATGTTGTCCGCTTGTTCAAGAAGGGGTGTAGAGACAACCCCGGTAACTATAGACCAGTGAGCCTTACTTCTGTTGTGGGCAAAGTCTTGGAAAGGTTTATAAGAGATAGGATGTATAATCACCTGGAAAGGAATAATTTGATTACAGATAGTCAATACGGTTTTGTGAAGTGTAGGTCGTGCCTCAGAAACCTTATTAAGTTCTTTGAGAAGGTGACCAAACAGGTGGACGAGGGTAAAGCAGTTGATGTGGTGTATATGGATTTCAGTAAAGTGTTTGATAAGGTTCCCCACGGTAGGCTATTGCAGAAAATACAGAGGCATGGGATTCAGGGTGATTTAGCAGTTTGGATCAGAAATTGGCTAGCTGGAAGAAGACAAAGGGCGATGGTTGATGGGAAATGTTCAGCCTGGAGTCCAGTTTCTAGTGGTGTACCACAAGGATCTGTTTTGGGGCCACTATTGTTTGTCATTTTTATAAATGACCAAGAGGAGGGCGTAGAAGGATGGGTCAGTAAATTTGCAGATGACACTAAAGTCGGTGGAGTTGTGGACAGTGCGTAAGGATGTTCCAAGTTAAGAGGGACATAGATAAGCTGCAGAGCTGGGCTGAGAGGTGGCAAATGGAGTTTAATGCAGAAAAATGTGACGTGATTCATTTTGAAAGGAATAACAGGAAGACAAGGTACTGGGCTGATAGTAAGATTCTTGGTAGTGTGGATGAGCAGAGAGATCTCGGTGTCCATGTATATAGATCCCTGAAAGTTGCCACCCAGGTTGATAGGGTTGTTAAGAAGGCGTACGGTGTGTTAGCTTTTATTGGTAGAGGGATTGAGTTTCGGAGCCATGAGGTCATGTTGCAGCTGTACAAAACTCTGGTGCGGCCGTATTTGGAGTATTGCGTGCAATTCTGGTCGCAGCATTATAGGAAGGATGTGGAAGCATTGGAAAGGGTGCAGAGGAGATTTACCAGGATGTTGCCTGGTTTGGAGGGAAGATCTTATGAGGGAAGGCTGAGGGACTTGAGGCTGTTTTCTTCAGAGAGAAGAAGGTTAAGAGGTGACTTAATTGAGGCATACAAGATGATCAGAGGATTAGATAGGGTGGACAGTGAGAGCCTTTTTCCTCAGATGGTGATGTCCAACACGAGGGGACATAGCTTTAAATTGAGGGGAGATAGATATAGGACAGATGTCAGAGGTAGGTTCTTTACTCAGAGAGTAGTAAGGGCGTGGAATGCCCTGCCTGCAACAGTAGTGGACTCGCCAACACTAAGGGCATTCAAATGGTCATTGGATAGGCATATGGACAATAAGGGAATTGTGTAGATGGGCTTTAGAGTAGTTTCACAGGTCGGCGCAACATTGAGGGCCGAAGGGCCTGTACTGCGCTGTTTTGTTCTATGTTCTATGTTATATGTTCGATGTTCTATGTTCTATGCTCTAATGCTCAATAATACCTGGGTACCCTCGTACACCAGTCACTGAAGTTAAGCGTGCAGGTGCAGCAGGTGGTAAAGAAGGCCTTCATAGCGAGAGGATTTGAGTACATGAGCAGGAATGTCTTGCTGCAATTATACAAGGCCTTCTTGAGGCCACACCAGGTATGCTTTCAGGAAGCAGTTAGATAGAGCACCTGGGCTGAATGAGATCAAAGGATCTGGGGAAATGCAGCATTAGGCTATTGAGTTGGATGATCAACAATGTTCATAATGAATGGCGGAGCAGGCTCGAAGGCCTCCTCATCCCCTATTTTCTGTCTGGGAACAGACCACTCAGCTAGGCGTCAATTTTGATGTTTTGAGATCACCAATTGATGGAGCCTTTCAGACACAACCAGAATGGCGTGTGGCTGGAATGACCAACAGGTCAAAGGGATTGTGAAGAGCAGGATTCCTTCTCCAAAAGAAACACACTGGGCTTTGCACAAAAATCTGACAATGTCATGGTCACTTTCAGAGTACACAATTGTTAAATTAATTTTATATCATGCAGTCTGTGGGACTTCAAAGTAAATTCTCTGGATTACGTGTCCTGTACTAGAAACAGAGCTGGAATCAAATTACCAAACACGTTTCCAGTTTCACCAGGGTGACCTGTGCTCTGTGAATATAAAACTTCTCATTTGCCATCTCTGTGCAGGAAATCATGGAGCTTGACCAAGTGAAACGTTGTCAACTTACTCGCAAACTTGCAATCCTTGCATATGGTTCCATGATCTTCAGAAACTATGCAGAGAAGCCAATTTGTCCCGAAGAGATATTGAAGGTAAGTTTCTCCTCGTCCCTCTGCCCCGTGTGCCTGTGTTTGTGACTTCTGCACATCTCCTAATTGAGCCTTATCTTCCAGCCCATCCACAGCTTACTCAGCGACGCCGGCAACAGGCCCAATGATGAGGACATCGTTCTGGGCCTCAAAGCGATCGGCAATGCGGGACAGCCGGACAGCATCAAGAATATCGTCAAACTATTGCCTGGATTCGGCACGGCGGCTGCCAATCTGCCACTGAAAGTCCGGGTTGACGCTATCATGGCGCTGCGGAACATCGCCAGGAAAGACCCACGGACTGTACGAGAACCTGCTGTTTGTTTTCCTTCTCATTTGATGTCAAATTGATTTCGGTTTCAGATTATTTGTGAAACTGACCACAGTTAACATGTTAAATCGTTCATTCAAAATGAGACAATTGGACACAGGGAGGGAGACACAATAATGGGTGGTATTCCAGTCTAAAAGTGTGCAAGTTTGGTGGATTGGCCTCACCACATTGTCCCTTAGTGTCCAAGGATTTGCAGTTTAGGTGGGATTACAGGGTTACTGGGATAGGACGGGTGGAGTGGGTCGAGTTAGGATGGTCTTTCAGAAGATCAGTGCAGACTGAATGAGCTGTTCTGCACTGTCGGGATTCTATGCTCGCCCCAGACTGAATGGAATCCAATTCAGCAGCTTGATACTCGAGCCCAAGTCTATTACCACCTCGGATTGGATTTATTTGAATTGGATATTGTCCTTCAGTTGGCTATGGAGCTGGTTTAGCCCTGTGGGCTAAGACAGCTGACTTCTGCATAATGCAGAATCAAGGCCAGCAGCGCAGGTTCAATTCTTGTTCTAGCTAATTCTTGAACAGGCGCCGGAATGTGGCGACTGGGTGCTTCTCACAGTAACTTCATTGAAGCCTACTTGTGACAATAAGCTATTATTATTATTTTAATTGTTTATTGTCACATGTACCGAGCTACAGTGAAATGTATTTTTGTGCGAGCAGCTGAAACAGATCATTCAGTACATGAAAAGTAGAATTAAGGAAAATACGAGGGCAACACAAGGTACACAATGTAAATACATAGACACCGGCATCGGGTGAAGCATACAGGAGTGTTGTATTAATCGACTCACTCCATAAGAGGGTGGTTTATGAGTCTGGTAACAGCGGGGAAGAAGCTGTTTTTGAGTCTGTTCGTGCGTGTTCTCAGACTATTGTACCTGACCGATGGAAGACGTTGGAAGAGTGAGTAAGCCGGGTGGGAGGGGTCTTTGATTATGCTGCCCACTTTCCCCAGGCAGCGGGAGGTATAGATGGAGTCAATGGATGGGAGGCAGGTTTGTGTGATGGACTGGGCGGTGTTCACGACTCTCTGAAGTTTCTTGCGGTTATGGGCCAAGCAGTTGCCATACCAGGCTGTGATGTAGCCAGATAGGATGCTTTCTATGGTGCATCTGTAAAAGTTGGTCAGAGTCAGTATGGACATACTGCTCCATTCCGCTTTTCCACTGTTAAACTATTCTTTCTAATCTTCTGTCACAAGGTACAACGTATCGCTGTACAGACATTTCTCAACCGAAGGAATCATCCCGAGGAGCGAATGATGGCCTGTGCATTACTGTTTGCGACCAAGCCACCCCTGACTTTAGTCTCCATGGTGGCGAACTCACTGCTCACCGAGACCAGCCTGCAGGTGGCCAGCTTCACCCATTCACACATTAGGGCTCTGTCTAGAAGTTCTCTTCCATCCATCAATTCGCTGTAAGTAAACTGACTTGCCTCTTCGGGTTTCCAGCTCATTATCGGGTCAGTCAGTATTAAATGCAAGTGTTTGATAAATGTCTTGCTTTTCATAGGGCTGCTGCCTGCAATCTCGCACTCAACATCTTAAGTCCCAAACTTGAGCAACTTGGTCATCGCTTCAGCAAGGTTTACCGTGTGGACACATTTATGTGTAAGTATACAGCCCCCAGGCCACGGGAGGGGGTGTTAGCAATGGCTTCAACAACTTATAACATAATAATAATATTCTCGTAATCACTTATTGTCACAAGTAGACTTCAATGAAGTTATTGTGATAAGCCCCTCGTCGCAACATTCCGGCGTCTGTTCAGGGAGGCTGGTACGGGAATTGAACCCTTGCTGCTGGCCTTGTCCTGCGTTACAAGCCAGCTGTCTTAGCCCACTGTGCTAAACCAGCCCATAATGACCAAAATGAAATTTAATTATTTAATTGGAATAGATTAATTTGAATTCTTCCCTTTAAAATAGACAATAATGTGTTTAGATACAGCTATGTTGCTACAATTAGTTTTGAGAGAATATACAGAAGTCCTTGTCTAATTGTTCTATCCTTGTGATGTAGACCGGATGATGGCGGGAGCGTCTGCTAAACTCCTTCTGTTTAAGAATTCCGGCAGTATCATTCCCACAGCACTGCTGGCCAAGGTCAGAGGTCATGCCCTGGGAAGCTCATCGGATCTGATAGAGGTAATGTTCCACTGGACTGAACCAAGGAGACCTACCCGCTTGTGAAGCTATCACTCCAGTTCATTGTGTAGACAGTTCTTTCTCAAACTGTTTCTTTCTCATCGATAAAGGTTGGTTTACGAGCAGAAGGTCTCCAGGAGATCCTGATGAAAGAACGAGCACCAGACCTTAGGAAAACTGAGAGTAGATCTATTCGACGCATCCTGAGCAAGGTGAGAGCAGTTCAACGTGGCAGCTCATAAAGAAGTAGATTATCTGCTATCATGTGGCCCAGTGAGAATTGTGTATTGATTCCTGATACTTCCTGTTCTCCAGTTTATCAATTGGAAGGAATTGCCAGAAGAGACACCTTTGGCTTCAGTATACTTGAAACTTTTTGGACAAGAGTTAGCTTTCGCCCAACTGAGAAAGGAAGACCTTGATGCAATTAGACAGGTACTGAACCGATCAGTAAAATAATATTTTGATGAACTGACGCCAGCGTGGTCAGTGATTTGTATATTTGCTTTTCCAGAGAATGTCAAGTCCAATAGACAGTTACATGAAAAAGCTTAATGAGGGAGTTACCTTCAATCCATCCAAGGCGCTGGTGGCAGCTGAGATGCGACAGGTTGTACCGACAGTGATTGGTCTGCCAATGGAACTGAGCATCATTTCATCCGCTGTAGCAGTCTCTAATATCAAAGGTGAGAGTCTGAACGGATAATTAAACTCAAGACTGAAGTTTGCCTTCAGTTTGGGGAGTAACTGGCCAAGATGGTGGAATGTGGACAGTTCCTTCCCCAGCCTCTGTCAATGTGAAATGATGTTTCCTCTTCATGCTTCAGCCTTGTCACAAATTGACACAGATTACAACTGATAAGGGTTCAGTGTCAGTGAGGCTCATTGGCATGTGGAGTAATGTTAGAACATGAGTGGAGAATAGAACCATAGATAATGTAGCACAGAGATAGGCCATCTATGAAATACACCGCACACTGTGGATTCAACAAAGTCAGGATTTTCTTTCTCATTCTCCAAACAGTTGACCTTCGCTCTGACTCTCCCATTGGTAAACTTCCTCGGCTGCTCACTTCCAGGATTCAGCTGAATGCTCGCCTCAACCCAAGGTAGACACGTCAAGCTCTTTTGTTTACAGAACCAGAAATAGTGCCACTGGAATATATCTTGACATGAATGATTATTGACTGCAGTGATTTATTCTGTTTCATATCCTTACCGGGTTGGTGTATTGCTAACGCCTTCTGTAATGTTGCAGCGTGTCCATACACACCAGAGTCTTCATGGGAATAAATATGCCTCAGATCCAGTCAGGCGTGGAACTCCGAGCAAATGTCCGTTCAATTATCCCCGTGGGCATAACTGCAAAGATAAACTTAAAAGAGGGCAATTTCAGGATTGACACTACCCCAGCCGATAAGGAGAACAGGATTTTATCCATGATGTAAGTAGACTACTTGAACAGCGTAAACCAGGTTAATAGACTCAAACAGGTTTATATTAAGAAGGAGGATGTGCTGGAAATTTTGAAAAGCATCAGGATAGATAAGTCCCTTGGGCCAAACAGGATATACCCAAGGTTTCTACGGGAAGCGAGGGAGGGGATTGCTGTGCCATTGGCAATGATCTTTGCGTCCTCACTCTCCACTGGATGATTGGAGGGAGGCGAATGTTGTTCATCTGTTCAAAAAAGGGAATAGGGAAATCCCTGGGAATTAACAGGCACATGGACAGCAGTAAATTGAAGAGGTGTAGGTTAGGTTAATCTTAGATTAGGATAAATGGTCGGCACAACATTTTGGGCAGAAGAGCCTGCGCTGTGCTGTACTGTTTAATGTTCTATGTTCTCTTGTTTGATGACCTGATAATAATTTGAGATTTGATTTCCTGATATTTCCTAACACAATATTCAATGTGCAGTTCCCAGGTGTATGCAGTTTCAAGAAATGTGGAAAATCTGTCGGCGGAAAAAATTACCCCGATTTTACCTTCCACTCCGGAAAGTCGAATTTCCAGACAACGCTTCAGGTCTTCATCCCGGTCATCCCGTGCAACCAGCATGAGAATTGCCGTAAGTGCCAATTGCGTCCGGTAACCACATTAAACAGGCCATCCATTCAGGATTGCCTCGGAGCTGCTCATTTGCTTCATTTGTATTCGATTTTAATTCTCTTTTTCTGATCAACTGATAGTAGCTCATTCTGCGTTCATCACTCCCGGGGTGTGGCAGTTCCAATGACATCTTGCTGCTCCTGCCTCACCACCATGCCCCATTTCCTCCTGTCTCTACAGACACATCTGTCTCCAGAAACACTGTCTGACCAAGTGCCGTGCTCCGAGGAAAAACAGAGGCCACGTGTTCCCAATCGCTCATCCTATCGCACCTGTGCAGAGGCAACAAAATTCGGCGTCAAAGCTTGTGTGGACATCAGGATGGAGAACGCTCTTTCCTTCAAACATAGTCCATTGTACCGGCTGATGGGAGAACATACTTTGAACGTCTCGATTGCACCAGGTACAAACATGAGAAAGCACTTCCCCAACAGGTTCGGTGGATTGGCCATTTCAAATTGCCCCTCAGTGTCCAAAGTTTAGGTGGGGTTAGGGTGACAGGGCAGAGGGAGTGGACTCAGGCAGTGTGCTCTTGCAGAGGGTCAGTGCAGCCTCAATGAGCCGAATGGCTTCTTTCTGCACTCGAGTGATTCTATGGATAGCTAATGATGCCTGACAACATAATTGAATCAAGACTGAATTATGCATAAAATACCAGCATTGAATTCCGGGAATACAACTAAAAGAAACCACCTTGTCATCAACTCCTTGCTTGTTGAGGTGCGGCTATTGGATGGTCCAATTAACTGGGGTACTCATTACCATAGAACATAGAACGATACAGCGCAGTACAGGCCCTTCGGCCCTCGATGTTGCACCGACATGGAAAAAATCTAAAGGCCATCTAACCTACACTATGCCCTTATCATCCATATGCTTATCCAATAAATTTTTAAATGCCCTCAATGTTGGCATGTTCACTACTGTTGCAGGTAGGGCATTCCACGGCCTCACCACTCTTTGCGTAAAAAACCCACCTCTGACCTCTGTCCTATATCTATTACCCCTCAATTTAAGGCTATGTCCCCTCGTGCTAGCCACCTCCATCCGCGGGAGAAGGCTCTCGCTGTCCACCCTATCTAACCCTCTGATCATTTTGTATGCCTCTATTAAGTCACCTCTTAACCTTCTTCTCTCTAACGAAAACAACCTCAAGTCCATCAGCCTTTCCTCATAAGATTTTCCCTCCATACCAGGCAACATCCTGGTAAATCTCCTCTGCACCCGTTCCAAAGCTTCCACGTCCTTCCTATAATGAGGCGACCAGAACTGTACGCAATACTCCAAATGCGGCCGTACTAGAGTTTTGTACAACTGCAACATGACCTCATGGCTCCGGAACTCAATCCCTCTACCAATAAAGGCCAACACACCATAGGCCTTCTTCACAACCCTATCAACCTGGGTGGCAACTTTCAGGGATCTATGTACATGGACACCGAGATCCCTCTGCTCATCCACACTACCAAGAATTTTACCATTAGCCAAATATTCCGCATTTCTATTATTCTTTCCAAAGTGAATCACCTCACACTTCTCCACATTAAACTCCATTTGCCACCTCTCAGCCCAGCTCTGCAGCTTATCTATGTCCCTCTGTAACCTGCAACATCCTTCCGCACTGTCTACAACTCCACCGACTTTAGTGTCGTCTGCAAATTTACTCACCCATCCTTCTGCGCCCTCCTCTAGGTCATTTATAAAAATGACAAACAGCAACGGCCCCAGAACAGATCCTTGTGGTACGCCACTCGTAACTGAACTCCATTCTGAACATTTCCCATCAACTACCACTCTCTGTCTTCTTTCAACTAGCCAATTTCTGATCCACATCTCTAAATCACCCTCAATCCCCAGCCTCCGTATTTTCTGCAATAGACGACCGTGGGGAACCTTATCAAACGCTTTACTGAAATCCATATACACCACATCAACTGCTCTACCCTCGTCTACCTGTTCAGTCACCTTCTCAAAGAACTCGATAAGGTTTGTGAGGCATGACCTACCCTTCACAAAACCATGCTGACTGTCCCTAATCATATTATTCCTATCTAGATGATTATAAATCGTATCTTTTATAATCCTCTCCAAGACTTTACCCACCACAGACGTTAGGCTCACCGGCCTATAGTTACCGGGGTTATCTCTACTCCCCTTCTTGAACAAAGGGACCACATTTGCTATCCTCCAGTCCTCTGGCACTATTCCTGTAGCCAATGATGACCTAAAAATCAAAGCCAAAGGCTCAGCAATCTCTTCCCTGGCTTCCCAGAGAATCCTAGGATAAATCCCATCCGGCCCCGGGGACTTATCTATTTTCACCTTGTCCAGAATTGCCAACACTTCTTCCCTACGCACCTCAATGCCATCTATTCTAATAGCCTGGGTCTCAGCATTCTCCTCCACAATATTATTTTTTTCTTGAGTGAATACTGACGAAAAGTATTCATTTAGTATCTCGCTTATCTCCTCAGCCTCCACACACAACTTCCCACCACTGTCCTTGACTGGCCCTACTCTTACCCTAGTCATTCTTTTATTCCTGACATACCTATAGAAAGCTTTTGGGTTTTCCTTGATCCTTCCTGCCAAAGACTTCTCATGTCCCCTCCTTGCTCGTCTCAGCTCTCTCTTTAGATCCTTCCTCGCTTCCTTGTAAATATCAAGCGCCCCAACTGAAACTTCACGCCTCATCTTCACATAGGCCTCCTTCTTCCTCTTAACAAGAGATTCCACTTCTTTGGTAAACCACGGTTCCCTCGCTCGACCCCTTCCTCCCTGCCTGACTGGTACGTACTTATCAAGAACATGCAATAGCTGTTCCTTGAACAAGCTCCACATATCCAGTGTGCCCAACCCTTGCAGCCTACTTCTCCAACCAACACATCCTAAGTCATGTCTAATGGCATCATAATTGCCCTTCCCCCAGCTATAACTCTTGCCCTGCGGGGTATACTTATCCCTTTCCATCACTAACGTAAAGGTCACCGAATTGTGGTCACTGTTTCCAAAGTGCTCACCTACCTCCAGATCTAACACCTGGCCTGGTTCATTACCCAAAACCAAATCCAATGTGGCCTCGCCTCTTGTTGGCCTGTCAACATATTGTGTCAGGAAACCCTCCTGCACACATTGTACAAAGAATGACCCATCTAATGTACTCGAACTATATCTTTTCCAGTCAATATTTGGAAAGTTAAAGTCTCTAATGTTGAGGCTCTGTCGATTTGATCGTGGGCAATATCGTGCCCACTTACAGCTGCACAGAGATCCAACAGGAATTCAACTGGGATTGGTGTTGTCCTTTTCTGATCAATGGTCCTTGTTCTTTCTCCTAAATTTATGCTGAACGAGAGAAGAAGGCCTCCTAACAACAACCCTGGCAAAGCTTGTCAATTTCACCTAATATCACTGACAGGGCTGTGCCGTCACAGGTCAGCTTGTTAACTTGACCTCTAACCAGCAGGATTGTCAATAGTAACCAGATTAACATTGAATGGGTTAGATGTGTGATAGCCGTTGTTTAGAAAAAGCCAGATGATCAGTCAGTACAACTTGAAACATTCTGCCCTTAACACACACCTTCTGGCCCTCTGCAAGTCACTATCAATGGGTAAATGGTCCTAACCAGGTGAGGTGCTGATTTTCAGCACTTTATTGAGACACTCAGTACCTATCCATGATGAAGAAAGGTTAGACATGCTGAACGTTAAGTGATATTGCTGTCTCGAGGACTCGGTGAAGATTGCTCCTGAGAGAATAAGCATCAGTGGGCTAGAGGGATGGTTTGTAATGCAGAACAAGGCCAGCAGCGCCGGTTCAATTCCCGTACCGGCTGAGAATTCTGAATTCTCCCTCTGTTTGCCCGAAAAGGCGCCGGAATGTGGCGACTCGGGGCTTTTCACAGCAACTTCATTGCAGTGTTAATGTAAGGCTACTTGTGATAATAAAAAGATTATTAATTATTTATTTAACATCTCTTGTTGTAAGTGCTGCTCAATTCATGGGAAACCTTTTATTTCTAGTGACCTCGGACCCAGAAATTGAAAAGATTGTGTTAGAAATACAAGCAGGATCCAGGGCATCGTCCAAACTAATGCGACTTTCTGACAAAGAGTTAGGACCAGACAGAATCCGCAGCAGTGCCGAAAGACTGCGATTGATGAGACAAAGCTCAACGGTACCTTCTCATTAATATATGTAGTGAAATATCACATTGCACTGATCACTGAATCCTGGAACGCTAAGATACCGTTAGTCAGGAAATCTGAAGCAAAGACATTCCCAATCACTCCCAAATTCTCAGAAAACAGTTCATGGTTCGAGTCCATATCATTTCTTTAGAGATAGAGTGAAATAATCTCTGTTTCCCTCTCCGCAGATGCTCCCTGACCTGTTGAGTGTTTCCACAATTTTCTGTTTTAATTTTCAGTATTTTGCGTTCATGAAATTCTCCAATAGTTCAGTAGCATAGAAACAAAGTATTTTGCGACATTGGAAAGGGTAATTGTCTGTGTACCAGTTCTGAATAGAAGAAAGAATGACACTAAATAATTGTCACCATGATCACCAGTATGGCAGGCTTGGCAGAAATGGCCCACTCTTCCCTCAACCCCCGTTATCTGCTTTAACCTCCACAGTGAGCCATTTTTATATCAAAACCTTAAAATACTGTTTTGTTCACAGCCTAGAACGCGCAACAGTACTATGTCCAGTTCGAGCTCCAGCAGTTCCATGCAACAGTCAAGAAGACTCGCCTCTCGATCCACCTCCCGTACAAGCAGTTCATCAGAATATAGTCAGCGGCGGCGAAATTCTAAAACTGTCCTTCCAAGTGGAACAAGTGTCAGCAGGAAGAGAGGAAGCAAGAGGAGGAGCAGCAGCAGCAGTAGCAGCAGCAGCAGCAGGTTGAGGAGCAAAAGGCTGTCACAACAACACATAAGCAGACGGACCAGTGGAACTTTGCGCAGTAGCAGGAGATTGAACAGTCGGAGAGAGGTAACTGCTGTTATCAATGCTGCCAATAATTTGATCTTCTTATGCTGGGGGAAAAACACTTTCCATTTGAGTTAAATCCTTCTGCTTTAGCAAGGCACCAACTTCAAACCCATACCCCGTTCTGATATTTCCCCAACTTCCAAAGTTACTCTCCATGAATAGAATTGCCAGGAAAGCAATTTATTTCTCATAAGAATTTTCCAGTCTAGAGAGACAGAAGTTCCTATGTTGATAAGATATAGGAGGAAAATTATGCCATTCGGCCGATCAAGTGCTCCGCCATTCTATCATGGCTGATATGTTCCTCATCTGCTACCTACAATGTTACAGGCCAAGAGCTGAATTGTGAAATCAGCCAGATCATCTCCTCCCTACAACACATTACCTAAGAGCAGGAATAGGCATAACCATTCAAGCCATTACCAATTAAATATCCATCTAACTCCTCCTGAAATTTACTCACTGTCCAACATTCAGCACATACTTGGGTAGCGAATTACACAGATTCACAACCCTTTGGGAGAAGTAGTTTTTCCTAAAATCTGTTTTAAATTTGCGACCTCTTATTCTAAGATTATTATCTCTTGTTTTAGAATGTCCCACAAGGGGAGGCATCAGCTCCACACCTACTTTATTCATCCCCTTTAGCATGCTGTATACTTCAATTAGATCTCCCTCATTCTTCTAAACTCCACATAGTACAGACCTAAACTGTTCAATCTCTCCTCATACGACAAACCCCTCATCATTGGAATCAACCTCATGAACCTCCTCTGAACTTCCTCCAATGCCACTACATCTTTCCTCAAATAAGGGGACCAAATCTGTGCACAATACTCAGGTGCAGCCTTATATAATCCCTTTGCTATCAATGCCAACATTCCATTTGCTTTCCTTATTATCTGCTGCACCGGCATGCTCATTTCCTGTGAGTGATGCGCAAGGACATCCAGATCTCTCTGCATTGGAGCAACCTAAACTATCTCCCCATTTAAGTAATAAGTTGCCGTTCCATTTTGTGGACCAAAATGCATGACCTCACACTTGTCCACGTTTAACTCCATCTGCCCCATTTTGGCCCACTATCCGAACCTATTTATATCCATGTGTAAGGTTCTTATTTCCAGTCTCTCTGCCTGGGCTGCATTTAAACTAGGTCACCGAGAATGATTGGCCGACTATTTGTAAATCATCTGATTCTTTATTTCAATCTCTTTTCACAGTCAATAAGCCGCCAACTCCTGGAACTTGCGTTCAGGCCTTTGCAAGACAGCCGGGTAAGATAACACTCGACTCGAACAGTTAGCAATTCTTGTTCTGTGACATGGACATTTATGTAACATTAATCATACTGACACTGAAACATTTACATTTTCATCGCTAAATTGAAATAATAAAAATCAAGTAAGTCACATAGTCAAAGGGAAGTGCAATAGTTTGTTCCCAACGTCTTGATAGACATCTGATCAATTTGCATTTTGATGTTGCTCAGTACACAGTCCGAAGGCAGTCAGCACGAATTCTCTCTGCTTCAACACATCGCTCTGGCTCCAGCCGTATTACCAGGATAAGCCGTCGTTCTGGCTCAATACATCGCTCTGGCTCCAGCCGTATTACCAGGATAAGCCGTCGATCTGGCTCAAGGGCAAGTCGCGCCAGCCATGGTTCATCCATCCTTCGGTCATCGGAGCAGGTCTGTTGAGTTGTCGCTGTTGGAACGGTCCCAGAGGCTTTTAATGTTTGGGGCTTTTTCAGCCGAGGTGTTTATTTGATATAATCTGCATTTGTGTTTCAAACTGCAGCGCTATTTGATTAGCAGGGTGGGCTCACCTTCCCTGGTTGTCCTTCTTCGATCTCGAAGGACCGACGGCACACAGCGAGGCTACCAGGTGACTGGATACGTGAAGATGGAAACTCGCCTGCCGAGGGTACACTTGCGTCTGGTGGAACTGGATGAGAAGAGCAATTGGAGAATCTGTGCTGATGCAGCAATGCCCAGCTCACACAAAGTCTTGGTAATGGCCAATTCTCCAATCGCATGCCTGCCTGCTGTAGACATTCTGAAATGCCGACAGGTAAAGTGTCGCTTTGTCTCATTGTCATTTCCTTTAACATTCTCTAGACACAAGTGAGATGGGGTGAAAACTGTGAGAAATACAGAGTTTCCGTCAGAGTGTCCAATGGTCAGCTTGCAACACACCCAGCAGTGAAGGTCAAAATGCAATGGTCCAGGATTCCTGAGAGTCTGAAATATAATGCAAAAATGTGAGTATTGTGCAAACATCATTGTCTCAGTCTGTTCTTCACACTGTCCCTTATCCACAATACTCAGATCCCAAACAATTGTTGTCCAATCAGGGTTGGAGACTCTCTACCAGGTTTGGGTTATGCGTTAGGATTGTCTCAAACCTACAGACGTAATCCATCTCGTCAGATTACAGTACTGGTGGCTCTAACATCCCCACGTACAATCGATACAATCATCAAACTGCCCAAGGTATTTCTTTACGATTGTTTCACTGTGATTTTTTCACTTGACGTCACATTTGTGTGCCTGCGGAATCATGAATCTTTGTTGTCCTCTTGCAGATGACAGCCTATTATCAGGGTTTGCAGCTCCCTGCATCGTTGCCCATGCACGCAATAAGTGTCCGGGTGCAGCAGAAAGGATTCAGCACCATAGCTGACATTCCAGACATGGTTCTGGCAACCAACCAACGTAATTAAAATTTCAAATATCTCCGCTCCAGATTTAGCTGCGACGAGTTATAGCGAAAAGTTGCCATTATTTTAAATCGAATCTCGCGCAGAAAAGCATTGAAGTCCTGCCTGATTTATATTTGTTCACCAACATGAGATGCTCGGTGGGCCCATCAGCAATGTTGGAAATGCCTCCTTCCAGTCTGTAGAATGTCCATTGGTCCGCAGGATGTTGGAACCAATCACGTGCTTGTTGTGTAATTCCAAATATCAAATAGCAGTCGAGCGATTATTATTGGCGTATCGATGATGGAATAACCGATACATTATTCTGGCCTTGCTCTGCCTCCGATTTTAACAAATCTTAACTTGCTTATTTTTAAAAATGTTAACCATTCCCTCAGAATAATGTGCAAAGGAAGAATAGCTGACCATGTTAGTTTGAATCTCATCAATTATCATTGCTAGGCCAATCATCATTTGTAAATAAATAATTGATAACGTCATCATTTGTAAATATCCTTTGATTGTTCTGTAGGTCAGTGTACTGTAGAAAATGATGTTGTTCGGTCCTTCGATGGAGCCGAATTGAAACATTCCCTCGCGAATAGGTGCTATTATGTCCTGACCCAAGATTGTTCAGCATCTCCAAGATTCATATTGATGACGAGGCGTGCTGAAATTGATCAGAGCAAAAAGGAAATTAAATTAGTGCTGGCATCCAACAATACGTAAGTTACATTATCTTTGATTTCCAATAGCTTTCCTGTATATTTCTGGAGAGTGTGATTATTTAATTGAAGAGGGAGTAACTTTTATCAGACTGTCAAATGGCAACTTTAATTCCTCTGATATTTGCATGCCAGCAAACTGGGATCCATTGAAAAATGTATCAATGGGCACAGGCGAACAGACTACTGCTGGCTCAATATTAGTGATGCCAAGAGGCTTTAAGGACACCACACTGCTCATTAGAATCCAAATGTGTTATTGAAGCGGAAAGGGCAGGAAAGATTAGTTAAATTCATTAGATAAACCATGGTCTGAATGTGAAAAATCCCCCCTGTTTACCGACCAATCATCTGGTTTCCTCCCACAGTCCAAAGATGAGCAGGTGAGGTGGATTGGCCATGTTAGAATGCCCTTTTGTATCCAAAGGCTTGGTTGGGTTATAGGGATGGGGGCGGGGGGTGGAGTTGGCCTGCAGACTCAATCGGTGGAATAGCCTCCTTCTGCACTGTAGATATTCCACAAAATTCTATTGCAACAAGGAAGATGTTTCAAGGAATTTCATTGTTAATGAAACAATTTTGGAGTACACTAGAATGGTGAAGATGCGAGATATTTGTTACTTTCTTTCCTTACTACTAGCATCATTTTTCTGGCAAATGGGTGAGAACGATTTCACAATGGTGAGTAACGGAGGTCACACTGTATCTTTAGAAGGCAGCACGCTAATTCAGGGCATTCCTTCAGGAGAGCAATCAGTAGGTTGGCGATAATGAAGGGATTATGTGGAAAAAAGTGAGCTTAATTATCAGATTGCATATTTTGCACCGCACACTTTACATGGTTCAATGCCACAGAACATTTATAGGTACTTTAACAGAGTCTGTGTGTCTGCTTTGAAACAGGATCATTGAAGCAATTCCTACAAAAAGTGGAACAAAGCTCTTGATTAATGGTGCAGAGCAAGATCCGAACCAACAGATTCCAGAGCTACCTGGTGAGTAAATCTCCTGCTCCTACTTAGGGGCAGCACGGTAGCACAATTGATTAGCACTGTGGCTTCACAGCGCCAGGGTCCCAGGTTCGATTCCCTGCTCGGTCACTGTCTGTGCGGAGTCTGCATGCTCTCCCCGTGTCTGCGTGGGTTTCCTCCGGGTGCTCCGGTTTCCTCCCAAAGGCCTGCACATTAGGTGGATTGGCCATGATAAATTGCCCTTAGTAACCACAAAGGTGAGGAGGGGATAATGGGTTACGGGCATAGGGTGGAAGTGAGGGCTTTAAGTGGGCTGGTGCAGACTCGATGGGCCAAATGGCCTCCTTCTGCACTGTTTGTTCTATGTCTATGTACTTAATTGCCTTGAATTTAAATTTCAGAAATATCACACCATATGATTGCACTGTTCACCATCATTGTCAATTGCACTATTTACTATGACTGGCCAGAAAAACATTAATTGACCTTAAATTGATTCTCCTTAAATTTTTCACACACCGAGAGGTTGTTTCCGTTGGCTGGTGAGTCTCAAACATCATGGCAAAGTTTCAGGATGTGGGGTGTATTATTGAGGATGGAGGTGAGGAGAAATTTCTTCATTCAAAGGGTTGTGAATTTTAGAATTTGCTACCCCAGAATGCTTTGCATGCTTCACCCTTGATTATATTTAAGGTTGCACTGGACAAATGTTTGGGACTCAGAGGATATGGGAGGGGGAGGAAAGAGCAGTTAAGGCCAATGATCAGCCATGAACATGTTGAATGGAGCATGAGGCACCAGTCCTCGTATTCTTCATTCTGGAGTACAAGAGGTAATGTAGACTTAGTATAAAAAATAGAAGTATGTTAATATGGAAGATCCCTGTGAACATTTTTCCCTGTATTAAACTCAGTTCCAAAATTAATAGCACATCCAATTGCTATGGATTTGATTTATAAAGAAAGTAGCACAATATACAGTCATCATCTGCTGACACACCTCTTCAATCTGAGTTCTTCTCTAATTTTCAATCAATGTACAGTTCAGTCACATTCCAAAATAAAAGTATCCAGTTTACAATCATCTTTTGCTTGGAATTTCTTTGCTTTCCGCATTATCTTAGTATTGTCAGAAGATTGAAATCGCTGATTGGAAAATGGTTATCTGTCCTCTTTTTAGATATCAGTGTTCAGCAGAAAGATGCCAGAATTATTTTAGAAGCAAGAACAATCGGTATTGAGCGACTGTTCTTTGATGGGAACCGAGTGGAGGTATGTCAGGCTATTGAACAAATCATAACTTTAAACATGAACTTTGAATGTAGCTGGTAAACTGATTTCCCCCCCCTCTGCGTATAGATTGTACTTGATCAGATGATTAGTAAGACATGTGGTATTTGTGGACAAAATAATGCTGAGAAAAAAATGATGAAACCAAATCAAGAGGAAGCCAGAGATGTTGAGGATCTGTTTGAATCATGGACATATCCAGGGCAATCCTGCGCAGATGGTAAGAGAATCGCCACTCATTTTCAATCATGTTCTGCCTCTAAGCCATCATCCCATCAGCATTTGTCCCACTGTGATAAACTGTATTTTGTTAAATTTCAGACTGCAAAGTTAGACGAGAATTTGTGCAATTAGGAAAAGTCATTGAATTCGAAGGACTGGAATCCAGATGTTATTCAGTTGAACCAGTTCAACGGTGCCTGGAAGGATGTGCACCCATTGAAACACGCTCTCAGATGATCAATTTCCACTGTGTGTCATCCAGTAAGTGTGTAGCACTAATGTATGTACTTCACACACCAACAAAATACAACCTTTACATAGGATTGCACAGAATAAACAGATCAGAAAGGGGTTATTCTCCTGACTAGTCCAAGCCATGTTTATGTTCCGCTCGAGCTTCTCCTCATCTTTTCTCATTTAAATCTATTATTGTAATCCTATATTCCCCTCCCACTCAATGTTTGCTCGTTTCTCTGAAATACATGCTCACTTTACACTTCACCAACCCCCTGTGCTGCCCAGTTCCATCTTCTGACATTCACGCCCCTCGATATGGTGTCAAGTATATTCAGCAGTGAGGGAATACCATTTATGATTGCAAAGAGTGAAATTCTCTTGTTTCAGTGATTGTTGTTACCTGCAATGATCACATATCCCCACAAACCTACTTGAGATCTTGTTAGTGATAAAGAATCAAAGCTGTGATTATCACATAACTCATGATTTGATATTACCTGAACACACATTGAAGCAATAGTTTACTTTTCGGTGCATTGTACCTTTGCATCTAAATTCCTCATGCCCAAACATTCAATATTTATTCCATTGGTTTGGCTTCACTCCCGACAGCTGCCTGCTGAATTTTCCCCTTGGTTACAGCTGGGTCCAAATCATTGTATGTTTTTAAGGTGATAGGTGTTGTTCTTGAGGACTAAAGGTATCACAGGGTATGGGGGGAAAGCAGAAACGGGTTACTGAGTTGGATGATCACCAAGATCATAATGAATGGCTGAGCCGGCTCGAAGGGCCAAATGGCCTCCCTACTACTTCTATTTTCTGTAATACCTGATTCATTTTGCTTAAGATCTGCATTGACACGGATTAAAATAATATTTACGTACATCGGAGAAATGGTCACATTTTAAATATATCTGTGTTTTCCACTGATTCTCCTCTAACGCTACATTTTTTTGTTGACAGATTTCACTGTGAGTGACTATACAATGTTCAGTAGGAAGTCTTCGGACATGCGGCGCTCTGTGGATTCCCATAGTGACTGTATGTGCAGCCGGTGTGCGGAAGCGTGAAGACATCCGGCTACCTTGTCTTCAAGGAGGACACATGAGATCTATATTCATTTGTGAATTTGAAATAATTTGTAAATTATGGATTCCAGGGTTCACAAGATGAACTCAAAGTACTGTAAATTTAACATTCTGAAATGTTCTTTCAAATGCAACAATAAAGTTTTTATTTCTCAGCAAGTGCAAAATAAGTTGTTTGAGTCATTTCTGTGCTCAAGAATCTCACAATCTCTCCCTGAGTTCGACAACTGCCTCCTCGTTCTCTTGGGTGAAGACAGCTTTGAAATATTTGTTCAGCACCCTACCAATGCCCTCTAGCTCCACCCACAGATTTCCCCCATGGTCCTGACTGGGCCCTACTCTCCCTGGTTGTCCTCTTCCCTTTGATATGGCATATCTTGGGATTTCCCCTACTTTTACCAGCCAGAGCTTTCTTATATCTCCTCTTTGCTCTCCTAATTGATTTCTTAAGCTCCACCTGCACTTTCTGCCCTCAAACAATGCCTCTGCAGACTTGTTCCCCTTATACTTGTTAAAAGCTTCTCTTTTCCTTCTCATTGTATCCTGAATGTCTCTGGTCATCCATGGTTCTCAGGGTTTGTTACACTTTCCTATTACCTCAGAGGGAACATATTGGGCCTCTACCCTCCCCACTTCATCTTTGAACTCCCCCCCCCCCCCTCCCCACCCTCACTGCTCTTCTGTACGTTTCCCCACAATTAACTATTTCCAGTCTACCTTGGCCAGATCCTGCCTTATTTCGTTAATATCTACTCTCTCCCAATCCAAAACCTTTTTTGCAACTTGTCCTTGTTTCTTTATCCATAACAAATTTAAATTGAACTATGTTGTGGTCGCTATCACCAAAATGCTCCCCCACCAACACATCAACTCTACTCCATCTAAGCCCTTCACATAATAGCTATCCCAATTAATTTTGCGAAAGTTGAAGTCACCTGATATAATTACCCTCATTATTTTTATACCCCTCCGCAAATTGTACACATATTTGCTCCTCAATTTCCTGCTGATTATCTGGGGGTCGAAAATAAACAACTAGCAATGTAGCTGTCCCTTTTATATTCCCAATCTCTACCCACAAAGCTTAATTTGATGCCCCCTCCAAGATATCATCTCTCTTTGCTGCAGGAACTGCCTCCTTAACAAATAATGAAATGAAATAAAATCGCTTATTGTCACGAGTAGGCTTCATTGAAGTTACTGTGAAAAGCCCCTAGTCGCCACATTCCGGCGCCTGTCCAGGGAGGCTGGTACGGGAGTCAAACCGTGCTGCTGGCCTGCTTTAAAAGCCAGCAATTAGCCCTGTGAGCTAAACCAGTCCCTAATCAATAATGCAATGCCTCCTCCTCTTCTACCCCCTCCTCTGTCTTGCCTGAATATGCTATATCACAGGATGTTGAGCTGCCAATCCTGCCCCTCACTCAACCATGTCTCTGTGATAGCTATTATATCATAATTACACGTGTCAATCATCGCCCTTCACTCATCCGTTTTACTTTTAATACACCTAGCATTAAAGTATAGGCCATCCAACCTTGTCTTACTCAGTTGAAACTTACTACACATGTATTCCCTCTGACCTGATTGCTTTTCTATGTTATGGTGTGTCCCTATTCTGATATCAGTCCGTGTCTCCTGCCCCTGCCAAACGAGTTTCAACTCTTCCCAACAGCTCAAGCAAAGCCACCAGAAAGGATGTTAGTCCTGCTCTGGTTTAGATGTAGACCGTCCGGCTTGTACAGGTCCTACCTTCCCAAAAATAGTCCCAATGGTCAAGGAACCCCCTCTCCTGCACCACACATTCATCTGTGCTATTCTCCTATTCCTGCATTCACTGGCCCATGACACTGGGAATAATCCAGAGATTACAATTCAAGAGTTTCTGCTCTTTCGTCTATTTCCAAACTCCCTGAATTCTTGATGCAAGACCTCATCCGTCTTTCTACCTATGTCATTGGTACCAACATGCACCATGACCTCTTCCTTACTACCCTCCCCCTTCGGGATGCCCTGCAGCCGTTCAGTGACATCCCAGACCCTGGCACCAGGCAGGCAACACACCACCCTGAAGTCTTTTTCACGGTCACAGGAGCGCCTATCAGTGCCTCTGGCTATGGAGTCCCCTATGACTATTTCTCTTCTGCGCTTTGACCCTCCCTGCTGAACAACAGAGCCAGGCCAGCCATGGTGCCACTGCTCTAGCTGCTGCTGATATTTCCCCCCAATAGGTCATTCCCCCCAACAGAATCCAAAATGGTATACTTGTTAGAGAGGGGGTCAGCCACGGGAATTCCTGCACTGGCTGCCTGTCCTTTCTAGTGGTCACCCATCTGTCTGCGAGCACCTTGGGTGTGACCATGTCTCTATAACACCTGTCTGTGACGCTTTCTGTCATCTGCATGCGCTTAAGTGCATCCAACTGCTGGCTCCAACCGAATCACGCAGTCTGTGAGGAGCTGCCATTGGGTACACTTCCTGCAGATGTAGTCATCCGGAATGCTGGAAGCATCACGGACTTCACACATCTCACAGTTACAGCACTGCACCCCGCCGACTGAAATTTCTTGCACTAATTAATTAGCTCAAAATAAATAATTATTACATTTAGTACAAATTAATTAATTACATTAAAATAAATACTTATTACATTTAAGTTAAAATTAACTATATGGTCCCCTTGCGCTAGATTTCTCTGATAAATATTAAATGCACTCATCTCCAAGTTACTCCTCTACTTGGTCAATTATTCTAGTTTTTCAAATTTAGACCAGATTCCCAACCAGTTTATCAGGTCACAGTTTAATTGGGGGTCATTTTTCAT
Organism: Scyliorhinus canicula; assembly: GCF_902713615.1. NCBI lineage: Eukaryota > Metazoa > Chordata > Chondrichthyes > Carcharhiniformes > Scyliorhinidae > Scyliorhinus > Scyliorhinus canicula. The sequence continues at coordinate 7,209,912 of NC_052149.1, read as the reverse complement.
TTTTTTCCCCCTGTGTCCGCGATACCCAAAAGGTAAGTTATTAATACTTACTGTTCCTAAGCTGCTTCTCTCCGAGTTCATGTCAACTCCACTCCCTGCTGGCTCGTTAGATTAACTCCAATTTTCTATGGCCTTCTTTGCTTGCCCTCGTTACAACCAATTCGAGTCCTTACAGATTATAAACCGCAAAATGTATTTTCAAACTAGGAGTGATAAAAGTTGTAAAGACTTACCAAGCTCGTCCACTACTTACCAATCAGCCCTCTCCCTTGCATTCTCAGTTGCAACAGCGCAGGCTCCCTCTCTGGAGATTTGCAAGTTACAAAGCAAGGGGAAAAAGAAAACGTACTAGACCTCTTCCAACTCTGCAGTGAATCCCCGCTCGGCTTCAAATTCCCAAGTTTAAAGCTTAAACCTCACTCTGCCTGTGGCCTCACTCCAGAGCTGGCCTCTCTCCCACTGCCCGGATGCAAGACGTTGGTATAGCCCAAGGAGAAAGGCATCATAGGTTACCAGGGAAAGTGAGAGTGGAAACTGCAAAGGCTCTGCTCACAATCATCCAATCTTCCTCAAATTTGGGGTTGTTCCCAAAGTGTGATTCCAATAAATCTCTCCTGCATCATTTCGAAGACCTTGGCATCTTTCCTAAAGAGTGGTGCTTAGACTGTTTCAGCTGCTGCCCAAGCAGCATTTTACGAAGGTACAGTATAACTTTGCTTTCGTCATACTCCCTGCTTCTACGAATAAAGGCAAATATCGCATTTTGTTTTAGAAGTCCGTCTCCGTGTCTAAAATGACACACAATGGTTTGTGTGTATGCATCCCTCCGTCTCTCTGCTTTAAAATTGTGCAGTTGATTTCCAAAATGCATCACTTGATAGTTCACAATTTGACCTTGAATCTGCTCCTGGCAGCTTTCAAAAACGATTTTATCAAATTGGGACAGAGAACCATCCAGACTCAAAACGTTAGCTCCCTTCTCTCTCCACAGACGCCGTCAGACCTGCTGTGATTGTCCAGCATTTTCTGGTTTTGTTTCTGATTCCAGCATCCGCAGAAATTTGCTTAGAGCTAAATTGGATAGGTATTTGATGGCGTAAAAAAATTACAGGAATATGACGAAAGAGATTGATTTTAAAAAGTTTTTCCGTGCGATGTGGGTATCACTGTCCAGCATTTGTTGCCCGTACTTAATTGCCCTTGGACTGAGTGGCTTGCATGACCATTTCAGAACCAACCACGTTGCTGTAGATCTAGAGTCCCACGTAGGCAAGACCAGGTAAGGATATTAGTGAATCCGATGGGTTTTTTACGACAATGGTTTCATGGACTTTTAACTTCAGATTTTCATTGAATTTGAATTTCGCTATCAACTGTGGTGACCCATTTTATCAGTATCTGTATTACTAGACCGGTGACAATACTATTGCACCTTTAGAAAGCTTTTTCAAAAAGCTCAGAGGGGCTTATATTATTCTATAAGTCGATTGAAAGTACAGGAACAGGAGTAGACTCCATTTGATAAGACCCTAGCTGATCTGACTGGAGTCTCAACAACACTTTCTTGGCTGCTCCCCACAATCCTTGACTCCATTGTCAATCAATAATCTATCTAGCTCAGCCTTGAACATAGTCAATGACCCAGCCTCCGTAGTCATACTCATTTAATCATATCTAATGTCACAGACACCAACACAACCATCCCTGCCCCACCGACAGACCCAGAAGAGGTACCGGCACAGTGGTACACAGCCGGGAGGGAGTTCTCAACATCGACTCTGGTCCCATGACGTCTCATGGCTTCATGTTAAACGTGGGCAAGGAAACCTCCTGCTGATTATCACGTACAGTCCACCATCAGCTAGTGAATCAATACTCCTCCATGCTGAAAACTTGGAGGAAGAACTGAGGGTGGAAAGGACACAGAATGTACTCTAAGTGGGGAGCTTCATTGAACAGCAACAAGAGTGGCTCGGTAGCATCACTAGAGGCCGAGCTGGCTGAGTCCTAAAGGATATAATTGCTAGACTGGGTGTGGAAAAACATACTAGACCTCATCCTCACCAATCTGCTGCTGTAGATGCATCTGTCCATGATAGCATTACTAGGAGTGGCCACCGCACAGTCCTTGTGGAGTTGAAGTCCCATCCTCACCTGAGGATATCGTCCATGGTGTTGTGTGGCACTACCACCATGCTAAGTGGGATAGATTCGGAAAGTATCTAGGTCGGTTGGCACGTTGGTCTAAGGGTATGATTCTCACTTCGGGACTTCCATTTAGCATGGTAGCACAAGTGGATAGCACTGTGGCTTCACAGCGCCAGGGTCCCAGGTTCGATTCCCCGCTGGGTCACTGTCTGTGCGGAGTCTGCACGTTCGCCCCGTGTCTACGTGGGTTTCCACCGGGTGCTCCGGTTTCCTCCCACTGTCCAACAACGTGCAGGTTAGGTGGATTGGCAATGATAAATTGGCCTTAGTGACCAAAAAGGTTAGGAGGGGTTATTGGGTTATGGGGATAGGGTTTAAGTGAGTTGGTGCAGGCTGAATGGCCTCCTTCTGCACTGTATGTTCTATGATGTGGGCAGCACAGTAGCATAGTGGTTAGCACAATTGCTTCACAGCTCCAGGGTCCCAGGTTCGATTCCCAGCTTGAGTCACTGTCTGCGCGGAATCTGTATGTTCTCCCCGTGTCTGCGTCGGTTTTCTCCAGGTGCTCCGATTTCCTCCCAGGCCCAGAAGACATGCTGTTCGGTGAATTGGACATTCTGAATTCTCCCTCAGTGTACCCAGACAGGTGCTGGAATGTGGCGACAAGGGGATTTTCACAGTAACTTCATTGCAGTGTTAATGTAAGCCTACTTGTGACACCAATAAAAAAAAGAGTATTATTGTTACGGCAACAGTTCTGAAGACTGGTGCTCCAAAACCTCTGCCGCCCGATTAAGCAGTTCCAGTACATAGGAACATAAGAACATAATAACTAGGAGCAGGAGTAGGCCATCTGGCCCCTCGAGCCTGCTCCGCCATTCAATGAGATCATGGCTGATCTTTTGTGGACTCAGTTCCACTTTCCCGCCCGAACACCATAACCCTTTATTCCTTTACTCTTCATAAAACTATCTATCTTTAGCTTGACAACGTTTACCGAAGGAGCCTGAACTGCTTCACTGGGTAGGGAATTCCATAGATTCACAACCCTTTGGGTGAAGAAGTTCCTCCTAAACTCAGTCCTAAATCTACTTCCCCTTATTTTGAGGCTATGCCCCCTAGTTCTGCTTTCACCCGCCAGTGGAAACAACCTGCCCGCATCTATCCTATCTATTCCCTTCATAATTTTATATGTTTCTATAAGATTCTTCTGTATCCTTCTAAATTCTAAATTCCAATGAGTACAGTCCCAGTCTACTTAGTCATGTTCAGTAAATTTCCATCAATTATGCCTGGAGATCGCCCTCCCATTAGTGTCTGGGATTAACTTGATACACACCATTTGCACCCACTTGTTACATTTTTCCATATCAATAATACGTTTTCATTATGTATCTATACTCCACTTCTCTTTACCTGCATTTATCTATGGAAGTACTCCTTTTATATTATGTACCCATGTTCCACTCACTGCATTTTGCTATATAAATACTACTTTTGTATTGTGTGCCTGTCCTCCACTTACAGCGTTTTGCTATTGAAATCTGCTACAGATTCAAAAACAGCTTCTTCCCCGCTGTTACCAGACTCCTAAATGACCCTCTTATGAACTGACCTGATTAATACAACACTCCTGTATGCTTCACCTGACGCCGGTGTCTATGTACAGTATTTGCATTGTGCACCTTGTGTTGCCCTATTATGTATTTTCTTTTTCTTTCCTTTTTTTTCATGTACTTAATGATCAGTTTGAGCTGCTCGCAGAAAAATACTTTTCACTGTATCTCGGTACACGTGACAATAAACAAATCCTAAATCCTACAAATAATACTTTTGTATTAATAACAATTGTCATTCATACTTTTGTATTATATACCTTTCAACACTTATTGCATTTTGCTGGGCGACTGTTCTTACCTGGTTCCATTTGCTTCTCTCTAATTGGAGCCAGGTGCAATGTCCTCCTGTTCCCTCACCATTACCTCTGCTGTCTCCAATGATTGATTCTTGGCATCTTCCAATTCCCTGTGTTAGTGGCATAAGAACTGCATGTTCTGCTAAAGCGCAGTTAATGGGATCTTGTGTGTTCAGGTTAAGAAACTGCATGTAATCTGTCATTGTAAAGGTTGAAGTTTAAAATTTTAAATATTGTTTTCTTTTCTTTTGTTTTAATAAAGTTTGTTGATAAAATAACCAAGCCCTATTTCTTATATTATCACTCCTGTTCGCAGTATTTTCCCTCTGTCAGTTTAACCCCTAAATTGCCTGCTACATCTTCAATATCAATTCTGGACCCAATTTCCTGTCTTAGAACATAAGAACATAAGAACTAGGAGCAGGAGTAGGCCATCTGGCCCCTCGAGCCTGCTCCGCCATTCAATGAGATCATGGCTGATCTTTTGTAGACTCAGCTCCACTTTCCGGCCCAAACACCATAATCCTTAATCCCTTTATTCTTCAAAAAACTATCTACCGTTACCTTAAAAACATTTAATGAAGGAGCCTCAACTACTTCACTGGGCAAGGAATTCCATAGATTCACAACCCTTTGGGTGAAGAAGTTCCTCCTAAACTCAGTCCTAAATCTACTTCCCCTTATTTTGAGGCTATGTCCCCTAGTTCTGCTTTTACCCGCCAGTGGAAACAACCTGCCTGCATCTATCCTATCTATTCCCTTCATAATTTTAAATGTTTCTGTAAGATCCCCCTCATCCTTCTAAATTCCAACGAGTACAGTCCCAGTCTACTCAACCTCTCCTCATAATCCAACCCCCTCAGCTCTGGGATTAACCTAGTGAATCTCCTCTGCACACCCTCCAGCGCCAGTGCGTCCTTTCTCAAGTAAGGAGACCAAAACTGAACACAATACTCCAGGTGTGGCCTCACTAACACCTTATACAATTGCAACATAACCTCCCTAGCCTTAAACTCCATCCCTCTAGCAATGAAGGACAAAATTCCATTTGCCTTCTTAGTGCAGGGAGTGCACTTAGGCATTCTTAGGCAGTGCAGGGATCCTCTGTGGTCGTTCCCCTCTATAACAAGTATACCGTTTTGGATACTGTTGCGGGGGACGACTTACCAGGGGTAAGCAATGGGGCACAGGTCTCTGGCACAGAGTCTGTCCCTGTTGCTCAGAAGGGAAGGGAGAAGGGGAACAGAGCACTTGTCATTGGGGACTACATAGTTAGAGGAACAGACAGGAGGTTCTGTGGGAACGAAAGAGACTCACGGTTGGTGTGTTGCCTCCCAGGTGCCAGGGTTCGTGATGTCTCTGATCATGTTTTTGGGATCCTTAAGAGGGAGGGGGAGCAGCCCCAAGTCGTGGTCCACATAGGTACCAACGACATAGGTAGGAAGAGGGATGGGGATTTGAGACAGAAATTCAGGGAGCTAGGGTGGAAGCTGAGAGCTAGAACAGAGTTGTTATCTCTGGGTTGTTACCCGTGCCACGTGCTAGCGAAGTGAGAAATAAGGAGAGAGAGGAGTTGAACACGTGGCTACAGGGATGGTGCAGGAAGAAGGGTTTGGTTTCCTGACTAATTGGGGCTCATTCTGGGGTAGGTGGGACCTCTACAAACAGGATGGTCTTCACCTGAACCAGAGGGGTACCAATATCCTGGGGGGGAGATTTGCTAGTGCTCTTCGGGGGGGTTTAAACTAATTCAGCAGGGGGATGGGAACCTAAATTGTAGTCCCAGTGTACAGGATGTTTCTGTAAGAACAGAGAAGATGGTAAAAGGGGGGGGGGGGTGTGGCATTGTTAATCAAGGAAAGTATTACGGCGGTAGAAAGGACGTTTGAGGGCTTATCTACTGAGGTAGTATGGGCCGAGGTTAGGAACAGGAGAGGAGAGGTCACCCTGTTGGGAGTTGTCTATAGACCTCCGAATAGTTCCAGAGATGTAGAGGAAAGGATAGCAAAGATGATTCTCGACAGGAGCGAGAGTAACAGGGTAGTTGTTATGGGGGACTTTAACTTTCCAAATATTGACTGGAAATACTATAGTTCGAGTACTATAGATGGGTCAGTTTTTGTGCAGTGTGTGCAGGAGGGTTTTCTGACACAGTATGTAGACAGGCCAACAAGGGGCGATGCCACATTGGATTTGGTACTGGGTAATGAACCCGGCCAGGTGTTAGATTTAGATGTAGGTGAGCACTTTGGTGATAGTGATCACAATTCGGTTTTGTTTATTTTAGCGATGGGCAGGGATAGATATATACCGCAAGGCAAGAATTATAGCTGGGGGAAAGGCAATTATGATGCTATTCGGCAAGATTTAGGATGTATAGGATGGGGAAGGAAACTGCAGGGGATGGGTACAATCGAAATTTGGAGCTTTTTCAAGGAACAGCTACTGCGTGTCCTTGATAAGTATGTACCTGTCAGGCAGGGAGGAAGTTGTCGAGCAAGGGAACCGTGGTTTACTAAGGAAGTTGAAGCATTTGTCAAGAGGAAGAAGAAGGCTTATGTTAGGATGAGACATGAAGGCTCAGTTAGGGCACTTGAGAGTTACAAGTTAGCCAGGAAGGACCTAAAGGGAGAGTTAAGAAGAGCGAGGAGAGGACACGAAAAGTCGTTGGCGGATAGGATCAAGGAAAACCCTAAGGCTTTCTATAGGTATATCAGGAACAAAAGAATGACTAGAGTAAGATTAGGGCCAATCAAGGATAGTAGTGGAAAGTTGTGTGTGGAATCAGAGGAGATAGGGGAAGCGTTAAATGGATATTTTCGTCAGTGTTTACACTGGAGAAAGACAATGTTGTCGAGGAGAACACTCAGGTTCAGTCGACCAGGCTAGATGGAATTGAGGTTCAAAAGGAGGAGGTGTTAGCAATTTTGGAAAATGTCAAAATAGATAAGTCCCCTGGGCCAGATGGGATTTATCCTAGGATTCTCTGGGAAGCCAAGGAGGAGATTGCAGAGCCTTTGTCCTTGATCTTTATGTCGTCTTTGTCGACAGGAATAGTGCCGGAAGAATGGAGGATAGCAAATGTTGTCCCCTTGTTCAAGAAGGGGAGTAGAGACAACCCTGGTAATTATAGACCTGTGAGCCTTACTTTGGTTGTGGGTAAAATGTTGGAAAAGGTTATAAGAGATAGGGTTTATAATCATCTTGAAAAGAACAAGTTGATTAGCGATACTCAACACGGTTTTGTGAAGGGTAGGTCATGCCTCACAAACCTTATTGAGTTTTTTGAGAAGGTGACCAAACAGGTGGATCAGGGTAAAGCTGTTGATGTGGTGTATATGGATTTCAGTAAGGCATTTGATAAGGTTCCCCACGGTAGGCTATTGCAGAAAATAAGGAAGTATGGAATTGAAGGTGATTTAGCGGTTTGGATCAGTAATTGGCTAGCTGAAAGAAGACAGAGGGTGGTGGTTGATGGCAAATGTTCATCCTGGAGTTCAGTCACTAGTGGTGTACCGCAAGGATCTGTTTTGGGGCCACTGCTGTTTGTCATTTTTATAAATGACCTGGAAGAGGGTGTAGAAGGATGGGTTAGTAAATTTGCAGATGACACGAAGGTCGGTGGAGTTGTGGATAGTGCTGAAGGATGTTATAGGATACAGAGGGACATAGATAAGCTGCAGAGCTGGGCTGAGAGGTGGCAGATGGAGTTTAATGCGGAAAAGTGTGAGGTGGTTCACTTTGGAATGAGTAACAGGAATGCAGAGTACTGAGCTAATGGCAAGATTCTTGGTAGTGTAGATGAACAGAGAGATCTCGGCATCCAGGTACATAAATCCCTGAAAGTTGCCACCCAGGTTAATAGGGCTGTTAAGAAGGCATATGGTGTGCTAGCCTTTATCAGTAGGGGGATTGAGTTTCGGAGCCACAAGGTCATGCTGCAGCTGTACATAACTCTGTTGCGGCCGCTCCTGGAGTACTGCATGCAGTTCTGGTCACCACATAATAGGAAGGATGTGGAAGCTTTGGAAAGGGTTCAGAGGAGATTTACTAGGATGTTGCCTGGTATGGAGGGAATGTCTTACGAGGAAAGGCTCAGGGACTTGAGGTTGTTTTTGTTAGAGAGGAGAAGGCTGAGAGGTGACTTAATAGAGATAAGATAGTCAGAGGGTTAGATAGGGTGGACAGTGAGAGTCTTTTTCCTCGGATGGTGATGACCAACACGAGGGGACATAGCTTTAAATTGAGGGGTGATAGATATAGGACAGATATCAGAGGCAGTTTCTTTACTCCGAGAGTAGTAGGGGTGTGGAACACCCTGCCTGCAACAGTAGTAGACTCGCCAACTTTAAGGGCATTTAAGTGGTCACTGGATAGACACATGGATGAAAATGGAATAGTATAGGTCAGATAGGCTTCAGATGGTTTCACAGGTCGGCGCAACATCGAGGGCCGAAGGGCCCGTACTGCGCTGTAATGTTCTATGTTCTATGTTCTAATCACCTGTTGCACCTGTAAACCAACGTTCTGTGACTCATGCACTAGCACACCCAGGTCTCTCTGCACAGCGGCATGCTTTAATATTTTATCGTTTAAATAATAATCCCGTTTTCTGTTATTCCTACCAAAATGGATAACCTCACGTTTGTCAACATTGTATTCCATCTGCCAGACCCTAGCCCATTCACTTAACCTATCCAAATCCCTCTGCAGACTTCCAGTATCCTCTGCACTTTTCGCTTTACCACTCATCTTAGTGTCATCTGCAAACGTGGACACATTGCCCTTGGTCCCCAACTCCAAATCATCTATGTAAATTGTGAACAATTGTGGACCCAACACGGATCCCTGAAGGACACCTGAAGGGGCATGGGGTGTGAGGGGGGGGGGGGGGGGGGGGGGGGGGGGGGGGGGGATTGGCAGCCCAGTAGATGGAGCCATGACCAAGATGCTGGATAGCGTGGAACAGAGTTGTAACATCCTGTACCCTGGTGCTGTGAAGCGACAGTACTAACCACTGTGCTACCATGTGGCCCTTATTAAGGCCAATTGCATCCAGCATGTAAAGGGCCTACAAGAGAGGGGGCAGTCATGGACCAGCTGGGCAAGTGGTTGAAGCATCTACTGATCGCCAACCAGAGAAACACCCATTTATCCCCACTCTTTGCTTTCTATTAATTAACCAATCCTCTATCCATGCTACTTTACTCTTAATGCCATGCATCTTTATCTTCCTCACATAACACTGAGGAGTGGAACCGCCTGATATTTTTTCAAAGTGTTGCTGTCAGCGGGAAAACCGCAGAGAATCCTACAGGGTAATTGGCGAGAAAAAAATGCCGTATCTTCAGCCACTTTAAGTAAATTACATGTTTTTTCACGAGTTTCACACCGTGCTCCTGGTAACCTTACTCTGATTCATTCTCCCCGCCATCACTTGATCTCAGAAATCAGAGGGGCGCAGCTTTTAAGCATCTCCCAGCACTTGTTCCAAGTCCATTCGGAAGGGGCATGGGGTGTGAGGGGGGGGGGGGGGGGGGGGGGGGGGATTGGCAGCCCAGTAGATGGAGCCATGACCAAGATGCTGGATAGCGTGGAACAGAGTTGTAACATCCTGTACCCTGGTGCTGTGAAGCGACAGTACTAACCACTGTGCTACCATGTGGCCCTTATTAAGGCCAATTGCATCCAGCATGTAAAGGGCCTACAAGAGAGGGGGCAGTCATGGACCAGCTGGGCAAGTGGTTGAAGCATCACTGAGGGAGAATTTTGCAGACAGTGATCATAACAGTGATATAGCTTATAATAATCGCTTATTGTCACAAGTAGGCTTCAATGACGTTACTGTGAAAAGCTCCTAGTCACCACATTCCGGTGCCTGTTCGGGGAGGCCGGTACAGGAATTGAACCCGCGCTGCTGGCCTTGTTCTGCATTACAAGCCAGCTGTTTAGCCCACTGTGCTAACCCACTCCCTAACTCCGTTAGATTCAAGATTGCTATGGAAAAGGAGAAGGATGGGCCTGCAACCAAAGTTCTAAACTGGGGGAAGGCTGATTTTAATAAGATCAGATGTGATTTGGCCAGAGTGGACTGGGGGCAGACACTTGTAGGTAAATCTGTGACAGAACAGTGGGATGCATTCAAGGAGGACAGAGGGAGAGTACAGGGTCAATATCTTCCAATAAAGAAAAAGGTTGGGATCAACAAATCCAGTGAACCCTGGATGTTGAGGGTTGCACAGTATTGGATTCAGAGATATTCATGGCTGATGTTGAGGACTCAAAACAGCAGAAGCCATAGAGGAGTATGGAATGTGCACGTGGGAACTTAAAAATGAAATTAGGAGGGCAAAAAAGGGATATGAAATGTATGGATAGGTAAAATAAAGGAAAATCCTAAGTTGTTTTCATTAAGGGTAAAAGGGTAACTAGGGAAAGAGTCGGGCGCATGATGGACCACAGTGGTAATTTGTGCGTGGAGCTGGAGGTTTTAAATGAATACTTTGAGACAGTGTTCACTCATGACAGGCATAGTGTTGGTGCAGAAAGCAGGGAGAAGGACTGTAGTACAATTAAAAATATTAACACAGACAGAGAGGAGGTTCTGAGTGGTCTGGCAAGTTTAGAAGTAGACAAATCTCCAAGACCAGATGAAATGTATCTCAGGTTGCTGAATGAGGCAAGGGAGGAAATAGCAGGGGTGCTGGCAATAATTTTCAATTCAGCTCTGGCCACAGGAGAGGAGCCAGAGTGCTGGGGAATATCCAATTTGGTACTCAAGAAGGGAGGAAGGGATAAGCCAGGAAACTACAGGCCAGTCAGTCTAACCTCAGTGGTGGGGAAACTATTGGAAGCAATTCTGAGAGACAGAATGAATCTGTATTTCGAGAGGCCGGGAATAATCAAAAAAGTTTTGGATACTGTTAGGGGAGATGACTCACCAGGGGAGGGCAGTAGTAGCCAGGTTCATGTCATTGTGGCTGGCTCTGCTGCACAGAAGGGTGGGCAAAAGACTTGCAGGGCTATAGTCATGGGGGATTCAATCATAAGGGGAGTAGACAGGTGTTTCTGCGGTCGAAAATGAGATCCAAAATGGTATGTTGCCTCCCAGGTGCACGGGTGAGGGATGTCTCAGATCGGCTGCAGGACATACTCAAGGGGGAGGGTGAACAGCCAGTTGTCGTGGTGCATATAGGCACCAATGATATAGGTAAAAAAAATGGGATGAGGTCCTACAATCAGAATTAAGGGAGTTAGGAGATAAGTTAAAAAGTAGGACCTTAAAGGTAGTAATCTCAGAATTGCTACCAGTGCCACGAGACAGTCAGAGTAGAAATTCAAGAATAGTCAGAATGAATACGTGGCTTGAGAGATGGTGCAGGAGGGAGTGGTTCAGATTTTTGGGACATTGGAACCAGTTCTGGGGGCGGCGGAACCATCACAAATCAGATGGTCTACACCTGGGCAGGACTGGAACCAATGTCCTAGGGGGTGCTTTTGCTAACACTGTTGGGGAGGTTTTAAACTAATGTGGCAGGGGGATGGGAACCAGATTAGGAAGTTAGAGGTCAGTAAAGAGGCAGCAACTAAACCCAGTAAGGCACTAGATAATAAACTCAATGTGACTAAGGGGAAGAGTAGACAGGGAAGAGATGATGAACACAAAGGGACAGGTGGACTGAGGTGCATTTGTTTTAATGTGAGAAGTGTAGCAGGTAAGGCAGATTAATTTAGGTCGTGGATTAGTACCCGGGAATTTGATGTTATTGGTATTACTGAGACTTGGTTGAGGGAAGGGCAAGATTGGCAACTCAACTAGATGCTTCAGGAGGAATAAAGAGGGAGGTAAAAGGGGTGGAGGAGTTGCATTACTGGGTAGAGATGATATCACAGCTGTAATTATGGAGGGCACGATTGAGGATTCGAGCACTGAGGCAATATGGGTAGAGCTAAGAAACAGGAAGGGTTCAGTAACATTGTTGGGACATTACTACAGGCCACCCAAAAGCGAGTGCGAAGTAGAGGTACAAATATGTAAACAGATTATAGAAAAATGTAGGAGCAAAAGGGTGATCATGATGGGAGATTTTAACTTCCCCAACATTGAATGGGATTCGTGTAGTGTTGGAGGCGTAGATGGAGCAGAATTTGTAAGGAGCATCCAGGAGAGTTTTTTAGAGCAGTATGTAAATAGTCCAACTCGGGAAGGGGCCATACTGGACCTGGTATTGGGGAATGATCCCAGCCAGGTGGTTGATGTTTCAGTCGGTGATTACTTTGGGAATAGCAATCACAATTCCGTAAGTTTTAGTATACTCATGGACAAAGACGAGAGTGGTCCTAATGGAAGGGTGCTAAATTGGGAAAAGGCCAAGTATAACAAAATTCGGAGCAGGAGCTAAGGAATGCGGATTGGGAGCAGCTGTTTAAGGGTAAATCCACATTTGAAATGTGGGAGTCTTTTAAGTAAAGGTTGATTAGTGTGCAGGACAGACATGTCCCTGTGAAAATGAGGGATAGAAATGTCAAGAATAGGGAACCATGGATGACTGGTGGAATTGTGAGACTAGCTAAGATGAAAAACAAAGCATAGATAAGATCTAGTCTACTTAAAACTGATGAAGCTTTGGAGGAATATTGGGAAAGTAGGATAAATCTCAAATGCGCAATAAAGAGGGCTAAAAGGGGTCATGAAATATCTTTGGCTAACAGGGTTAAGGAAAATTTCAAAGCCTTTTATTCGTAAAAAAAAGGAGCAAGAGGGTTACTAGAGAAAGGATTGGCCCACTCAAAGACAAAAGAGGGAATTTATGCGTGGAGTCAGAGGAAATGTGTGAGATTCTTAATGAGTACTCTGCATCGGTATTCACCAAGGAGAAGGACATGACGGATGTTGAGGCTAGGGATGGATGTTTAAATACTCCAGGTAAAGTCGGCATAAGGAAGGGGGAAGTTTTGGGTATTCTAAAAGGCATTGAGGTGGACAAGTTCCCAGGTCCGGATGGGATCTATCCCAGGTTACTGAGGGAAGCTAGGGACGAAATAGCTGGGGCCTTAACAGATATCTTTGCAGCATCCTTGAGCACGGGTGAGGTCCCAGAGGACTGGAGAATTGCTAATGTTGTCCCTTTGTTTAAGATGGGTAGCAGGGATAATCCAGGGAATTATAGATCTGTGAGCTTGACGTCAGTGGTTGGCAAACTGTTGGAGGGGGGACCTGATTGAGGTCCACAAAATTATGAGAGGTATGGACAGGTTGGAGAGCAACAAGCTTTTTCCAAGAGTGGGGGTGTCAATGACAAGCGGGTCACGATTCCAAGGTGAGAGGGGGAAAGTTTAAGAGAGATGTGCGTGGAAAGTTTTTTACGCAGAGAGTGGTGGGTGCCTGGAATGCTTTGCCAAATGAGGTGGTAGATGTGGGCACAGTAGCATCAGTTAAGATGCATCTGGACAGATATATGAACGGGCAGGGAACAGAGGGAAGTAGATCCTTGGAAAATAGGCGACAGGTTTAGATAAAGGATCTGGATCGACGCAGGCTGGGAGGGCCGAAGGACCTATTCCTGTGCTGTAATTTTCTTTGTTCTTTGTTCAGTCAGCACGGTTTTGTTAAGGGGAAGTGATGTCAGATCAACTTGAATTAATTTTTCAAAGAGGTGACAAGGTGTGTTTCTGAGGGAAATGCATTTGACGTAGTCTACTTGAACTTTAGCAATGTTTTTGATAAGGTCCCATATGGGAGATTAATAGTCAAGGTAAGTGCCCATGTAAGGAAATTCAGCAAATTGGATCCAGAATTGGCTGAATGGCAGGAAGCAGAGGGTGATGGTCGAGGGGTGTTTTTCTGACTGGAAGCCTGTGTCCAGTAGGGTCCCGCAGGGATCAGTGTTGGAGTCCTTGCTGTTTATGGTTTGTATAAATGATTCAGACTTTAATGTAGGAGGGTTGATCACTAATTTTGCAGATGAAATGAAAATTGGTGCAGTGGTAAATAGTGAGGAGGATAGCCTTTAATTAGAATAGGATATAGACGGGCTGGTCAGATGGGCTGATCAGTGGCAAACGGAATTCAATTTGGATAAGTGAGAGATGATGCACTTGGGCAGGACAAACAAGGCAAGAGGAATACAGGATAAACAGCAGGACCCTGGGAAGCATCGAGGATCAGAGTGACCTTGGTGCACATGTACACCCGTCCCTTAATGTAGCAGAGCTGGTGGCTACAGTGGTTAAGAAGGCATATGGTGTACTTGCCTTTATTCGCCGAGGCATAGAGTTTAAGAGCAGAGAGGCGATGGAGGGATCAATGACTGGGGCATAGATTTAAGGTGAGGGGCATGAGATTTAGAGGGATGTGAGGATAAACGTTACCTTTTCACCCAGAGGGTGGGTGGAACTCGCCGCCTGTAAGGTGGTGGAAGCAGAGACCCTTATAACATTTAAGAAATATTTAGATGTGCACTTGCGAAACCAAGGCAGACAAGACTATGGGCCAAGTGCTGGGAAATAGAATTAGAATAGTGGTTATTTTTGACCGGCCCAGACACAGTGTGCTATATGACTCTATGACATTCATTTTAATCGACTATATATTCCTGCCAAAGTCAGCGGGAGGCGATCCCATCTCCTCAGATCCTCTTTCACCGCTTTCAACAGAACTCCAAATTTTAGCTTCCGTTCAGAGGCCTGGTCGTGGGCCACCCGGACTCCCATATAATTAGAACCGGACCTGACCAGGCAAAAAGGCAACTTCCTCAGGCCTGCTCCCTTTCCGAGGAGATTCCCCAGAAAACATTCACTCTTCCCCATGTTCAATCTATACCCTGAAAAGGAGCCAAACCTCCCAAGCAGTTTCATTATCTCCTCTGCACTGGAGGTCGTCCCCATATAAAGATACGCTGTGCTCCTTCCCTCCTCTATCTGTACTCCTCCTTTTTAGATCATAGAATTTACAGTGCAGAAGGAGGCCATTTGGCCCATCGAGTCTGCACCGGCTCAAGTGCAGCCATTTTCACAATGGTGGTAGAATTGCGTCCCGGCGCCGGGGCGGCGTGGCACAATTCGCGCGGTGCTGCGGCGATTCTCCCACCTGGCCGGGTGGGGGGGTCGGAGAATCCTGCCCATTATTTTTCCAGGCCAATCTGTATGCTTCATCCTTATATTGGATACTATTTCTAATTTTAGCACAGGGCAAAATCGCTGGCTTTGAAAGCAGACCAAGGTAGGCCAGCAGCACGGTTCGATTCTCGTATCAGCTTCCCCGAACAGACGCAGGAATATGGTGACTAGGGGCTTTTCACAGTAACTTCATTTTTTTACATAGAATTTACAGTGCAGAAGGAGGCCATTCGGCCCATCGAGTCTGCACCGGCTCTTGGAAAGAGCACCCTACCCAAGGTTAACACCTCCACCCTATCCCCATAACCCAGTAACCCCACCCAACACTAAGGGCAATTTTGGACACTAAGGGCAATTTATCATGGCCAATCTACCTAACCTGCACATCTTTGGACTGCGGGAGGAAACCGGAGCACCCGGAGGAAACCCACGCACACACGGGGAGGATGTGCAGACTCCGCACAGACAGTGCGGAATTGAACCTGGGACCCTGGAGCTGTGAAGCGATTGTGCTATCCACAATGCTACCGTGCTGCCCGATGACCTTGTGGATGACCTCAATGCAATAGCCAGAGGCTCAATGGCCAGGGCAAACAATAGCAAGGACAGTGTCCGCCACCGTCTCGTGCCTATTCCAAGTCGGAAGTATTTACACTTTTAAGCATTTGTGTCGGCACTCGCAGTGGGGCCTCCACACAAAAGCTGGGTCCAGGAAATAAATCTAGGCCTAAAGCCAAACCTACCCAGGACTTGAAATAAATAACCCCACTCCACCCTATCAAATACCTGCTCTGCATCAAGAGAGATAATCACCTCCGTTTCAGGGCATGAAGGGCAGACAGAAGTACATTAAGGAGCCTTTGAACATTGACCGAAACCTGTCTCCCTTTGATAAAGCCCGTCTATTCCTCCAATATGATCCCTGGGAAGCAGGGTTCCAGGCACCTCGCCATGATCTTCACCAACATCCCCTTGTTGGGACGAGTTGGGGCAGCAGGGTAGCATGGTGGTTAGCATAGATGCTTCACAGCTCCAGGGTCCCAGGTTCGATTCCCGGCTGGGTCACTGTCTGTGTGGAGTCTGCACGTCCTCCCCCTGTGTGCGTGGGTTTCCTCCGGGTGCTCCGGTTTCCTCCCACAGTCCAAAGATGTGCGGGTTAGGTGGATTGGCCATGCTAAATTGCCCGTAGTGTCCTAAAAAAAAAGTAAGGTTAAGGGGAGGGTTGTTGGGTTACGGGTATAGGGTGGATGCGTGGGTTTGAGTAGGGTGATCATGGCTCGGCACAACATTGAGGGCCGAAGGGCCTGTTCTGTGCTGTACTGTTCTATGGTTCTATGGAGTCGTGATTCACAAAGTTTACGTTATTGTGTTTTCCATCTGGAACATAACTGGACAGTTTGTTACAGATCTGTTCTCTCACTGCCAGCGGAGCTCTGCTCTTTATTGGTTGGATGGCTGAGAGCGTCATTAAGAGAGTGAAGGACAGGGGGAAAGAACAATTTATCCACGTGCTTCAAGGTCTGAGTGATTCCTGCTCCTATCTGCTGACGTCATTGAGACTTTTCACAAAGCTTTTATTCTGGACACAAGATGTGGCAATAAACTTTCCATTCAGTATCGAATGGTGTTTTAATCAGCATGAAACAGGTTTTTATCAATGAGGTATGACAGAGAATAACATACGGAGCATGTGCAGCACAGAAACAGACCATTCAGCCCATCACTGTTTCTCCCACGAAAACCTCCTCACACCTCATCTCATCTTCACTCACCTCAGCTCACCCCATCAGCAATTTCCTTCTATTTTATTGCCCTGATCTCGCCTTTATCTAGCTTCCCCTCCAATGAATGACACGAACCACAAACTCTTCTTGTGGTAGCCAGACCCCGAATAGTAGCCACATGATCCAGATAATATACCAGCGCCCAGACTTGCCCGTTGTATTAAAGAGAAGCATTAGGAGAATTACCCTCACCCCCTAGCCCATAACGCAGGAGGCTGTGCCACACCAGTTGGAGTTTGTACCATCGTTATTGCAATTCCTGCCTGATGCGAAACAATTTTTTTCGAATTCCCGAGGCTTTTTCTAACTTGCTGTGAAGTAATTTTCCACTCAGTTCCCTCCCTTTGATCAATCATTTTCCAGCAGAAATTACAGCTCTCCGCCAGCTTTCCTTTGTAATGAATACCGATACCGTCCTCAGGTGACTGCGCGGAGTCTGCACTTTCTCCCCGTGTCTGCGTGGGTTTCCTCCGGGTGCTCCGGTTTCCTCCCACAGTCCAAAGATATGCAGATTAGGTGGATTGGCAATTCCAAATAGCCCCTGAGGGGATGGGGTTTCAGGAATAGGGGCGCGGGATTGTGTCTGGGTAAGGAGTTCTTTCGATCGGTCGGTGCAGACTCGATGGGACTTCTGCACTGTAGGGATTCTATGATTGTAACTACAGCCTTGATAATGAGGGGTAGAATAAAAGGTGAAGTTAGAACTGACGTCAGGAATTTCTACTTTGTATTAGCCCACTTACTATAAACTGGTTTTAAAACTCCTTTTAAGCCAAGACAAATGTATCCAAAATGTTGACTTCTGTTTTCGGTCTGTCCGTATGGCCTCAGAGCCTCTCCAGAAATGATACAACCACTGAATAACTACCGTTGTCGCATTGGCAAATCCAACCATCAATCTTTCACAAAGCACACTCGCCGCAAACGGCCAATGAGATCAATAATCAAGAATAAATATGTTCTCACCAAAGTCCGCCCTCAGTCAACACTGAGAAATTATTCATTGCTGTTTGTGGGAGATTGCCACGCACACATTTCTGCCAGGTTTCCTACAACAACATTGATTATACAACATAAATCAATCATTGGATTGTGAAGTTGTGAATTGCGATAAATAAAACATATTTTCCTATTTTAGCTACAATGGTTGATGTTGGAGGTGAAAGGTTGCATGAGCAGCAGGAATAATGGTTCAGGAATCAATTTTAAAAGAAAATTCTAGAAATACTCAACCTGCGGAATTCTCCATTCCAAGTGTTGACGCCGGGGCAAGTTTTCTGGAAATCGAAACTCGCACCGCACCTGGACCAATTCAATGATCATTCAGGGGCTTGCCCCGGCTCCGTGTGGAACACAATCAATTCGAATGAGAAACGGTGCTGGATTCATCAGATTCAGGAGGGTCAGGCCACTCAAGAGGCTGAAGAGCTGCAGCCGGATATATACACTGCACTCCCCATGCACACCAACCGAGCCAACAAAATGGCAGCAAGGAGAGCAGCAACCTGTTTTACAGACGGCGAGCTTGAGACCCCGCTGGATGCCGTGGAGGAAAGGCAGTCGACCCTGTAACCCGGCCCAGGAAGGAAGCTGCCAGCCTCCGCCATTCACCTGGGCGCAGGTGGCAGAGGCTGTAAGTGCCGTGAGCAACTCCCAGACCGGTCAACAGTGCCGTAAGGAACAGGATGACCTACTCAGGGCGGCCAGGCTGAGTAGGCAGCACTTTGCACCTGGCACCAACCCCTGTCCCACACACGCACAATCCTACCCCCTCCACCCAGATGGCATCCAAACCCTCACATGGCACCAGATATCGGCACCCATACTGGTCACCATGGCAGGGTGCCCAGATCACTGAAGCCACCAGCTACTCACCCCCTGGTTTGCACGGCTCGGACTGTCGAACACTGGGCATTCTCTGTCTCCCGTCCCAGAAGTCAGCCCACAACCTCCGGGAGGGGGAAACGATCAGAGGGAGACCGCTGGACCTGTGCCCCTTCACCGCGGCAGAGCAGCGGGCCCTGGATGTGGTCGGTGGGCCTGGGGAGAGGGCAGTCACCGATATCGGGTGAGCAAGCGAGACCCCGCTCAGTTGCGATTCCCCATGGCATGGATGTCACCACCCCACACCAAACACCCCCAACATCCACCTCTCCATGACCACCGCCCCCAGACCACACTACCCCACACAACTCTCCACCACCAGCCCACCCCACACCCCACTGCCACCTCCACACACCCCTCTCCTCCAGCCCACACCACCCCCAGCCCCCCCCCCAACCTCCCCACTCTCCACCAACCAGGCCACCATCATCACCACCCCTACACCCTCCTCCATCACTACCACCTGCCACCCCAACCCCTAATCCAATCGTATGTGTTGTCTTGTGTTTTTCAGGACCTCCTGGTAATGAGGCAGGCCCTATTGGTGCCCCCTCCCCACCCCCCCCGAACCCAACCACAACCCCAGGAGGAGCGCAGCGAGGAGGAGGAGCATGCGGACAGGGACGGGACGGGACCCCCACGACCTGCAGCCCGAGGCAGCCCAGAGCACCAGTCCAGGGACCGCACTGACCTGCCATCTCACAGCTGCCATCACCATCCCAGAAACACTCACCTCGATTGGTCCAGTTAGCGAAATGGCTCCTGGGCACTTTCACGTTGTGCAGGTCACAGGGCAGGAATCGCAGCAGGCCACCTCTACTGATGTACGGACTTTGGGGGTGGGCATGGGTCAGGGACCCCAGTTCAGCCAGCGCTCACTATTCCGGTGTCCCACACTGGTCCCCCCCCCCCCCCCCCACCTCCGTCCCCACTACCGCCACCCCTAGAGTTCCCGTGTGAGGGAATGGCCAGCTCCTGTGTGCTGCATAGGCTTCATTGGAGTGGCTCTCCGCCTTGGTCTCCGCCTTGGTCTCTGCTCTCTGGATATTTGTCATCAGCGACAGCAACAGTGGATAACCCCAATCTCCCAGGAGCCAAGCCCCCCAGTCGGGGGGTGTACCTCAACGGGGTCAGGAACCCTCGAGTGTGCCAGGATGGATGCACCGTGTGCACTGCCCTGGTACCGGGCACACACCAGCATGATGTGCAGCTGTTGGTCACACACTAAGGTAATAAACAAGTTTAGGGAGTTAGGCTGGAAGTTAAAGGCCAGGACAGACAGAGTTGTCATCTCTGGTTTGTTGCCGGTGCCGAGGTTAGGAATAGGGAGAGAGTGCAGTTGAACACGTGGCTGCAGGAATGGTGTAGGAGGGAGGGCTTCAGGTATTTGGATAATTGGAGCGCATTCTGGGGAAGGTGGGACCTGTACAAGCAGGACAGGTTGCATCTGAACCAAAGGGGCACCAATATCCTGGGGGGGAGGTTTTCTAGTACTCTTCGGGAGGGTTTAAACTAATTTGGCAGGGGAATGGGAACCGGATTTGTAGTCCAGCAACTAAGGAAGCCGATATTCAGGACGCCAAAGCACGTAGTGATACAGCGGGGGAGGTAACACGGACAAAGGAGAATACCTGCAGGCAAGGAGATGTGTTGAAGTGTGTATGCTTCAATGCAAGAAGCATCAGGAATAAGGTGGGTGAACTTAAGGCATGGATCAGTACTTGGGACTACGATGTGGTGGCCATAACGGAGACTTGGATAGAGGAGGGGCAGAAATGGTTGTTCGAGGTCCCTGGTTATAGATGTTTCAACAAGATTAGGGAGGATGGTAAAAGAGGTGGCGGGGTGGCATTGTTAATTAGAGATAGTATAACAGCTGCAGAAAGGCAGTTCGAGGGGGTTCTGCCAACTGAGGTAATATGGGTTGAAGTCAGAAATAGGAAAGGAGCAGTCACCTTGTTGGGAGATTTCAATAGGCCCCCCAATAGCAGCAGAGATGTGGAGGAACAGATTGGGAAACAGATTTTGGAAAGGTGCAGAAGTCACAGGGTAGTAGTCATGGGTGACTTCAACTTCCCAAACATTGAGTGGAAACTCTTTAGATCAAATAGTTTGGATGGGGTAGTGTTTGTGCAGTGTGTCCAGGAAGCTTTTCTAACACAGTATGTAGATTGTCCGACCAGAAGGGAGTCCATATTGGATTTGGTACTTGGTAATGAACCAGGGCAGGTGATAGATTTGTTAGTGGGGGAGCATTTTGGAGGTAGTGACCACAATTCTGTGACTTTCACTTTAGGAATGGAGAGGGATAGGTGCATGCAACAGGGCAAGGTTTACAATTGGGGAAGGGTAAATACAATGCTGTCAGACAAGAATTGAAGTGCATAAGTTGGGAACATAGGCTGTCAGGGAAGGACACAAGTGAAATGTGGAACTTGTTCAAGGAACAGGTACTGCGTGTTTTTGATATGTATGTCCCTGTCAGGCAGGGAAGAGATGGTTGAGTGAGGAAACCATGGTTGACAAGAGAGGTTGAATGTCTTGTTAAGAGGAAGAAGGAGACTTATGTAAGGCTAAGGAAACAAGGTTCAGACAGGGCGCTGGAAGGATACAAGATAGCCAGGAGGGAACTGAAGAAAGGGATTAGGAGAGCTAAGAGAGGGCATGAAAAATCTTTGGCGGGTAGGATCAAGGAAAACCCCAAGGCCTTTTACACATATGTAAGAAATATGAGAATCACTAGAGCGAGGGTAGGTCCGATCAAGGACAGTAGCGGGAGATTGTGTATTGAGTCTGAAGAGATAGGAGAGGTCTTGAACAAGTATTTTTCTTCAGTATTTACAAACGAGAGGGGCCATATTGTTGGAGAGGACAGTGTGAAACAGAATGGTAAGCTCGAGGAGATACTTGTTAGGAAGGAAGATGTGTTGGGCATTTTGAAAAACTTGAGGATAGACAAGTCCCCTGGGCCTGACGGGATATATCCAAGGATTCTATGTGAAGCAAGAAATGAAATTGCAGAGCCGTTGGCAATGAACTTTTCGTCCTCGCTGTCAACAGGGGTGGTACCAGAGGATTGGAGAGTGGTGAATGTCGTGCCCCTGTTCAAAAAAGGGAATAGTGTTAACCCTGGGAATTGCAGGCCAGTTAGTCTTACTTCGGTGGTAGGCAAAGTAATAGAAAGGGTACTGAGGGATAGGATTTCTGAGCATCTGGAAAGACACTGCTCGATTAGGGATAGTCAGCACGGATTTGTGAGGGGTAGGTCTTGCCTTACAAGTCTTATTGACTTCTTTGAGGAGGTGACCAAGCATGTGGATGAAGGTAAAGCAGTGGATGTAGTGTACATGGATTTTAGTAAGGCATTTGATAAGGTTCCCCATGGTAGGCTTATGCAGAACGTAAGGAGGCATGGGATAGTGGGAAATTTGGCCAGTTGGATAATGAACTGGCTAACCGATAGAAGACAGAGAGTGGTGGTGGATGGCAAATATTCAGCCTGGAGCCCAGTTACCAGTGGCGTACCGCAGGGATCAGTTCTGGGTCCTCTGCTGTTTGTGATTTTCATTAACAACATGGATGAGGGAGTTGAAGGGTGGGTCAGTAAATTTGGAGATGATACGAAGATTGGTGGAGTTGTGTATAATGAGCAGGGCTGTTGTCGGCTTCAAAGAGACATAGATAGGATGCAGAGCTGGGCTGAGAAGTGGCAGATGGAGTTTAACCCTGACAAGTGTGAGGTTGTCCATTTTGGAAGGACAAATATGAATGCGGAATACAGGGTTAATGGTAGGGTTCTTGGCAATGTGGAGGAGCAGAGAGATCTTGGGGTCTATGTTCATAGATCTTTGAAAGTTGCCACTCAAGTGGATAGAGCTGTGAAGAAGGCCTATGCTGTGCTAGCGTTCATTAGCAGAGGGATTGAATTTGAGAGCCGTGAGGTGATGATGCAGCTGTACAAAACCTTGGTCAGGCCACATTTGGAGTACTGTGTACAGTTCTGGTCACCTCATTTTAGGAAGGATGTGGAAGCTTTGAAAAAGGTGCAAAGGAGATTTACCAGGATGTTGCCTGGAATGGAGAGTAGGTCTTATGAGGAAAGGTTGAGGGTGCTAGGCCTTTTCTCATTGGAACGGAGAAGGATGAGGGGCGACTGGATAGAGGTTTAAAAGATGATCAGGGGAATAGATAGAGTAGACAGTCAGAGATCTTTTCCCCAGGTGGAACAAACCATTACAAGGGGACATAAATTTAAGGTAAATAGTCGAAGATATAGGGGGGATGTCAGAGGTAGGTTCTTTACCCAGAGAGTAGTGGGGGCATGGAATACACTGCCTGTGGAAGTAGTTGAGTTGGAAACGTTAGAGACCTTCAAGCGGCTATTGGATAGGTACATGGATTAGGGTAGAATAATGGAGTGTAGATTAATTTCTTCTTATGGGCAGCACGGTAGCATTGTGGATAGCACAATTGCTTCACAGCTCCAGGGTCCCAAGTTCGATTTTGACTTGGGTCACTGTCTGTGTGGAGTCTGCACATCCTCCCCGTGTGTGCGTGGGTTTCCTCCGGGTACTCCGGTTTCCTCCCACAGTCCAAAGATGTGCAGGTTGGGTGGATTGGCCATGCTAAATTGCCCTTAGTGTCCAAAATTCTATGATTAACCTAGGACAAAAGGTCGGCACAACATCGTGGGCCGAAGGGCCTGTTCTGTGCTGTATTTCTCTATTTCTCTATATCACTAGCTGCACACTCACCGAGTAGAACCCCTTTCGATTTGTGAAGACTGGCTTGTCATGGGCCGGTGCTCGTACGGTGACATGCATCCGGTCAATCACCCCCTGGACCTGGGGCATCTCAGCGATGATC
The DNA here is from genome assembly GCF_902713615.1 of Scyliorhinus canicula. Taxonomy (NCBI): domain Eukaryota; kingdom Metazoa; phylum Chordata; class Chondrichthyes; order Carcharhiniformes; family Scyliorhinidae; genus Scyliorhinus; species Scyliorhinus canicula. The sequence goes on along the minus strand of NC_052149.1, from coordinate 7,186,197 downwards.
GCGAATCCCACTGCTCAGATATCCTGGTGGGCTCGGTCCACATTGAAATGGATGTATTGATCAGCCTAGGCATATAGGGCGTCAATGACGGTGTGGATGTACCTGTGCACTGAGCTCTGTGAGATTACAGACAGGTTCCCACTTGGCGCCTCGAAGGACCCCTGGCGGGCAGTAGGGTAGCGCAGTGGTTAGCACAGTTTCTTCACAGCGCCAGGGTCCCAGGTTCGATTCCCGGCTTAGGTCACTGTCTCTGCGGAGTCTACACGTTCTTCCCGTGCCTGAGTGGGTTTCCTCCGGGTGCTCCGGTTTCCTCTCACAGTCCAAAGATGTGCAGGTTAGGTGGATTGGCCATGATCAATTGCCCTCAGTGTCCAAAAGGTTGGGGTGGGGTTCCTGGGTTACGAGGATAGGGTGGAGGTGTGGGCTTGGGTAGGGTGCTCTTTAAATTTTGTTACATTTTCTGACCCGTCGCGGGGGTCGGAGAATCCCGCCCATTATTTCCAGATTTACAGATGATACAAAGCTGGGTGTGAGGGTGAGCTGTGAGGAGGATACAGAGATGCTTCTGCAGGATTTGGACAGGCTGTGTCAGTGGGCACATGCACGGCAGATGCAGTACAATGTGAATAAATGTGAAATTATCGTATTCGGTAGCAAAAATAGGAAGGCAGGTTATTATTTGAATTGGTGTAAAGTGAGAGAAGTGGATACTCAGCGAGGCCTTGGTGTCCTCGTGCATCAGTCGCTGACAGTAAGCACGCAGGTACAGCAGGCAGTAAAGAAGGTAAATGGTATGTTGGCCTTCATAAGTTCATTTGATATAGGACCAGAATTAGACAATTTGGCCCATCAAGTTGGCTCTGCCATTCTATCATGGACGATATATTCCTCCTCTGCTATCTACAATGTTACAGACCAAGAGCTGGATTGCGAAATCAGCCAGAGCGTCTCCCTAGAACTTACGACTAAGGAGCGGGAGTCAGCAATTTTAGCCTCCCGAGCCTAACATCCTGAATGTGATCATTGGTGATCCCATCCTGGCCTCAACACCATCTGCCGGTTCTCCATTACCCTTTAACCCATTACCAATTAAAAATCTATCTAACACCTCCTTAAATTTACTCACTGTCCCAGCATCTACCCCACTTAGGGGTAGCGAATTCTACGGATTCGCAACCCTTGGGAGAATAGGTTCTCCTCAAACCTGTTTTAAATTTGCTAGCTCTATTTCTAATATTATGACCTCCTATTTTAGAATGGCCCACAAGAGGAAGCATCCGCTCCATGTATACTTTATCCGTACCTTTTCGCATCTTGTAAGCCTCGATTTAATCTCCCCTCATTCTTCTAAACTTGAGGGTATAGGCCTAAGCTGTTCAATCTTTCCTCATACGACAAACACCTCATTTCTGGAATCAATCGAGTGAACCTCCTCTGAACTGCCATCAATGCCACAACATTTTCCCCGAACAGGCACCGGAATGTGGCAACTAGGGGCTTTTCACAGTAACTTCATTGAAACCTACTCGTGACAATAAGAGATTTTCATTTCATTTCATTTCATTTTTCAATTTTCATTTCCTCAAATAAGGAGATCAAAACTGCGTACAATACTCCAAGTGCGGTCTTGTATGGTTGCAACAAAAATTCCTTGCCTTTATATTCAATTCCATCATTATAAAAGCCAACATTCCATTTGCTTTTCTTTATTATCTGCTGCACCTGCATGCTCATTTCCTGTGACTCATGCCCGCGGATACCCAGGTCCCTCTGCATCGGAACACCCCGAAGTCTCGCCCCATTGAGCTAATAAGTTGCCTTTTCATTTTTTCGACCAAAATGCATGACCTCACACATATTCATGTTAAACTCCATTTGCCTTATTCTGGCCCACTCTCCTAACCTCTCTACATCCATTTGTAAGGTTCTTATTTACGTTATTGCAACTTACTGCCACACCTATATTTGGTAGACGAACCTTCTATCCCTGTATTCAAGTTAGTAATATAGATTGCAAATAGCTGGGGCCCAAGGACCATACCCAATAGCACACACTAGTTACATAAGAACATAAGAACTAGGAGCAGGAGTAGGCCATCTGGCCCCTCGAGCCTGCTCCGCCATTCAAGTAGATCATGGCTGATCTTTTGTGGACTCAGCTCCACTTTCCGGCCCGAACACCATAACCGTTAATCCCTTTATTCTTCAAAAAACTATCTATCTTTACCTTAAAAACATGTAATGAAGGAGCCTCAACTGCTTCACTGGGCAAGGAATTCCATAGATTCACAACCCTTTGGGTGAAGAAGTTCCTTCTAAACTCAGTCCTAAATCTACTTCCCCTTATTTTGAGGCTATGTCCCCTAGTTCTGCTGTCACCCGCCAGTGGAAACAACCTGGCCGCATCTATCCTATCTATTCCCTTCATAATTTTAAATGTTTCTATAAGATCCCCCCTCATCCTTCTAAATTCCAACGAGTACAGTCCCAGTCTACTCAACCTCTCCTCATAATCCAACCCCTTCAGCTCTGGGATTAACCTAGTGAATCTCCTCTGCACACCCTCCAGCGCCAGTACGTCATTTCTCAAGTAAGGAGACCAAAACTGAACACAATACTCCAGGTGTGGCCGCACTGACACCTTATATAATTGCAACATAACCTCCCTAGTCTTAAACTCCATCCCTCTAGCAATGAAGGACAAAATTCCATTTGCCTTCTTAATCACCTGTTGCACTTGTAAACCAACCTTCTGTGACTCATGCACTAGCACACCCAAGTCTCTCTGAACAGCGGCATGCTTTAATATTTTATCGTTTAAATAATAATCCCGTTTGCTGTTATTCCTACCAAAATGGATAACCTCACATTTGTCAACATTGTATTCCATCTGCCAGACCCACGCCCATTCACATAACCTATCCAAATCCCTCTGCAGACTTCCAGTATCCTCTGCACTTTTTGCTTTACCACTCATCTTAGTGTCATCTGCAAACTTGGACACATTGCCCTTGGCCCCAACTCCAAATCATCTATGTAAATTATGAACAATTGTGGGCCCAACACGGATCCCTGAGGGACACCACTAGCTACTGATTGCCAACCAGAGAAACACCCATTTATCCCAACTCTTTTCATTCTATTAATTAACCAATCCTCTATCCATGCTACTACTTTACCCTTAATGCCATGCATCTTTATCTTATGCAGCAACCTTTTGTGTGGCACCTTGTCAAAGGCTTTCTGGAAATCCAGATATACCACATCCATCGGCTCCCCGTTATCTACTGCACTGGTAATGTCCTCAAAAAATTCCACTAAATTAGTTAGGCATGACCTGGCCTTTACGAACCCATGCTGGGTCTGCCCAATGGGACAATTTCTATCCAGATACCTCGCAATTTCTTCCTTGATGATAGATTCCAGCATCTTCCCTACTACCGAAGTTAAGCTCACTGGCCTATAATTTCCTGCTTTCTGCCTACCTCCTTTTTTAAACAGTGGTGTCACGTTTGCTAATTTCCAATCCAACGGGACCACCCCAGAGTCTAGTGAATTTCGGTAAATTATCACTAGTGCATCTGCAATTTCCCTAGCCATCTCTTTTAGCACTCTGGGATGCATTCCATTAGGGCCAGGAGACTTGTCTACCTTTAGCCCCATTAGCTTGCCCATCACTCCCTCCTTAGTGATAACAATCCTCTCAAGGTCCTCACCTGTCATAGCCTCATTTCTATCAGTCGCTGGCATGTTATTTGTGTCTTCCACTGTGAAGACCGACCCAAAAAACCTGTTCAGTTCCTCAGCCATTTCCTCATTTCCCATTATTAAAACTCCCTTCTCATCCTCTAAAGGACCAATATTTACCTTAGCCACTCTTTTCTGTCTTATATATTTGTAAAAACTTTTACTGTCTGTTTTTATATTCTGAGCAAGTTTACTCTCATACTCTATCTTACTCTTCTTTATAGCTTTTTTAGTAGCTTTCTGTTGCCCCCTAAAGATTTCCCAGTCCTCTAATCTCCCAGCAATCTTTGCCACTTTATATGCTTTTTCCTTCAATTTGATACTCTCCCTTATTTCCTTAGATATCCACGGTCAATTTTCCCTCTTTCTTCCGTCCTTCCTTTTTGTTGGTATAAACCTTTGCTGAGCACTGTGAACAATCGCTTGGATTTTTCTCAACTGTTTCCTCAACTGTTCCACCATAAAGCCTTAGCTCCCAGTCTACCTTAGCTAGTTCTTATCTCATCCCCTTGTAATCTCCTTTGTTTAAACACAAAACACTAGTATTTGATTTTACTTTCTCACCCTCCATCTGTATTTTAAATTCCACCATATTGTGATTGCTCCTTCCGAGAGGATCCCTAACTATGAGATCATGAATCAATCCTGTCTCATTACACAGGACAAGATCTTGCATCTTGCCATCCAGAAAAAGACCCCTTTTATCCTGACTCTCAGTCTCCTGCCTGCCAGCCAGCCTTCTATCCAAGCTAATAAATCACTCCTAATCCCATGTGATCTCACCTTATGAATTAACCTTCTGTGTGGCACCTTATCAAACGCCTTCTGGAAGTCCAGATATACAATATCTATAGGATTCCTATCATCCACTTTACTTGTTACATTTTTTTACATTTTCTTTATAAATTTAGAGTACCCAATTCATCTTTTTTTTCCAGTTAAGGGGCAATTTAGCCTGGCCAATCCACCTACCCTGCACATCCTTGGGTTGTGGGGGGCGAAACCCACGCAAACACGGGGATAATGTGCAAACTCCACACGAACAGTGACCCAGAGCCAGGATCGAATCTGGGACCTCGGCGCCGTGAGGCATCAGGGCTAACGCACAGCGCCACCCTGCTGCCCTTACTTGTTACATCTTTGAAGAACTAAAGCAAATTAGTCAACCTGATTTGCCCTTCATAAAACCATGCTGACTATGATGGATAGAGCTTTGGCTTTCCCAATGTCCTGATATTATGTCCTTGATAATTGATTCCGACAATTTTCCAACAACAGATGTTAAACTAACTGGTCTGTAATTTCCCACATTCTGCCTCCCTCCCTTTCTCAATAAGGGTGTTACGTTAGCATTTTTCCAATTGACTGGAGCCTTTCCCCTTTGCAGGGTATTTTGGAATATTGTAGCCGATGGATCCACTATCCCCGTTGCCACTTCCTTTAACACCCTCGGATGTAGGCCATCAGGACCAGGGGACTTGTCTGCCTTAAATCCCAAGAGTTTGTTGAGTACCATCTCCCTATTGATGCTGATTGTTTCATAATTTACCTTAGCTCTTTTTAACATCCCTTTGTTTATGTTTGAAAGTTTCCCAATCTTCCAGCCTTCCCTTTGCAGTATGATATAATTTAGTTTTTTGTCTTTATAACGTCCTTGGCCTCCTTGTTTAACCATAGATGTTTTTCACCTCTCTTCCCAGCTTTCTTCCTCACAGTGAGAGGATTTGAGTATAGGAATAGAGATGTTTTAATGCAATTGTAGCGGGCATTTTCGAGGCCACACCTGGAATATTGTGTGCAGTTTTGGTGTTCTTGGGAGAAATTCTCCGACCCCACGCAGGGTTGGAGAATCGGCCGGCTGCGGCGTTAATCCCGCTCCCGCCGGGTTTTTTATTCTGCGAGCGGCAAAAACCGGCGTTGTGCAAATCCCGCCGTCAGCCTCTGAAAACAGCTGGCGCCGGCGGGATGTCATTGATTTTTTTACTTTCAACAAATCTCCGGCCCGGATGGGCTGAAGTCCCGCCGACGTGGCCACAGGTCACGTCGGCGAAAAACAGAGTAGCTTTAAAACGGCCATTAATGATGGTTGACGGCGTTCAGTGACCTAGGGCGAGTGCGGGGGGGGGGGGGGGGGGGGGGGGGGGGGGGGGGTTGCGTCGTTGGGGGGGGGCGGAGTTCGGGGTTGGGGGGGGGGGTTGCGGCGTTGGGGGGAGTTGCGGCGTTTGGGGGGGTTGCGGCGTTTGGGGGGGACGCCGCAACCCCCCCTCCCTCCCTCCTCTCCCCTCCCCTCCCTCCCTCCTCTCCCCACCCCTCCATCCCTCCTCTCCCCTCCCCTCCCCTCCCTCCCTCCTCTCCCCTCCCCTCCCTCCCTCCTCTCCCCTCCCCTCCCTCCTCTCCCCCTCCTCTCCTCTCAACTCAACGCCGCAACACCCCCCTCCCTCCCTCTGTCTCTCCCTCCCTCTCCCCCTCTCTTCCTCCCTCTCCCCCTCTCTCCCTCCGGGCCTCTCTCTTCTCCCCCCCCCCCCAAACGCCGGGCCTCTCTCTTCTCCCCCCCCCCCCAAACGCCGGGCCTCTCTCTTCTCCCCCCCCACCCCCCGACCTCCCTCCCCCCCAACACCGGGTCTCTCTCGCTCCTCCTCCCCCCTCCCCCCCCCAACGCCGGGTCTCTCTCTCCTCCCCCCCCCCCAACGCCGGGTCTCTCTCTCCTCCCTCCCCCCCAACACCGGGTCTCTCTCTCTCCTCCTCCCCCCTCCCCCCCCCCCAACGCCGTGTCTCTCTCTCCTCCCCCTCCCCCAACACCGGGTCTCTCTCTCCTCCCCCCCCCCCAACGCCGGGGCTCTCTCTCCCCCCCCCCCCCCCCAACACCGGGTCTCTCTCTCTCCTCCTCCCCCCTCCCCCCCCCAACGCCGGGCCTCTCTCTTCTCCTCCCCCCCCCCCCCCCAAACGCCGGGTCTCTCTCTCCTCCCCCCCCAAACGCCGGGTCTCTCTCTCCTCCCCCCCCAAACGCCGGGTCTCTCTCTTCTCCCCCCCCCCAACACCGGGTCTCTCTCTCCTCCCCCCCCCCCAACGCCGGGTCTCTCTCTCCTCCCCCCCCCCCCCCCCCCCAACGCCGGGTCTCTCTTTCTCCTCCTCCCCCCCCCCCCCCCAAATGCCGGGTCTTTCTCTCCCCACCACACAAACGCCGGGACTCGCCACTTCCGCAGCGGGTGAAACTGACGCATATCGCGTCAGTCCGCTGCTGGCCCTTTCGGGAACGGAGATTACCGGCTTAAAAGAAGGCCCTGACGCCGGAGTCATCCGCACCGCTTTTTCCCGCCGGAAATGGGCGTCACGTCAGCCCGCGGAGAATTTTGCCCCTTATCTGAGGATGTTCTTGCTATGGAAGCAGTGCAGCAAGGTTTTGCAGGCTGATTCATAGAATTTTTAGTCATAGAATTTACAGTGCAGAAGGAGGCCATTCGGCCCATCGAGTCTGCACCGGCTCTTGGAAAGAGCACCCTACCCAAGTTCAACGCCTCCACCCTATCCCCATAACCCAGTATCCCCACCCAACACTAAGGGCAATTTTGGACACTAAGGGCAATTTATCATGGCCAATCCACCTAAAATGCACAATTTTAGACTGTGGGAGGAAACCAGAGCACCCGGAGGAAACCCACGCACACACGGGGAGGATGAGCAGACTCCGCACAGACAGTGACCCAGGCCGGAATCGAACCTGGGACCCTGGATCTGTGAAGCATTTGTGCTATCCACAATGCTACCGTGCTGCCCGCGATTCCTGGGATAGCAGGACTTCAAATGAGGAGAGACTAATTTGGTTAGGATTAAATTCATTTGGAAGAGTGAGAGGGGGTTCATAGAAACTTGTACAATTCTAACAGGATTAGACAGGGCAGAGTCAGAAAGAATGTTCCCAATGGTGGGGTGGGGGGTCCAGAACTAGGGGTCATAGTTTGAGGACTGAGGTGAAAGGAAATCTCTTCACCCAGAGATTGGTGAATCTGTGGAATTCGCTACCAATAATAACCTTTATTGTCACAAGTAGGTTTATATTAACTGCAATGAAGTTACTGTGAAAATCCCCGAACGGCCTCCTCCGACTACTATTTTTTTATATTTCTATGTTTATAAAGAAGTTGGAGGTTGAGAACTGAATGTTTCCCAAAAGGAGAATGAAGGAATGAGAACCTTTCCGGCTTTGATGGCAGTCATGTGGTGAAGGAGGAGTGAAGATGAAGGACTGGTAACCGAGGCACGGAGTAATGTTGGTAAAGTTTTGAGGTGAAATTTCGACCAACGATGGGAGGAAGAGAGGACCGACAGTTAGGGATATATAACGAATTGCAAAGCCACACAGGGTGGGGAGACTCAGCGATGAACTTAGTGAATAGAATCAGGAAGGAAAGTATGGTTTAGGATGTATTTTATACAAGACATGGAGGAAAGAGCGAAAAGCATTTGGGGATAAACATTTGGAGGGAGCATTCATCTAATAATAATAATCTTTATTAGTGTCACAAGTAGGCTTACATTAACACAGCAATGAAGTTAATGAAGTTACTGTGAAAATCCCCGAGTAGTCGCCACACACCAGCACCTGTTCGGATACACTGAGGGAGAATTCAGAATGTCCAATTCACCAAACAAGAAAGTAATAAGCATGGTAGAACAGTGGATAGCACTGTGGCTTCACAGCGCCAGGGTCTCAGGTTCAATTCCCCGCTGGGATACTCCTTGTGTCTGTGTGGGTTTCTTCCGATGCTCCGGTTTCCTCCCACAGTCCAAAGATGTGCAGGAGAGGTGGACTGGCCATGTTAAATTGCCCTTAGTGTCCAAAAATGTTTAGATGGGGTTATTGGGTCATGGAGATAGGGTGGAAGTGAGGGCTTAAGTGTGTCGGTGCAGATCCGATGGGCCGAATGGCCTCCTTCTGCACTGTATGTTCTATGTTCTTTCAGGTCTTGTGGGAGGAAATCGGAGCCGCCAAAGGAAACCCATGAAGACATGGCGAGAACGTCCTGACTCCGCACAGACAGTGACCCAAACCAGGAATCGAACCCGGGATCCTGGTGCTGTGAAGCAACAGTGCTAACCATGCCACCTTTTGAAAGGACATGATGGAAGAGGGCAGTAAGCTTCATGGATGAATGTTGTCCAAGTTAGAGACAAGGAGAGGTTTAGAGATAAGGCAGGAAAGTAGAGTAAGTTTGAGGTACATTTTTACCAATGAAGGTGTGGAGAGGGTGGTGATTGTAAAAACGTTGGAATTTGAAGGATCCCACACCAGGGAACACGGGGATATGGGAGTTTCTCCGACCAGGGTGGGGAATCAGGGACTGGGGGAGCAGTTTGACTAAGGCAGGAAGGAAAGGCGACAGAGAGGATCCCTGGTGAATATTGGTCCAGGGATGGAAGGAGTGGGACAGAGAGCAGGAAAGCTGAAGTTCTGGGATGAATATTGGAAAGAAGTGGGAGGAAGGGGCAGGGAAGAGAGAAGCGAGGATGAATATTAACAAAGATTAGGAACAACGAGAGAGACGTTCGATAATGAAAGTTGGGAAAGAGAGGAAAGACTGCAGAGGTTAACGGATAATGTTACCCAAGAGGAGTGACGGGGAGAAGCGAACTTCCCTACAAAGTTACATTTAACAGCATGAAGCTTGCGTCAACATGTCCCTGTTATCACACAAAGCAAGATAGAGATAGAGAGACCCAGGAGGTGGCATCATCATTCACATGAGGCTCAGTATAAAGAAAGGATCTCGCTGTGACTGATAGATCTTCATCTCCGGCGGAGAGGATGCGCTGGAGTTTGGCATTGGCGCAGTTTGTGGCGGTGCTTGTGATGTGGATCGGCGGGGCCTCCGGGGTTTCCCCCATTAATTTTTGCCAGTGTTCAAAACGGAGTCTGTGTGAGCCTTTACCCGAAAAACTTCAGTCCCCAATGGAGGTGGGTGTGTCAGACCATTTAATTCCCTCGGGATAAGAGTTCATTGATTTGAAGTTGTTATTTTGAAGTGTATTGAGCAGCAACACTTGGAATGGAGCATTGGGCTGTGAACTGGTATCTTTCCCCATGTGGGTCAGCTCCTCCCACCCACACTGTTGTGGAAGTTCGGACAGATTGCCCTCTTTAGGATGTTCGCCCCCCCCCCCCCCCGGAACTGGCCTGGGTTCGGTTCGGGGAGAGCGTTAACCGATCACCCTCCAGCCTGGGCTCCCGGGGAGATGCAGGCTGGAGAGGGGTCCTGAGCACAACTCCAGGATCAGGACCAGGCTGAGGGTGTGGGTCAGGGTGGGGGGGACAGGTGAAGCTAGTGCACAGACACAAGAAGCAGCTCAGACTGTCGTTCAAATACAAAGAGAATCGTGTGATACATAATATATGTTAAAGTGTTAATCTTGGTGTAGTTACAGCCTGTGTAAAATAGGACATCTGTAATATTGAACAATGCACAGATATTTGAACAAGTTCAGCACCGGTAAAATGTTTATTTTAACATGTTTCTCTGATGTGTAGAATCGTAAATGATGGGTGATCTCACTCTGACAGACTGACACCAGGTTAAAGTTTACAGTTTTCACAGAATGTTCATTCCCCACAACACCAGTTAAAAATCCTGGAATCACATGGAATAAAATTGTGATCTGACCTCAGTCATTGTAAACTGGGATCCTGCTCATGGTTAAACTGAATACAACTTAGCGAATCTTTCAACAAGCATTGATATCAAATCACTCTGTAACTGTTGTGTATTTGATGAGGTCAGTATTTCCCTCACAGTAATGTTGTTCAGTGAGCAGTGTGTCAGCAACAGAATCTGCAGACTGGATGTGTTCATTAACCCTTCCTGATGCCCTACCCTGGGGACAATTGTAGTCATAGGAAATACAGATATCATGATGTGTTTAATTATGTCCCTCCTCACTGTAGCTGACTGCTTTATGTTTTTCCCAGGTCCTTGTCTTTGATTTTGGAGGAACAGATTATCAACATTATGATTGGTCTAAGATCACAGCAGTTGTAATCGGTGAAACATTTAACCAACATCTCTTGTGTGTTGCTCATGCACATAATGTTCGAGTTATCATGAAAGGTAACACATTTTAGTAAAGCTCAAAGAGGTGCGGTTCTGTTTCCTGATGCAAACTGTATTATTGAAGAGCCAGAGAAAGGAACATGAAGTTTACAGGTTCAGGCTTAAGTGGAGACTCACCCCTGGCATGGACAGGCTGGGCCAAATGGCCTATTTTTGTGCTGTATCATTTATGTCATTCTAGGTTACTGGTATTCTTGATGTCGGAATGTTAAAATTCCCCTTTGGCCCTTAACCTGCTATTATTCAATATTCAGCATTCCGGGAGGGATTCTCCGACACCCCGCCGGGTCAGAGAATCGCCGGGGGGGGCAGTGTGAATCCCGCCCTCGCCAGCTGCCGAATTCTCCAGCGCCGGCGGGGGGGGGGGGGGGGGGGGGGGGGGGGGGGGGGCGGTGGGGGGAGAATCGTGCCAAACCGGTTGGGGGGCGTTGGCAGCTCCCCCCCCCCCAGCTATCTTCCGGCCTGCGATGGGCCGAGTGGCCGCCTGTTTTCGGCCGGTCCCCCGGCGTAAATTACAACAGGCTTACCGGCTGGACCTGGCTCTGTGGGCGGCCACCGGGGTCCTCAGGGGGGCGTGGAGGGATGTGGCCCGGGGGGGTTGGGTGGGGGGGGGGGAGGGGGTGCCCCCATGGTGGCCTGGTTTGCGATCGGGGCCCACCGCTCCGCGGGTGGTCCTGTATCGTCGGGGCACTCTATTCCTCCGCGTCGGCCGCTGTAACAGTCCGGGCAGAGATTAACCCACCCTTTGCACATGCGCTGGGAAGATGCCAGCACTTGCTGGCTCTCCCGCGCGTGCGCCGACTCACGCCAGCCGACGGAGGCCCTTCGACGCTGGTTGGCGTGGCGCCAAGTCCCTTCCCCGCTGGCTGGCACGGCGCCAAACACTCCGGCGCAGGCCTAGCCCCTGAAGGTGCGGAGGATTCAACAACTTCGGGGTGGCCCGACGCCAGAGTGCTTCACGCCACTCCTCGGCGCCGGAGTGGCCCGTCCCGCCGGTTCGCGGAGAATCCCGCCCTCCATCTTTGTGAAGTAAAAACATCCATCTACATCCACCTCTTATCCTAATTTTCCTTCTTGTTGGTGAAGTTTTGCACACATTGATGACAATCTTTTCCATTCATCAATCTTAATGCTGCCCCTGTGAAAAGGAATTTTATTGTGTTGAAGGTACTATATAAATGCAAGCCAGTGCATTTATTGATGTTCCTCGCATTTATCATAGAATTTACAGTGCAGAAGGAGGCCATTCGGCCCATCGTGTCTGCACCAGCTCTTGGAAAGAGCACCCTACCCAATGTCAACACGTCCACCCTATTCCCATAACCCAGTAACCCCACCCAACACTAAGGGCAATTTTGGACACTAAGGGCAATTTATTATGGCCAATCCACCTAACCTGCACATCTTTGGACTGTGGGAGGAAACCGGAGCACCCGGAGGAAACCCCCGCAGACACGGGGAGAACGTGCAGACTCCACACAGACAGTGACCCAAGCCGGAATCGAACCTGGGACACTGGAGCTGTGAAGCATTTGTGCTAGCCACAATGCGGTCTGTCTCTGTGAACTCAGTGCAGAGTAATAAGGACTGTTGGCGGCATCTCTGTTTTGCAGCTTCTAATTTATATTGTTTAATTGTCAGATGACATTACATCATAGTTAATTAATTATTTTTTTTTAGAAATCTGATGAAACTATCAAGTTAAACTGCAGCCTAACCTACAAAAGCTTCCTCATAGGACAACCTACCCAAACCAGGTATTAGTTCAATAAATAAAAGCAAAATATTCCAGCTGCTGGTAATCTGAAATAGAAACAGGAAACTCTGGATTAGCTCAGCCGGTCTGCGAGTACTTGTGGATAGTAACAAAGTTAATGGGGCAAATTCTCAGTTGGCGAGATTCTCCGTTCCGCAGGTAGGGTTTCCTGGCCGCTGGGGTGGCCACAATGGGAAATTCCTGTGACTAGCAGGAAGAATCTCACTGCCGCCGGGGCCCCGCCATCAAAGAACATGCAGCTGGGGAGGGGGCCAATTCACCACAATTTTTCAGATATTAATGATCCTTCAACAAAAAGTAAACCTTCTCTGAACTGATCCGATGCATTAACATCCTTCCTTAAACAAGGAGATTAATACTGTACACAATACTCTAGGTAGGGTCTCTCCAATAATTGAATAAAAAAAGCACAACCTCCCCACTTTTATATTCACTTTCCTTTGTGACAAATGGGAAAATTCCTAATTAGTTGCTGTACTTGCATGCTATTAGTCTTTTGCGATTAAATACTAGGACCCCGAGATGTCTCAGCAACTCAGAGCTTTGTAATCTCTCACCATGTAGATATTATGCTATTTTTCTGCTGCCAAATGGACAATTTCCCACTTTCTTCCATTGTGCTTCATTTGCCAAGTCTTTGCCCACTCACTTAATCTAACTCGATCACTTTGTAGCCTCTTTGTGTCTTCTTCACATCTAACTATCACACCTATCTTTGTGCCATCAGCAAATTTCGCTCCGAGATCTTCAAGGTCTCCATCCAAGTCATTTACCTAAATACGAACGACTGAGGCTACAGCACTGATCCCTGTGGCACATCACTCATAACAACTTTGCCAACCAGAAAAAGATACATTTATGCCTACCCTCTGTTTCCTTTCAGCTGGGCAGTCTTCAATCCATGCCAATATCTTACCCCACCCCACACGATGAGCTTTTATATCTGCCAGCAAACGTTGACAGGCACCTCATCAAATGCCTTCTGGAAATCAAAGTACATAGCCACTGGATGCCCTTTATCCACAGAATTCTTCAAAGAATTCCAATAAATTGGTTAGACATGACTTCGCTTTCACAAAACATTATTGAATCTGTCTGATCACCCTGAATTTTACCAAGAGCTCTTCAATACATCTTGAATAGTGGCTTCTAACATTTTTCCTATGTCAGTCGTTAAGTTAACTGTCCATAGATTCCTGCTTTCTGCCTCCCTTCATCGGGACCTTGGTGGGTCGGGATTAGAGATCATATCTGCCTCAGAAACAAGAGTGTTTACACTTCAGAAATAATTAATATGCCACAAAGGGCTTAATGATATGCTGAGGATGTGGAGTGATCAATGTAAATACAAGATCAACCCACATCTCACTGTTCTACTGGATGTTGGCAGTTCTGTTCCCTCAAACACACTGAGACACCATGTGTAACTGATGCACAAGAGGTGAGCTGTTGTTTCTTCACCGTTTACCAGGAAAAATACCATCTAATGCATTGAGAAATCATAATACGATAAACACATGGATCAGACAGCAACTGGATAGTGCCAGAACATTGTTTTTCGACGGCATTTATTTGGAAGAGTGGCAAAAGATTAAACCTGGAACTCTGGAATATGGGGCATTGACTCAGCTGATTAATGAAACCGCACGAGTGTTCCACCGTGCAATACCTGGATCGCAGGTAAAAAAAACATTTTATATAAAATAATGCAAACAAGCAATGTGGTGCTCACTGTAATTAATTTTTAAAGTGTCTGGATATATTTCTGGATCAATAAATTGAAATGCTGATTTCTAACCACTGTTAATGCATCATCTGGGGGAGGTGTTGGCATTGTGGTCATATCACCAGACGAGTAATCCAGAGGACCAGGTTAATGTTCTGGAACATTTTGAATCCCGCCAAGGTGGCACATGAATGAAGCTCTTGTGATGTTTAAATTCTGTTTTTGTTGCAACACGACTGTGCTTCGAGTCTGTAACTGGACCTAATCAAAGTTTTACTGTACAAACATTTTCTATTATTTTTTGTAAATAAAATAAGAGAGGTTGAGTAGACTGGAACTGTACTCGTTAGAATTTAGAAGGATGAGGGGGGATCATATAGAAACATTTAAAATTATGAAGGGAATAGATAGGATAGATGCGGGCAGGTTGTTTCCACTGGCGGGTGAAAGCAGAACTAGGGGACATAGCCTCAAAATAAGGGGAAGTAGTTTTAGGACTGAGTTTAGGAGGAACGTCTTCGCCCAAAGGGTTGTGAATCTATGAAATTCCTTGCCCAGTGAAGCAGTTGAGGCTCCTTCATTAAATGTTTTTAAGGTAAAGATAGATAGTTTTTTGAAGTATAAAGGGATTAAGGGTTATGGTGTTCGGGCCGGAATATGGAGCTGAGTCTACAAAAGATCAGCCATGATCTCATTGAATGGCGGAGCAGGCTCGAGGGGCCAGATGGCCTACTCCTGATCCTGGTTCTTATGTTCTTATGTTCTAAGACCACGATTGCAATTTTATTCCATTACTCAATCCACAATTTAAACAAAAGCTGGTCTTGGAAACAGTGACAACGCCTTGATTCACTGGTCCATCTGTTTCACTGATGCCTTTTAGTGAAGGAAATCAGGCATCCTTATCTGGTTGTTCCTACAGCTGTCATAGAATTTACAGTGCAGAAGGAGGAAGAGGCCATTTGAACCATCGAGTCCACACCGGCTCTTTGAAAGAACGCCCTACCCAAGCCCACACCTCCACCCTATCCCCATATCCCAGTAACCTCATCCAACTCCAAGGGAAATTTTGGAAACTAAGGGCAATTTAGCATGGCCAATTCACCTAACTTCCCATCTTTGAACTGTGAGAGGAAATCGGAGCATCCGGAAGAAACCCACGCACACACGGGGAGAACGTGCAGACTCCGCACAGTCGCCCAAGCCGGGAATCGAACCAGGGACCCTTGAGCTGTGAAACAATTGTGCTAACCACTGTGCTACCCCCCCCCCCCACCCCCATGTGTTGCCCACAGTGGTTAACTCAGAACTGCCTCTGAAATAGTTTGCAAGCTACACAATTTTATCATAACTGCTACAATTTAATTTAATAATCTTTATTGTCACAAGTAGGCTTACATTAACAGTGCAATGAAGTTACTGTGAAAAGCCCCGAGTCGCCACATTCCGGCACCTGTTCAGGTACACTGAGGGACAATTCAGAATTTCCAAATGACTAACAGCACATCTTTCGGGACTTGTGGGAGGAAACTGGAGCACCCGGAGGAAACCCACGCAGACACGGGGAGAACGTGTAGACTCCGCGCAGACAGTGACCCAAACCGGGAATTGAACCTGGGACACTGGTGCGGGGTAGCAACAGTGCTACCCACTGTGCTGCCATGCTGCACCAAAGTCTAGACAAAGGAATGGAACCAGGCTGGCTTCAACCTAGGCACCGGAAACGACATTGGCAAGTCCAGCTCTGTTGACCCTCCAATGTCCTACTTACTGAGATATGGGGGCTTGTGCCACAATTGAGAGATTTGTCTCACAGATGAGTCACACAATACCCATGGTCATGCTCACACAGTCATACCTTACGGACAATATCCTAGACCCCACCATCAGCATCCCTGGGTTTGTCTTATTGCAGCAGCAAGACATTCCCACCAGAGGTGGTGGCACGGTAGTATACAGACAGGTTGCGGTTTCCCTGAACGTTTTCAACATTGACACTGGAGCCCATGGACTCTGATGGGCAAAGTCAAACATGGGCAAGGAAACCTTCTGCCTATTAAGAGTACATACATGCCTCGCAAACCCACCCGCAACCACTCATTAATGAACCTGTGCTCCTCCATATTGAATACCACTTGGAGCAAGCACTGAGGATGGTAAAGTTACAGAATGCACTCTGGGTGGAGGACTTCAATGTCCATCTCCAAGAGTTGCTTAGTAGCATCACCATTGTCCTAACTGGCCACGTCCAAAAGGACATAGCTCCAAGCCTGGGCCTGTGGCATGCGTGAGGGATCCAACAAGAGGAAAAAATATATTTAATCTCATCCTCTCCGAATCACCTGTTGCAGAGACTTCCAACTAAACCGTCTTGGTCGGAATGACCATCATACAATGGAGACAAAGTCTCGGCTTCACACTGACAGCACCCTCTACTGAGCGGACCTATCGCTCTGCAAAATGGGATAGATTTCAAAGAGATCTTGTGACTCATGTCGTGGAATAAATGAGGCTCAGTGGGCCACAAGCAGAAGCATAATTATATCTTTTCGAACGGATTGGCGCGTTGCTGGTAATGCCAGCTTGTATTGATATGAAATATATCAAAAGTGTGGTGCCAAAAATGGAGTCAAAAGGAATCAGTGGAAAAGACTCCAATGAAAATTCCTACAGTGCAGAAGTAGGCCATTCAGCCCATTGAGTCTGCACCGGCCATTTGAAAGAGCACCCCACATAAGCACACGCCTCTACGCTATCCCTGTAACCCAGTAACCCTACCGACTCTTTAGGACACTCAGGGGCAATTTAGCATCACCAATCCACCTTACCTGCACACCAGGAGGCAACCTATGCAGATACGGGAAAAAAATGCAAACTTCACACAGATTCACCCGAGGTTGAATCGAGTCCTGGTCCCTGGTGCTTTGAGGCAGCAGTGCTGACCACTGTGCCACCGTGCCGCCCCCAAATGGCTGGAGTGATGCCGAACACAATGGTTGCGGTGACTGGAAATCGGTTATTTCAGCTCCAGTACATCACTGCAGGAGTTCCTCAGGGTTCTGATCTAAGCCCAACCATCTTCAGCTGCTTCGTCAATAACCATCCCTCAATTAGAAGGTCAGATTTGGGAAGGTTTGCTGAAGCTTGCACAGTCACCATTTGAGACTCCTCAGATGCTGAAGCTGCCTGTGTGCTTATACAGCAAGATCTGGACAATATTCAGGCTTGGGCTGGACAAGTAGCAGTAATATTCACACACACAACTTTCCGGCAACGCGTATCTCCAACAAGAATAATCCAAACATCTCCCCTTGATATTTAATTACATTACTATTGTTGAATCCCCCTCTATCATCACTCTTTGCGCTACCATTGACCTGGAACTGAACTCGTCCAGCCATCTAAATAGCTACACCAGCTACAAGATACAAGTCAGGAATTTGATGGAATACTCTGTATTTGGCTGGATGAGGACAACTCCAACAACGCTCAGGCAGTTTGACGTCATCCAGGACAAGGCAGCCCGTTTGATTAGCACTCCATCTGCCACCTTCAGCATGTACATCAGCCACTATCAGTCCACAATGGCAGCAATACCTAGCGTCTACAAGATACACTGTATGAACTTACCAATGCTCCATCGACATCGACAATAATTTCAATACCCAAGACCTCTACCACTCAGGACAAGGGCAGCAAATGCATTAGAAAATCCCCACCTGCAGGTTCACCTCCAAGAGTCTCACCATCTTGACTTGAACACATAACGTTGTTCCTTCATTGGGTCAAAATTCTGGAACCCCCTCCCTAACAGCACCATGGGTGTACCTACACCACATGTAATGCAGCAGTTCCAGAAGGCAGCTCACCACAATTAGGGATGTGCAGTGAAAATGGTCCTGTAGCTGCATAGTCTGTGAACAAATATACAATCTATATATCTCAGTTAAAACGCTCCTTGGATCATTGCTGAGATGAGATAGTTTACATTGAGTTGCCTTCAGCTAGATATTCAGCAGACCTGGTGTTGCAACCCTGATAATCCAAAATCATACAATTTGATTGAGGCATATTGGTCGCTGTAGTATCTGACAAGACCATTGATCACCAAAGTAGAGCAACAAATAAATGGTTTATTCGGGTAAATAACTATATTCAGGGAGTGAAGTAAAGGCTACCGTTCCCCATGACTTCAGAGTCCAGGAAAACCCGTGCTCAGGCCCCGGATTCACGCTCTCCGACTCAATTGACCAAATTAGTCACATGAACCTTCAAGAGCTTGACCCCTTAAAGGAGCAAACTACCACTATCATTCTACTCACCTGGCCAGGTTGTCCTCCTGTCCTGCCTGGACCTGGTCAGCCACTCCACCACTTTTGTAACTCCAGATCTTGGTCCTTTTGAACGGAATGTAGTTCCGAGTGGAACTTTTGGCACTGCAGATCTGCTGGCATTTGATGGAGCAGCTGATCTCAGAGGTGGAGTTTGGCTCACATGGAGTTTTTATTTTAGAGCAATTAATGCCCCTCTAAGGGTTAAATAGCTGTGGTGCGATGTTCTGGAGTCGGGGAAGCTCACTCCCAGGAACCAGGGTGGACGGGATTTGGCACAGTTTTACGTCCAGCCCACTTTATTCCCCAAAATGATTGTGTACCGTTCTATTGAAGCACAAACACTGTAGGACTGCTAACCTGTTAACTTCACAGCTCTAATAAACCATGCACTGATACTGTACTATGAATATCAGTTACAGTCAAGATGTGGTTTGAGATTAAATTAACATTTTATTATATTCTGGCCATCAGGTTTCAATAAAGGTGCCCTGGTCTCCTCATTGCGGTGATGGCCCATGTTATGACTATGTACCAATTGCAAGATCCTGTGACTTCTTATTTGTGATGTCCATTTATATGCAGAGTGAAATGGGCGATGAGTGTTTTGCAAAAGCAAATGCTCCCTATGACTATACTTATTCAGGTATGTCCAACTAAACATTTTGGTTAAGAGTGTCCGGCCTTTATAAATATTAGTCTAAAATGGTCATATTTTTGTCCATTTAGGTCTTTCTGCTTATATTAATCTGGGTATTGATTCCAGAAAGCTGGTAATGGGAGTTACATGGTATGGTAGCGACTACCGTTGCAAGCATTTCTATGAGGTAAGGACAAATAAATAATTTGCATTGCACACAGAATGGGAGTGAATTAGATCATCTGACATCCATTCTCCGGGCATGTTAATTGGGAGAAGGTAGCTCAATGTTAATATCACTGAGCCAGTGACCCAGAGGCTAATGTTCTAGGGGCCGGGAGCCAAGTCCCACCCAGGTAGCTGGTAGAATCTAAATTCAATATCATTTGGAAGCAAAAGCTTAATTGCTCTCTGAAGTGGCCCAGCACGTCACACAGTTCAAGGAATGAATTAGGGATAGGCAACAAATGCTGGCCTTGTCAGTGATGCTCACACCACATAGAATTTACAGTGCGGAAGAAGGTCATTTGGCCCATCCAGTCAGCACCGGCCCTCGTAAAGAGTATCCTACTTACGCCCACACCTCCACCCTATCCCCGTAACCCAATAACCCCACCTAACCTTTTATAGACACTGAGGGCAATTTTATCATGGCCAATCCACCTAATCTGCACATCTTTAGACTGTGGGAGGAAATCTACGCAGACACGGGGATAAAGTGTAAACGCCACACAGTCACCCGAGGCCGGAATTGATAATAATCGCTTATTGTCACAAATTAGCTTCAATGAAGTTACTGTGAAAAGCCCCTAGTCGCCACATTCCGGCGCCTGTTGGTGGGGGGGGGGGGGGGGGGGGTGTTGGGACAGGAATTGAACCCGCGCTGCTGGTCTTGTTGTGTATTACAAGCCAGCTGTCTTAGCCTACTGTGCTAAACCAGCCCCTGTACGGAACCCGGGTCCCTGGAGCTGTGAGGCAGCAGTGCTAAATGCTGTGCCACCAGTCCATTGATTTTTACATTATTTCACTGAGACGTTCCCTCATTCCAGATTCCAGATTGTAAACCACATGTTTCTTAAATCTTTTCCCAAGGAACAACCTGGAGCAGGCCACTCGGTCCATTGTGTCTGTTCTACCAATCAGTTAGATAGTTAGCTGATCTGAATGATCTAAACCCGGCCTTGATTCAATAACTCGTTATACTTTTACCTGACAAAATTCGGACAATCTCAGATGTGACATTTTCAATTGACCCTTTTGTGTCACGGCCAGTGCATGTGGAGATCAGTCAGGCGGCTAATACAACTTTGATTTTCACAGAATTCACGAGCATTATTTTCTTATCTTTCTTCTCTTTACAGCCTGGTAGATGCCAATTAGAAGAGGTTTCAAACAAAGAAGGTGTTTGCGCCTTTCACAAATGGACGACAAAACCATACAAAGACATCATGCTGGAGTTACCCAAATCATTTACCGGCAGATACTGGGACGATAATTACAAATCGCCATATTATGTCTACAAGGTAGGACGATCAGTCAAAGCACAATGCAGACCTGTGCATTCTAACATTGTTCAAATGGAAACATTGCAATGATTCATCATCCCACATATTCCATGTCTCGTGTCGTGTGAGGTACACTGGTACAACACTGGCTGCAACTGGATGCAGCTTAGATCAAAAAGATACTCCAGACCTTGAAGTTAGTTCCATCAGGTTTATTGAACTAATAGCACAGTTAGCACAGTTCTCTGTGAGTTCGACTCTCTGCTAATTTAAGTGTGGCTACTCTGTGTGACTGAACCAGGCTAGGTCTTAGCCACATGGTGGAGGTGTGAGATTGTAACAACGCCCTTGACTGACTCTTGAGATGTTCATCAGTGGAAAGAGGCGGAGTGTCAATGCCTCGTGTCTTTTATAGTCAGATCCCACCTCTGAGTGTCCTGCCTGGTCATTGGTCATGTCCTGTTCTCTGTGTCCATTAGCTGCTTGTCTGTGCCTGCCTGTATATCATTATATGTGTGTCTGCATATCATGACATCTCGGATTCAGCAAAGCTCAAGTTTTAAGTTTGTACAGTGGAAAATGTCTGCAATGGGAGAATCGACAAGAAAATGGGAGTCGATAAGAAAAGGACTCAAACCAATTCAGTTTTTAAAGACATGAGGCGGGAACTAGCGGTCTGTGGACGCAAATCTTGCCATGTTCACAAAATCACACGAGAGGCCAAAAATGGAATTTGTGTCGGCGAGATTTTGGATCAAGACCTTCTCAGGCTCTCCCCGATGACATGATCAGATTCACCCCCAGGAAGGGGCATTGTAATGTATTTGGCGTGGTTCACGTCACATCTTAAAACTTCACTGAATCATCCCATCCCCCAGATGTGACGCCACATTGGTACGAATTGTTACGTTTAAAAAAAAAGGGAGCCCAAGAGGCCAGGAGCCGCTGAACAGCTCCGGGGGGAGTGGGGGGGGGGGGGGGGGGAAGGTCTAGGGGGCTGTTGGACAGTGGTGAGGGTCGGTGGACACCGCAATGGGGTTGTGGATAGTGTGGGTGGCCCTAAGGTCTGCTGTCTGTGCTGTTTTGATGTTCTTAGAGGACTGAGTCAGTCCGCTGACTGTGGCTTGGGGGCATGGGGCGGCTGCAGGCCACATGGGGTGGGGAGTGATGCGAGTCAAGGAGGCAGGCCTAATGAGCTGGGTGGATGAGACCCAGAAAGAAAATACAAAACGGTGCCCACCCTGGGTAGAGGTGCAGGTGGGGGGAGGGGGGTCCAGGGGTTCTCCAAAACTCTGTGGAGACATGACACACGCACGTGAAGTCTGAATGATGCAGCCTGAGTAAGAATGGCGAATATTAACTTTGTCTATCCTTTAAGTAGAAAGGGACTGTGCCCTCAAACATTCAAGCTCATCAAACTGATTGGCCAATACACGTTAACCCTTAATAATGTCAGTTGCCCACACATTCAAACTCAGGGAATGGGGTGAAAACTCAGGGTTCAATGCTCAATGCTTGGGTTTGTGGCATCGGGAGGCTTTGGCCTTGCTTATGTGCTGGACCCCAATGCCTGCCAGTGAGGTTCCATTAGCCTCTAAGACGGACATTATCATCTAATTGATCCTGCCCATTAGGGATGTGCAAGTGAGGGGCAGCACGGTGGCGCAGTGGGTTAGCCCTGTTGCCTCACGGCGCCGAGGTCCCAGGTTCGATCCTGGCTCTGGGTCACTGTCTGTGTGGAGTTTGCACATTCTCCCCGTGTTTTGTGTGGGTTTCGCCCCCACAACCCAAAAGATGTGCAGGCTAGGTCGATTGGCAACGCTAAATTGCCCCTTAAATGGAAAAATATGCGCAATATGTTCGCCAACTATCACTTCAACCCTTCTTCGTTCCCCAAGACTTGGTTTAGAATTGCATCTCCTCTTGTTGAGTTTGTCACTAATTCGTTGAAAACATTTTCCTGGACACACTGCATGAAATTTTCTCTCTCAGCGCCCCTTATATTTCTTGAATCCCAATTTATATTGGGATAGTTAAAGTCTCCTACTATTGTTCCCTTTTGTTCTCACAGGCATAAATGTGCCTCCATATTTGCTCTTCTATCTCCCTTTCACTCTTTGGTAGTCTGTAGTATATTCCCAGTTGTGAGACTGTGACTGCCTCTATTTTGTTTCTATTTATAAACCCATAATGCTTTGTTGTTGACCTGTATATGATTCATTCTCACAACTGGAATTGATTCTTTAACAATTAGTGCTGCTCTCCATCCTTTTTTGTATCCCACTCCATCGTGCCTGAAAACTTTGCATCCAGGGACATTGAGCTGCCACATTTGCTTCTCCTTTAGCCAGATTTCCGCTCTAGCAATGACATCCTGTTGCCATGTGTCTACCTGTGCCCTTAACTCATCTACCTTGTTTGTAACGCTCCTTGCATTGAAGTATAAACAGTTCAACCCCACCATCTTCCCTTGCTGAAGACTTTTGAACTCATCTCACTGCTAAATGGTTTTTCCTATGTCCTGAGACTGTAATCCCTGGTAATCCCTGGTTCTGAGCTGGCCTTCCATCGGGAACATCCTCCCTGTCTCTACCCTATCTAGTTCTGTGCTGATTTTGAAAGGAAAGCCATGGAAAACTTTAACTTTAAAAAGGAAATCTCTGCACTAGTTATTGAAGTAGTTACGTCACTGGGTCAATACTCAAGACAAATTATGAACACAAATTCCATCCAATTGTATACTTTAATACAAGTAGGAATGAATTGTGGTTTAAATAATGCCTTTTGCGATGTCCAAAATGTTACATTGATCCAAAATTGTCACCTCTCGATGTAACGCCTTTGACTTTTTTGGCAGCTTACTGATAAATACCACGAGGTCTGGTACGATGACCCAGAGAGCCTTTCACTGAAGGCAACGATCGTGAAGAAGTTGAAACTCCGTGGTCTAGGTGTGTGGTTTGGAAATTTCTTAAACTACAGCGTTAATCCAACAGCAGCAATGCAAACTGAAGACATGTGGAATGCTCTGTGCCCATTCAGAAGAAAATGGAATGTTTGGAATGTTTAATCTACATATAATGCAATTTGTTGTGCTGGAAAATGTATCAGAAAATGAGGTAAAATCCACAGTAATAATTAAACTAATGCAGATATGATGAACAGATTTCAAGGAGTGGCTTCTCTTTTGTCCGCCCCCCCAAAAGTGGGTTTCCTGATCCAGTTGAGAATCGAGCGACAGCTGAAAAACGGGATGGCCGCCAATCCCACTGCACTACTCTGATCCAGCACTGGCGACACCTGCGAGCTACATATCCAGCACCAGCGGCACCTTGCAAAATTAGGCATTTGCACCCATTGAGCCCATTATTAAAGATGAGATTGCGGAGTACTTGGAAGTGCATGATAAAATAGGACTGAGTCAGCATGGCTTCACGGTAGCATTGTGGATAGCACAATGGCTTCACAGCTCCAGGGTCCCAGGTTCGATTCCGCCTTGGGTCACTGTCTGTGCGGAGTCTGCACATCCTCGCCCGTGTGTGTGTGGGTTTCCTCCGGGTGCTCTGGTTTCCTCCCACAGTCCAAAGATGTGCACGTTAGGTAGATTGGCCATGATAAATTGCCCTTAGTGTACAAAATTGACCTTAGTGTTGGGTGGGGTTACTGGGTTATGGGGATAGGGTGAAGGTGTTGATCTTGGGTAGAGTGCTCTTTCCAAGAGCCGGTGCAGACTCGATGGGCCGAATGGCATCCTTCTGCACTGTAAATTCTATGATCAAGGGACGTCATGTCTGACAAATCTGTTGAAGTTTTAATGCAAAAAGTACTGAAGAGCATGTGTTTTAATGCAAGAAGTATTACGGGAAAGGCAGATAAACATAGAGCTTAGATTAGTACTTGGAGCTATGATGTTGTTGCCATTACAGAGACCTGGTTGAGGAAAGGACAGGATTGGCAGCTAAACGTTCCAGAATTTAGATGTTTCAGGCGGGATAGATGGCATGTAAAAGGGGTGGAGGAGTTGCGCTATTGGTTAGGGAGAATATCACCGCTGTACTACGAGAGGACATCTCAGAGGGCAGCGAGGCTATGTGGGTAGAGATCAGGAATAAGAAGGGTGCAGTCACAATGTTGGGGGTTTACTACAGGCCTCCTAACAGCCAGCGGGAAATAGAGGAGCAGATAGGTCGACAGATTTTGGAAATGAGTAAAAACAACAGTATTGTTGTGATGGGAGACTTCAACTTCCCCAATATTGACTGGGACTCACTTAGTGCTGGGGGCTTGGACGGGGCAGAGTTTGTAAGGAGCATCCAGGAGGGCTTCTTAAAACAATATGTAGACAGTCCAACTAGGGAAGGGGCTGTACTGGACCTGGTATTGGGGAATGAGCCCGGCCAGGTGGTAGAAGTTTCAGTAGGGGTGCATTTCGGGAACAGTGACCATAATTCAGTAAGTTTTAAAGTGCTGCTGGACAAGGATAATAGTGGTCCTAGGGTGAATGTGCTAAATTGGGGGAAGGCTAATTATAACAAAATTAGGTGGGAACTGAAGAACCTAGATTGGGGGAGGATGTTTGAGGGTAAATCAGCATCTGACATGTGGGGGGTTTTCAAATGTCAGTTGAAAGGAATTTAGGGCTGGCATGTTCCTGTGCGGAAGAAGGATAAATATGGCAAATTTCAGAAATCTTGGATAATGAGAGATGTGGTAAGCATCGTCAAAAAGAAAAAGGATGCATTTGTCCGAGGTAGGAGGCTGGTAACAGATGAAGTCTGTGTGGAATATAAGGAAAGTAGGAAGGAACTTAAGCAGGGAGTCAGGAGAGTAAGAAGTGGTCACGAAACGTCATTGGCAAATAGGATTAAGGAAAATTCCAAGGCTTTTTCCACATACATAAAAAGCAAGAGGGTAGCCAGGGACTGGGTTCGCCCACTGAAGGAAAGGCAAGGGAAGTGATGTGTGAAGCCAGAGGAAATGGGCGAGGTACTAAATGAATACTTTGCATCAGTATTCACCAAATAGAAGGAATAGGCTGATGTTGAGTCTGCAGAAGGGTGTGTAGATAGCCTGGGTCACATGGAGATCCAAAAAGATGAGGTGTTGGGCGTCTTGAAAAATATTAAGGTAGATCAGTCCCCAGGGCCTGATGGGATCTACCCCAGAATACTGAAGGAGGCTAGAGAGGAAATTGCTGAGGCCTTGACAGAAATCTTTGGCTCCTCACTGTCTTCACATGATGTCCTGGAGAATAGTCAATGTTGTTCCTTTGTTTAAGAAGGGTAGCAAGGATCATCCAGGGAACAACAGGCCGGTGAGCCTTACGTCAGTGGTAGGGTAATTACTGGAGAGAATTCTTCGAGAAAGGATCTACTCCCATTTGGAAGTAAATGGACGTACTAGTGAGAGGCAGCAAGGTTTTGTGAAGGGGAGGTCGTGTCTCACTAACTTGATAGGTCTTTTCGAAGAGGTCACAATGATGATTGATTCAGGTAGGGCAGTGGATGTTTCATAGAATTTACAGTGCAGAATGAGGCCATTCGGCCCATCGAGTCTGCACCAGCTCTTGGAAAGAGCACCCTTTCCAAGGTCAACACCTCCACCCTGTGCCCATAACAAAGTAACCCTACCCAACACTAAGGGCAACTTTGGTCACTAAGGGCAATTTATCATGGCCAATCCACCTAACCTGGATTTGGACTGTGGGAGGAAAACGGAGCACCCGGAGGAAACCCACGCATACACGGGGAGGTTGTGCAGACTCCGCACAGACAGTGACTCAAGCCAGAATCGAACCTGGGATCCTGAAGCTGTGAAGCAATTGTGCTATCCACAATGCTACCGTGCTGCCCGTATTGTCTATATGGACTTCAGTAAGGCCTTTGACAAGGTCCCTCATGTTAGACTGGTACAAAATCTGAAGTCACACAGGATCAGGGGTGAGCTGGCAAGATGGATACAGAACTGGCTTGGTCATAGAAGGCAGAGAGTAGCAATGGAAGGGTGCTTTTCTAATTGGAGGGCTGTGACTAGTGGTTCTCATATAATTTACAGTGCAGAAGGAGGCCATTCGGCCCATCGAGTCTGCACCGGCTCTTGTAAAGAGCACCCTACCCAAGGTAAACACCTCCACCCTATCCCCATAACCCAGTAACCCCACCCAACACTAAGGACAATTTTGGACACTAAGGGCAATTTATCATGGCCAATCCACCTAACCTGCACATCTTTGTGACTGTGGGAGGAAACCGGAGCACCCGGAGGAAACCCACGCACACACGGGGAGGATGCGCAGACTCCGCACAGACAGTGACCCAAGCCAGAATTGAACCTGGGACCCTGGAGCTGTGAAGCGATTGTGCTATCCACAATGCTACCGTGCTGCCCACCGTGGTGTTCCTCAGGGATCAGTGCTGGGACCTTTGCTGTACGTAGTATATATAAATGATTTGGAGAAAAATGCAACTGGTCTGATTAGTAAGTTTGCAGACGACACAAAGGTAGGTGGAATTGCGGATAGCGATGAAGACTGTCAGAGGATACAGCAGGATTTAGATCGTTTGGAGACTTGGGCGGAGAGATGGCAGATGGAGTTTAATCGGGACAAATGTCAGGTAATGCATTTTGGAATGTCTAATGCAGGTAGGGAATATACAGTGAATGGTAGAACCCTCAAGAGTATTGAAAGTCAGAGACATCTAGGTGTACAGGTCCACAGGTCACTGAAAGGGGCAACACAGGTGGAGAAGGTAGTCAATAAGGCATACGGCATGCTTGCCTTCATTGGCCAGGGCATTGAGTATAAGAATTGGCAAGTCATGTTGCAGTTGTATAGAACCTTAGTTAGGCCACACTTGGAGTATAGTGTTCAATTCTGGTCGCCACACTAGCAGAAGGATGTGGAGGCTTTAGAGAGATTTTGCAGAAGAGATTTACCAGTGTGCTGCCTGGTATGGAGGGCATTAGCTATGAGGAGCGGTTGAATAAACTCGGTTTGTTCTCACTGGAACGACGGAGGTTGAGGGGCGACCTGATAGAGGTCTACAAAATTATGAGGGGCATAGATAGAGTGGATAGTCAGAGGCTTTTCCCCAGGGTAGAGGGGTCAGTTACTAGGGGACAGGCTTGGCACGGGCTTGGAGGGCAGAAGGGCCTGTTCCTGTGCTGTACTTTTCTTTGTTCTTTGTTCTTTGTTCTTTGAGGAAGTACCAAGGAAGTTAGACAAAGGAGACCAATGGACGTGATTTATTTAGATTTCCAGAAGGCCTTGACAAGGTGCCGCAGAGGAGACTTAAATATGTTAAGAGCCCATGGTGTTAAGGGTAAGATCCTGGCATGGATAGAGGATTGGCTGACTGGCAGAAGGCAGAGTGGGGATAAAGGGATCCTTTTCAGGATGGCAGCCGGTGACTAGTGGTGTGCCTCAGGGGTCGCTGCCGGGACAACAACTTTTCACAATATAAATTGATAATCTGGAAGAAGGAACTGAAGGCACTGTTGCTAAGTTTGCAGATTGTACAAAGATCTGTAGAGGGACAGGTAGTATTGAAGAAGTAGGCAGCTTGCAGAAGGATTTGGGCAGGCTAGGAGAGCGGGCAAAGAAGTGGCAGATGGAATACAATATGGAAAAGTGTGTGTTTATACACTTTGGAAGGAGAAATGGAGGGATAGACTATTTTCTAAATGGGAAATGCTTCAGAAAACAGAAGCACAAAGGGACTTGGGAGTCCTTGTTCACGATTCTCTTAAGGTTAATGTGTCGGTTCAGTCAGCAGTTAGGAAGGCAAACACAATGTTAGCATTTATGTCAAGGGGGCCAGAATACAGACCAGGGATGTAGTTCTGAGGCTGTATAAAACTCTGGTCAGACCCCATTTGGAGTACTGTGAGCAGTTTTGGGCCCCGTATCTAAGGAAGGATGTGCTGGACTTGGAAAGGGTCCAGATGAAGTTCACAAGAATGAACTCTGGAAAGAAGAACTTGTCATATGAGGAACAGTTGAGGACTCTGGGTCTGTACTCGTTGGAGTTTAGAAGGATGAGTGGGATCTTATTGAAACTTACAGGATACTGCGAGGCCTGGATAGAGTGGACGTGGAGAGGATGTTTCCACTTGTCATAAAAACTAGAAGCAGAGGACACCATCTCAGACTAAAGGGACAATCCTTTAAAACAGACATGAGGAGGAATTTCTTCAGCCAGAGGGTGGTAAATCTGTGGAACTCTTTGCCGCAGAAGGCTGTGGAAGCCAAATTACTGAGTGTCTTTAAGGCAGAGATAGATAGGTTCTTGTTAATAAGGGGATCAGGGGTTATGGGGAGAGGGAAGGGGAATGGGGATGAGAAAAATATCAGCCGTGATTGAATGGCGGAGCGGACCCGATGAGTCGAGTGGCCTAATTCTGCTTCTATGTCTTATGGTCTTAACGGTTGGAAGCCTGATTCTCCAGCACCTCCTCAACCGGGATTGGTGCAGGTATTTTCCAGCATGGCCCTGACGCGGTGGAGATGCCTCCCAAAGGACCATCGGAAGGTCCCCTCCCCCTCATGGTGAAAATCTTGCCCCCCTCCCTCACCCAACTGCTTTCTGCTGTGACAAAGAAGAAGTCAAAGCACATCGCTACTTTTAACATTGTGAGGAGATTTTAATCATATCAAGGGTGTTTATCAATATTGTGGTTCGCATCAAAGAAAGATAAGAGATGTATTCAAGCATGAACGGAAAGATCCGCCAAGCAGCTGTCTCTGCAGTGATAATAATGGCAATGACTGGCTAATACAATGTATTGCTGTGTGAAATTGAATGTAAGATCTGTATTTGAAAGCCTGGCGAGGGATTTCAAACCCTTTGAAGTGTACTTGCCTTTTAAGGAAGCTACTGACACTTGTAATAGCTGCTGGTTTAAACACTTTTGTCTCAGCGTCATTTGTTAGGAAAGGCTAAGTGAAAATGCAGTGATTTTTCATTCTGCTGCCTGGACTGCTCATCAGGGGCTGGATTCTCCCCTACCTGGCGGGAGGGTGGGGGGGGGGGGTCCCGCTGGGATGGAGTGGTGTGAACCACTCCAGCGTCGGGCCGCCCCAAAGGTGCGGATTTCTCTGCACCTATAGGGACCAGGACCTCACCTTGAGGGGCTAGATCCATGCCGGAGTGGTTCCCGTCCCGCCGGCTGGCATGGCAGGCCTTTGACTCCATGCCAGTTGGGGCCGAAGGGACTTCACGTGCTGGCCGAAGTCCGCGCATGCAGCGGAGCGTCAGTTGCTGCTGACGTCATCCCCGCGCATGCGCAGGGGAGGGGGTCACTTCTGGGTCGGCCATCACGGAGGCTATGGCCGAAGCGGAAGGAAAAGAGTGCCCCCACGGCACTAGCCTGCACGCGGATTAGTGGGCCTTGATCGCGGGCCAGGCCACCGTGGGGGCACCCCACAGGGCCAGATCACACCGTGCCCCCCCCCCCCCCCCATGACCCCAGAGCCCGCTCGCGCCGCCAGTCCCGCCGGTAACAGTGGTGGTTTGATTTACACTGTCGGGACTTTGGCCCATCGCAGGCCGGAGAATCGCGGGGGGGGGGGGGGGGGGGGGCGCTGACTGGCGCGATATCCGGTGCCGGAGAATGTGGCAGCCATCGGGGGCTTGATTCGCGCCGCCCATCCCCCCCCCAACCCCCCGGATGATTATCCGACCCGGCCCCGGTGGGGTGGGGGGGGGGGGGGGGGGGTTGTCGGAGAATCCAGCCCCAGATGTCAGATATGGGTTTCAGATGGGAGGTCTGGTGGGGGATCTGATGGGATGTTTCTGTTGGGGGTCTGATGGGAGCATCTAATGAGGGGTCAGTGGAAATGTTGGGTTGCCCTCATATGTGCATGACGTGGGGGGTGGGGGTGATCCGTTATTGCCATGGTGTTGGGCAGGAGGATGTCCCTACTTCTCAGCAGGATTTGGATTGTGGGGAAGGGGGCCCATCTGCCGGACCTCAGCATCAGGCTCTCAGAATGGTGGCCGAGTAGCCTGGAATCTGAAAGCTCTCTGGTAATATTCTTTTAAAATACATTAGCCAATTTTTTTTTTCTAATTAAGGGGCAATTTAGTGTGGCCAATCCACCTGCGCTGCACATCTTTGGGTTGTGGGGGTGAAATCCACACAGACACGGGGAGAATGTGCAAACTCCACGCGGACAGTGGCCTGAGCCGTGACCGAACATAGAACATAGAACAGTACAGCACAGAACAGGCCCTTCAGCCCTCAATGTTGTGCCGAGCCATGATCACCCTACTCAAACCCACGTATCCACCCTATACCCGTAACCCAACAACCCCCCCCCCTTAACCTTACTTTTATTAGGACACTACGGGCAATTTAGCATGGCCAATCCACCTAACCCGCACATCTTTGGGCTGTGGGAGGAAACCGGAGCACCCAGAGGAAACCCACGCACACACGGGGAGGACGTGCAGACTCCACACAGACAGTGACCCAGCCGGGAATCGAACCTGGGACCCTGGAGCTGTGAAGCATTTATGCTAACCACCATGCTACCCTGCTGCCCCAACCTGGCACTTCTGTGCCATGAGGCTGTAGCGCGAACCATTGCGCCACCGCGCTGCCCGGTTAAAAATACAGTTATGAGATTCAGGAATGCCTGCTGGAAAGACATTTCTTGGACACACCACTTTGAGAAAGTGATTTCCTTCAGGGACCAGCTGTTTTTTCTTGCCTGTCTCAACGTACTTGTTTAAGCAGCCAGTTTTTGAAATCTCTCCTATCCCATTCACAGGCCAGTTTTTAACTCACTGTCTTGAGATCAGCTGCTCTGGTCTGACCCCAGTTTAATCTTTAACTAAATTGTTTGTAAGGAACCTGCTAGCCTGTCTACAGACAGTTCTAACCTCACTGTATTGAGAGCGGCTGCCCCTCTGGGCCCATCCCAATCTTAAACTAAACTTTTTAAACTTCAGAACTGCTTGAGCCCCTCTGTCCTCTCATTAATTCCATCATCTTACTAAAACTAAATATGTGTGGCGCAATTCAACAAAAACACATTTTATGGGCGCGATTCTCTGGCCATGTTGCTCTCCCGCTTGAGTGAAACGACGCGCGTGAATAGCGGGAAAGGCAGAAAACGATGTCCGCGCCAGACGACAAACAGTTTGCGATGCAACCGGCCAGCTCCCATTGGAGAAATCAGGATCCCGCCATAGAATGGCCAGTAACCAATTATCACCACTTAAGCTCTATTTCTATACAATTAACGAGAGCCATCCCATCTTCAACAGCCTCCTGTGATTCAGCGGCCTCCCCACCAAGTGGTCACAGGCAAAGAGCCCGCAGATGCTGGACTTGTCACTCCAGTTCTCTAGATCCAGTCATACTGGGGAGAGAGAAGAGTTTGTACAATGGATATTGAGGGAGAATCCATCAGATTGGAGAGAGAGACTTAGAGCTGCTCCTTTCAAGCTTCAGAACTAAAAGGGAAACTAGAAACCCAACCTTTTGTCTCTGAAAAACATCGCAGTG
This sequence comes from Scyliorhinus canicula, assembly GCF_902713615.1. Classification (NCBI taxonomy): domain Eukaryota; kingdom Metazoa; phylum Chordata; class Chondrichthyes; order Carcharhiniformes; family Scyliorhinidae; genus Scyliorhinus; species Scyliorhinus canicula. The sequence goes on along the minus strand of NC_052149.1, from coordinate 7,153,854 downwards.
AGATCAGAAACAATCACCACTGGTTACCGGGCAAAGCAACGCATTTCGAGCTAATTCATTGTCCACCAGCCAAGCCAATCAAAGCAAGTCCTCACTGACCTCTCCAGTCGCTACAATCCTCTGCTCGAATTAAAGGCACAGACCATCTACAAGCTGCTTTGCCTTAAAGTCATAGGTCCGTTAATAACCCACGAGTAAAAATAATAATTGCAAAAAATAAAAGAAAGGGAAAAATAAGGGAACAAACAGGAGGGCCCTCACAAATCTGTTAATATTAAAACCGCTATTCTAATCCTACAAGCACGTGTCCGTAGAATTGTTGGTTCCAACAATTTAATATACTTAGGAAACAGTCAAAGAAATCATGGAAGCAGCCCTCAAGCCCGGACGCCTAGAATTCGACCCACACACCCCCATCATTTACTTTGCATGGGTCATGTCCATTATTCTTTTGCTCCATTTGAGTTGCTATTTTCTCAATTGCCCGAGAAAAGGGTTCCACTTCCTTCTCTTTGAAGTTTGGGACGGCCTGTATAAATTTAAACAGATCACCACTGGGTTCCACCCTAGGATGAAGCTCCCATCTCGTTCCTGGCAGCTCCCTTTTAATTTCCTGTACTTAAATCTGAAAATCTCTGTCTTTTGCTTTTTCTTCTCTCTCTAATTTGAACCTCCTCATTTCAATTTCCATTTGAAAAGCGTTTTATTTTTGCCGCATCTCCACTTCATTTTGCTGCCTTTCCAGTTCTTTCTCCATTTTTTTCTTTTCTTTTTCTTAATTTAAGAGTACCCAATTCATTTTTTCCAATTAAGGGGCAACTTTGTGTGGCCAATCGCATATCTTTAGGTAGTGGGAGCAAAACCCACACAAACATGGGGAGAATGTGCAAACTCCACACAGACAGTAACCCAGAGCCGGGATTGAACCTGGGACCTCGGTGCCGTGAGGCAGAAATTCTGACCACTGCCCCACCGTGCTGCCCCTTTCACCATTCTTTTTAACCAGGGCTTCAGGTTCGATTCGCGGCTTGGGTCACTGTCTGTACTGTTATGGGCCAGGGTTTAGAGAACCCCAAAGTGTATCATGGAGTTCACCTGAACCAGAACTTTTAATAGCTTGTGGTATGGGGAGCACACGGCCCACACTACAGGTGTGGGACAGCAGAAATGGAACTTTTTTTAAAAAGCAAAACAATATTTATTCTAAGAACTCAAGTTAACCTTTTAGAAACATACAGTGAGCATCTTAGCAACCATTAATTCAAATACAACCCTCAAAGAATACAACACTAATCCTTAATAACATCCCAAACAACATCCAAAAGACAGAAGAAACACCTTTTTACAGAAGCACATTGGGTTTACATTTACTACTGAAAACATTTAGAATTCTGAATTCACCAAATTATCAAGAGATAGTCTTTTCATGGCAGAGAGATGAACAGTACAGCTGCTCTGTCTGGCTTCAGCTCCAACACCGAAAACAAAACTAAAATACACCCTGCAGCAAACAGTCTAAATTGAAAGTAAAAAGCTGACAGACAGCCCAGCTCCACCCAATCTCTGACATCACTGCAGTAGTAAACACCCATTTCTTAAAGGTACTCTCACTGCAGATATTTATATACACACCCATTTATATACACCCATTTCTTAAAGGTACTCTCACATAGAACATAGAACATAAAACATATATTGCAGAAGGAGGCCATTCGGCCCATAGAGTCTGCACCGACCCACTTAAGCCCTCACTTCCACCCTATCTACGTAACCCAATAACCCCTCCTTTTTTGTTTGACAGTACGGAGTCTGCACGTTGTTCATATGTCCACGTGGCGTTCCTCCGGGTGCTCCGGTTTCTTCCCACACATCCCGAAAGACGCGCTGTTAGATCATTTGGACATTCTGAATTCTCCCTCAGTTTACCCAAACAGCTGCCGGAATGTGGTGACCAGGGGATTTTCACATTAACTTCACTACAGTGTTAATGCAAAATTACTTGTGAAAATAAAGATTATTATTAATAATTCTCGAACTGCAACTGAATTCTCTCCAGCTCAGTTCCCCACCAGAAAATATAATTGATGTTATATTACTTCATGGACTCTCCTGTGTTCCTAACAGACCCAAGTATTCAACCTAAATGTCATATATCCCTGCCTTCCTAGCTTTAGCTGGTACTGCTATTTTTAACTGACCATTTCAATTTTCGTGTCTTTTTGAAATTCTTTTAAGTAAACCAAAGGCAAGTAATTCACCTGAACAAAAATCTTAGCAGCTTCAAAAGCCATCCGGTTATTGCTACAAACCTTGGGCGAAATTCACTGACCCCACGCATGGTCGGAGAATCGGCCGGCGGCGGCGTTATTCCCGCTCCCGCCGAGTTTTGAATTTTCCGAGCGACCAAAAACCGACGTTGTGCAAATCCCGCCGGCAGCCTCTGAGAACAGCTGGCTCCGGCGGGATGTCATTTAATTTTTACTGTCAACAAATCTCCGGCCCGGATGGGCCGATGTCCCACCGACGTGGCCACGGGTCACGTTGGCGAAAATCACAGTAAGTTTATAATGGCGTCAACCATTAATGATAGTTGACGCCGTTCAGTTACCTACATCGAGTGCGGGGGGGGAGGAGGAGAGTACCGGTGTTTGTGTTGGGGGGGTGAGGAGAGAGTACCGGCATTTGTGGGGGGGGGGGGGGAGAGAGTACCGGCATTTGTGGGGTGGTGGGGGGGAGAGAGTACCGGCGTTTGTGGGGTGGTGGGGGGGGAGAGTACCGGCATTTGTGGGGTGGTGGTTGGGGGGGAGAGAGTACCGGCGTTTGTGGGGTGGTGGTGGGGGGAGTAGGGGTAGGGGTGGGGGGGTAGGGGTGGGGGGGGTGGGGGGGTGGGGGTGGGGGGGTGTAGGGGGGGTGCGGGGTGTAGGGGTGGTGGGGGTAGGGGTAGGGGTGGGTGGTAGGGGTGGGTGGTAGGGGTGGGTGGGGGGGAGGGGTAGGGGTGGGTGGTAGGGGTGGGTGGTAGGGGCCCTGGGGACTGATCTATCTTAATATTTTTCAAGACGTCCAACACCTCATCTTTTTGTATCTCCATGTGACCCAGGCTATCTACACACCCTTCTCCAGACTCAACATCCACCAATTCCTTCTATTTGGTGAATACTGATGCAAAGTATTCATTTAGTACCTCACCCATTTCCTCTGGCTTCACACATCACTTCCCTTGTCTATCCTTCAGTGGGCCAACCCACTCCCTGGCTACCCTCTTGCTTTTAATGTATGTGTAAAAAGCCTTGGAATTTTCCTTAACTCTCTTTGCCAATGACTTTTCATGACCCCTTCTAGCTCTCCTTACTCCCTGCTTTAGTTCCTTCCTACTTTCCTTATATTCCACACAGGTTTCATCTGTTCCCAGCTTCCTACCTCGGACAAATGCCTCCTTTTTCTTTTTGACGAGGCTTACCACATCTCTCGTTATCCAAGGTTCCCGAAATTTGCCATATTTATCCTTCTTCCGCACAGGAACATGCCGGTCCTAAATTCCTTTCAACTGACATTTGAAAACCTCCCACATGTCAGATGCTGATTTACCCTCAAACATCCGCCCCCAATCTAGGTTCTTCAGTTCCCACCTAATTTTGTTATAATTATCCTTCTCCCAATTTAGCACATTCACCCTAGGACCACTCTTATCCTTGTCCAGCAGCACTTTAAAACTTACTGAATTATGGTCACTGTTCCCGAAATGCTCCCCTACTGAAACTTCTACCACCTGGCCGGGCTCATTCCCCAATACCAGGTCCAGTACAGCCCCTTCCCTAGCTGGACTGTCTACATATTGTTTTAAGAAGCCCTCCTGGATGCTCCTTACAAACTCTGCCCCGTCCAAGCCCCCAGCACTAAGTGAGTCCCAGTCAATATTGGGGAAGTTGAAGTCTCCCATCACAACAACACTGTTGTTTTTACTCGTTTCTAAAATCTGTCTATCTATCTGCTCCTCTATCTCCCGCTGGCTGTTGGGTGGCCTGTAGTAAACCCCCAACATTGTGACTGCACCCTTCTTACTCCTGATCTCCACCCACATAGCCTCAGTGCCCTCTGAGGTGTCCCCTTGTAGTACAGCGGTGATATTCTCCCTAACCAGTAGCGCAACTCCTCCACCCCTTTTACATCCCATCTATCCCGCCGGAAACATCTAAACCCTGGAACGTTTAGCTTCCAGTCCTGTCCTTCCCTCAAACAGGTCTCTGCAAGGGCAACATCATAGTTCCAAGTACTAATCTAAGCTCTACGTTTACCTGCCTTACCCGTAATACCTCTTGCATTAAAAGATTTGCACTTCAGTACTTTTTGCATTAAAACTTCAACAGATTTTCAGACATGACGTCCCTTGATGAAGCCATGCTGACTCAGTCCTATTTTATCATGCACTTCCAAGTACTCCGCGATCTCATCTTTAATAATGGGCTCAATGGGTGCAAATGCCTAATTTGCAAGGTGCCGCTGGTGCTGGATATGTAGCTCGCAGGTGTCACCAGTGGTGGATCAGAGTAGTGCAGTGGGATTGGCGGCCATCCCGTTTTTCGGCTGTCGCTCGATTCTCAACTGGATCGGGAAACCCACTTTTGGGGGGCGGACAAAAGAGAAGCCACTCCTTGAAATCTGTTCATTATATCTGCATTAGTTTAATTATTACTGTGGATTTTACCTCATTTTCTGAAACATTTTCCAGCACAACAAATCGCATTATATGTAGATTAAACATTCCAAACATTCCATTTTCTTCTGATTGGGCACAGAGCATTCCACATGTCTTCAGTTTGCATTGCTGCTGTTGGATTAACGCTGTAGTTTAAGAAATTTCCAAACCACACACCTAGACCACGGAGTTTCAACTTCTTCACGATCGTTGCCTTCAGTGAAAGGCTCTCTGGGTCATCATACCAGACCTCGTGGTATTTATCAGTAAGCTGCCAAAAAAGTCAAAGGCGTTACATCGAGAGGTGACACTTTTGGATCAATGTAACATTTTGGACATCGCAAAAAGCATTATTTAAACAACAATTCATTCCTACTTGTATTAAAGTATACAATTGGATGGAATTTGTGTTCATAACGTCTTGAGTATTGACCCAGTGCCGTAACTACTTGAATAACTAGTACAGAGATTTCCTTTTTAATGTTAAAGTTTTCCATGGCTTTCCTTTCAAAATCAGCACAGAACTAGATAGGGTAGAGACAGGGAGGATGTTCCCGATGGAAGGCCAGCTCAGAACCAGGGGTTACCAGGGATTACAGTCTCAGGACATAGGAAAAACCATTTAGCCGTGAGATGAGTTCAAAAAGTGTTCAGCAAGGGAAGATGGTGGGGTTGAACTGTTTATACTTCAATGCAAGGAGCGTTACAAACAAGGTAGATGAGTTAAGGGCACAGGTAGACACATGGCAACAGGATGTCATTGCTAGAGCGGAAATCTGGCTAAAGGAGAAGCAAATGTGGCAGCTCAATGTCCCTGGATGCAATGTTTTCAGGCACGATGGAGTGGGATACAAAAAAGGATGGGGAGCAGCACTAATTGTTAAAGAATCAACTCCAGTTGTGAGAATGAATCATATACGGGTCAACAACAAAGCATTATGGGTTATAAATAGAAACAAAATAGAGGCAGCCACAGTCTCACAACTGGGAATATACTACAGACTACCAAAGAGTGAAAGGGAGATAGAAGAGCAAATATGGAGGCACATTTATGCCTGTAAGAACAAAAGGGAACAATAGTAGGAGACTTTAACTATCCCAATATAAATTGGGATTCAAGTAATATAAGGGGAGCTGAGGGAGAAAATCTCATGCAGTGTGTCCAGGAAAATGTTTTCAACCAATTAGTGACAAACTCAACAAGAGGAGATGCAATTCTAAACGAAGTCTTGGGGAACGAAGAAGGGTTGAAGTGATAGTTGGCGAACATATTGCGCATATTTTTCCATTTAAGTGACAATTTAGCATGGCCAATCCACCTAGCCTGCACATCTTTCGGGTTGTGGGGGCGAAACCCACGCAGACACGGGGAGAATGTGCAAACTCCACAGACAGTGACCCAGAGCCAGGATCGAACCTGGGACCTCGGCGCCGTGAGGCAACAGGGCTAACCCACTGCGCCACCGTGCTGCCCCTCACTTGCACATCCCTAATGGGCAGGATCAATTAGATGATAATGTCCGTCTTAGAGGCTAATGGAACCTCACTGGCAGGCCTTGGGGTCCAGCACATAAGCAAGGCCAAAGCCTCTCGATGCCACAAACCCAAGCATTGAGCCTTGAACCCTGAGTGTTCACCCCATTCCCTGAGTTTGAATGTGTGGGCAACTGACATTATTAAGGGTTAACGTTTGGTGGCCAATCAGTTTGATGACTTGAATGTTTGAGGGCACAGTTCCTTTCTACTTAAAGGATAGGCAAAGTTAATATTCGCCATTCTTACTCAGGCTGCATCATTCAGACTTCACGTGCGTGTGTCATGTCTCCACAGAGTTTTGGAGAACCCCTGGACCCCCCTCCCCCCACCTGCACCCCTACCCAGGGTGGGCACCGTTTTGTATTTTCTTTCTGGGTCTCATCCACCCAGCTCATTAGGCCTGCCTCCTTGACTCGCATCACTCCCCACCCCATGTGGCCTGCAGCCGCCCCATGCCCCCAAGCCACAGTCAGCGGACTGACTCAGTCCTCTAAGAACTTTAAAACAGCACAGACAGCAGACCTTAGGGCCACCCACACTATCCACAACCCCATTGCGGTGTCCACCGACCCTCACCACTATCCAACAGCCCCCTAGAACCCCCCCCCCCCCCCCCCCCCCCCCCACTCCCCCCGGAGCTGTCCAGCGGCTTCTGGCCTCTTGGGCTCCCTTTTTTTTTAAACGTAACAATTCGTACCAATGTGGCGTCACATCTGGGGGATGGGATGATTCAGTGAAGGTTTAAGATGTGACGTAAACCACGCCAAATACATTACAATGCCCCTTCCTGGGGGTGAATCTGATCATGTCATCGGGGAGAGCCGAGAAGGTCTTGATCCAAAATCTCGTCGACACAAATTCCATTTTTGGCCTCTCGCGTGATTTTGTGAACATGGCAAGATTTGCGTCCACAGACCGCTAGTTCCCGCCTCATGTCTTTAAAAACTGAATTGGTTTGGGTCCTTTTCTTATCAACTCCCATTTTCTTGTCGATTCTCCCATTGCAGACATTTTCCACTGTACAAACTTAAAACTTGAGCTTTGCTGAATCCGAGATGTCATGATATGCAGACACACATATAATGATATACAGGCAAGCACAGACAAGCAGCTAATGGACACAGAGAACAGGACATGACCAATAAGCAGGCAGGACACTCAGAGGTGGGATCTGACTATAAAAGACACGAGGCATTGACACTCCGCCTCTTTCCACTGATGAACATCTCGAGAGTCAGTCAAGGGTGTTGTTACAATCTCACACCTCCACCATGTGGCTAAGAGCTAGCCTGGTTCAGTCACACAGAGTAGCCACACTTAAGTTAGCAGAGAGTCGAACTCACAGAGAACTGTCCTACCTTGTAGACATAATATGGCGATTTGTAATTATCGTCCCAGTATCTGCCGGTAAATGATTTGGGTAACTCCTGCATGATGTCTTTGTATGGTTTTGTCGTTGATATGTGAAAGGCACAAACACCTTCTTTGTGTGAATCCTCTTCTAATTGGCATCTACCAGGCTGTAAAAGAGAAGAAAGATGAGAAAATAGGGCTCGTGAATTCTGTGAAAATCAAAGTTGTATTAGCCGCCTGACTGATCTTCACATGCACTGGCCGTGACACAAAGGCGTCAATTGAAAATGTCACATCTGAGATTGTCCGATTTTTGTCAGGTAAAAGCATAACGAGTTATTGAATCAAGGCCGGTATTAGATCATTCATCTAACTGATTGGTAGAACAGACACAATGGACCGAGTGGCCTGCTCCAGGTTGTTCTTTGGGAAAGATTTAAGAAACATGTGGTTTACAATCTGGAATCTGGAATAAGGGAATGTCTCAGTGAAATAATGTAAAAATCAATGGACTGGTGGCACAGCGTTGAGCACTGCTGCCTCACAGCTCCAGGGACCCGGGTTCCGTACAGGGGCTGGTTTAGCACAGTAGGCTAGGACAGCTGGCTTGTAATACAGAACAAGACCAGCAGCGCGGGTTCAATTCCTGTTCCAACCCTTCCCCTCCCCCACCCCTGGAACAGGTGCTGGAATGTCGCGACTAGGGGCTTTTCACAGTAACTTCATTGCAGCCTACTTGTGACAATAAGCGATTATTATCAATTCTGGCCTCGGGTGACTGTGTGGCGTTTACACTTTATCCCCGTGTCTGCGTAGGTTTCCTCCCACAGTCTAAAGATGTGCAGGTTAGGTGGATTGGCCATGATAAAATTGCCCTCGGTGTCTATAAAAGGTTAGGTGGGGTTACTGGGTTACAGGGATAGGGTGGAGGCGTGGGCTTAAGTAGGATACTCTTTACGAGGGCCGGTGCTGACTGGATGGGCCAAATGACCTTCTTCCGCACTGTAAATTCTATGTGGTGTGAGCATCACTGACAAGGCCAGCATTTGTTGCCTATCCCTAATTCATTCCTTGAACTGTGTGACGTGCTGGGCCACTTCAGAGAGCAATTAAGCTTTTGCTTCCAAATGATATTGAATTTAGATTCTACCAGCTACCTGGGTGGGACTTGGTTCCCGGCCCCTAGAACATTAGCCTCTGGGTCACTGGCTCAGTGATATTAACATTGAGCTACCTTCTCCCAATTAACATGCCCGGAGAATGGATTTCAGATGATCTCATTCACTCCCATTCTGTGTGCAATGCAAATTATTCATTTGTCCTTACCTCATAGAAATGCTTGCAACGGTAGTCGCTACCATACCATGGAACTCCCATTACCAGCTTTCTGGAATCAATACCCAGATTAATATAAGCAGAAAGACCTAAATGGACAAAAATATGACCATTTTAGGCTAATATTTATAAAGGCCGGACACACTTAACCAAAATGTTTTGTTGGTCATACCTGAATAAGTATAGTCATAGGGAGCATTTGCTTTTGCAAAACACTCATCGCCCATTTCACTCTGCATTTGAATGGACATCACAAATAAGAAGTCACAGGATCTTGCAATTGGCACATAGTCATAACATGGGCCATCACCGCAATGAGGAGACCAGGGCACATTTATTGAAACCTGATGGCCAGAATATAATAAAATGTTAATTTAATCTCAAACCACATCTTGACTGTAACTGATATTCATAACAGTTCAATGTACAGGCAACTGTTTGCAGCCTGTAATTGTCTGTAATTGTCTTCCTGCAGAATCATTCATTCAGGTTCTCCGCAGCTTTGGAAATACAGCAGTTTTACAGTTTTCCTTCCTTCACAGCAAGCTTGTGGCTGTGGCTTGTATCTTGTAGCTGGTGTAGCTATTTAGATGGCTGGACGAGTTCAGTTCCAGGTCAATGGTAGCGCAAAGAGTGATGATAGAGGGGGATTCAACAATAGTAATGTAATTAAATATCAAGGGGAGATGTTTGGATTATTCTTGTTGGAGATACGCGTTGCCGGAAAGTTGTGTGTGTGAATATTACTGCTACTTGTCCACCCCAAGCCTGAATATTGTCCAGGTCTTGCTGTAGAAGCACACAGACAGCTTCAGCATCTGAGGAGTCTCAAATGGTGACTGTGCAAGCTTCAGCAAACCTTCCCAAATCTGACCTTCTAATTGAGGGATGGTTATTGACGAAGCAGCTGAAGATGGTTGGGCTTAGATCAGAACCCCGAGGAACTCCTGCAGTGATGTACTGGAGCTGAAATAACCGATCCAGTCACCGCAACCATTGTGTTCGGCATCACTCCAGCCATTTGGGGGCGGCACGGTGGCACAGTGGTCAGCACTGCTGCCTCACAGCGCCAGGGACCAGGACTCGATTCAACCTTGGGTGACTCTGTGTGAAGTTTGCATTTTTTTCCCCGTATCTGCATAGGTTGCCTCCTGGTGTGCAGGGAAGGTGGATTGGTGACGCTAAATTGCCCCTGAGTGTCCTAAAGAGTCGGTAGGGTTACTGGGTTACAGGGATAGCGTAGAGGCGTGTGCTTATGTGGGGTGCTCTTTCAAATGGCCGGTGCAGACTCAATGGGCTGATTGGCCTACCTTTGCACTGTAGGACTTCGCATTGGAGTCTTTTCCACTGATTCCTTTTGACTCCATTTTTGACACCACGCTTTTGATATATTTCATACCAATACAAGCTGGCATTACCAGCAACGCGCCAATCCTTTCGAAAAGATATAATTATGCTTCTGCTTGTGGCCCACTGAGCCTCATTTATTCCACGACATGAGTCACAATATCTCTTTGAAATCTATCCCATTTTGCAGAGCGATAGGTCCGCTCAGTGGAGGGTGCTGTCAGTGTGAAGACGAGACTTTGTCTCCATTGAATAGGAGCTGGTTTAGCTCACTCAGCTAAACCGCTGGCTTTTAAAGCAGGGCCAAGCAGGCCAGCAGCACGGTTCGATTCCCGTACCAGCCTCCCCGGACAGGTGCCGGAATATAGCGACAAGGGGTTTTTCACAATAACTTCACTGAAGCCTTCTCGTGACAATAAGCAATTTTCTTTTCATTGTATGATGGTCATTCCGACCAAGACGGTTTAGTTGGAAGTCTCTGCAACAGGTGATTCGGAGAGGATGAGATTAAATATATTTTTTCCTCTTGTTGGATCCCTCATGGCATGCCACAGGCCCAGGCTTGGAGCTATGTCCTTTTGGACGTGGCCAGTTAGGACAATGGTGATGCTACTAAGCAACTCGTGGAGATGGACATTGAAGTCCTCCACCCAGAGTGCATTCTGTAACTTTACCATCCTCAGTGCTTGCTCCAAGTGGCATTCAATATGGAGGAGCACAGGTTCATTAATGAGTGGTTGCGGGTGGGTTTGCGAGGCATGTATGTACTCTTAATAGGCAGAAGGTTTCCTTGCCCATATTTGACTTCACCCATCAGAGTCCATGGGCTCCAGTGTCAATGTTGAAAACGTTCAGGGAAACCGCAACCTGTCTGTATACTACCGTGCCACCACCTCTGGTGGGAATGTCTTGCTGCTGCAATAAGACAAATCCAGGGATGGTGGTGTCTAGGATATTGTCCGTAAGGTATGACTGTGTGAGCATGACCATGGGTATTGTGTGACTCATCTGTGAGACAAATCTCTCAATTGTGGCACAAGCCCCCATATCTCAGTAAGTAGGACATTGGAGGGTCAACAGGGCTGGACTTGGCAATGTCGTTTCCGGTGCCTAGGTTGAAGCCAGTCTGGTTCCATTCCTTTGTCTAGACTTTGGTGCAGCATGGCAGCACAGTGGGTAGCACTGTTGCTTCACCGCACCAGGGTCCCAGGTTCAATTCCCGGTTTGGGTCACTGTCTGCGCGGAGTCTACACGTTCTCCCCGTGTCTGCGTGGGTTTCCTCCGGGTGCTCCAGTTTCCTCCCACAAGTCCCGAAAGATGTGCTGTTAGTCATTTGGAAATTCTGAATTGTCCCTCAGTGTACCTGAACAGGTGCCGGAATGTGGCGACTCGGGGCTTTTCACAGTAACTTCAGCGCACTGTTAATGTAAGCCTACTTGTGACAATAAAGATTATTAAATTAAATTGTAGCAGTTATGATAAAATTGTGTAGCTTGCTAAACTATTTCAGAGGCAGTACTGAGTTAACCATTGTGGGCAACACGGGGGGGGGGGGGGTAGCACAGTGGTTAGCACAATTGTTTCATAGCTCAAGGGTCCCTGGTTCGAATCCCGGCTTGGGTGACTGTGCGGAGTCTGCACTTTCTCCCCGTGTGTGCGTGGGTTTCTTCCAGATGCTCCGGTTTCCTCCCACAGTTCAAAGATGGCAAGTTAGGTGAATTGGCCATGCTAAATTGCCCTTAGTTTCCAAAATTTCCCTTGGAGTTGGATGAGGTTACTGGGATATGGGGATAGGGTGGAGGTGTGGGCTTGGGTAGGGCGTTCTTTCAAAGAGCCGGTGCGGACTCGATGGGTCAAATGGCCTCCTCCTCCTTCTGCACTGTAAATTCTATGACAGCTGTAGGAACAACCAGATAAGGATGCCTGATTTCCTTCACTAAAAGGCATCAGTGAAACAGATGGACCAGTGAATCAAGGCATTGTCACTGTTTCCAAGACCAGCTTTTGTTTAAATTGTGGATTGAGTAATGGAATAAAATTGCAATCGTGGTCTTAGAACATAAGAACTTAAGAACTAGGAGCAGGAGTAGGCCATCTGGCCCCTCGAGCCTGCTCCGCCATTCAATGAGATCATGGCTGATCTTTTGTGGACTCAGCTCTACTTTCCGGCCCGAACACCATAACCCTTAATCCCTTTATACTTCAAAAAACTATCTATCTTTACCTTAAAAACATTTAATGAAGGAGCCTCAACTGCTTCACTGGGCAAGGAATTCCATAGATTCACAACCCTTTGGGTGAAGAAGTTCCTCCTAAACTCAGTCCTAAATCTACTTCCCCTTGTGTTGAGGCTATGTCCCCTAGTTCTGCTTTCACCCGCCAGTGGAAACAACCTGCCCGCATCTATCCTATCTATTCCCTTCATAATTTTAAATGTTTCTATGTGATCCCCCCTCATCCTTCTAAATTCCAACGAGTACAGTTCCAGTCTACTCAACCTCTCCTCGTAATCTAACCCCTTTTTTAAATTTTAATACCAAATTATTCTTTTTTTAAATTCGACACTGGTTAAAAAGCACCAGGTATACATAAACACTTCCATATGTACACTTGCCAAAGTATTATGTACACAAACCAGTAGAAACATATTAAAAATTATGATAAATCCAAACCACAGTTCTGTTGCAACACTTTAAGATATTGTCTTCTAACAGTGCAGTGCAAACAAAATAAAGTTAGATTATTACTAAATATCACTAAAAAAGGTGTGATATTTAATAGCTAAAAGTTTAATTAGTATGTCATCAGAAAACAGTAATTAACAACTGCATCAGAAAGCAATTGACCAGGATCAAGAATATTTTCGATAAATACTCATGATCTGAGGTAGGTTACAAAAAAGAATAGAAAATGTTTGTACAGTAAAACTTTGATTAGGTCCAGTTACAGACTCGAAGCACAGTCGTGTAACAACAAAGACCGGATTGAAACATCACAAGAGCTTCATACATGTGCCACTTTGGCGGGATTCAAAATGTTCCAGAACATTAACCTGGTCCTCTGGATTACTCGTCTGGTGATATGACCACAATGCCAACACCTCCCCCAGATGATGCATTAACAGTAGTTAGAAATCAGCATTTCAATTTATTGATCCAGAAATATAGCCAGACACTTTAAAAATTAATTACAGTGAGCACCACATTGCTTGTTTGCATTTTTAAATATAAAATGTTTTTTTACCTGCGATCCAGGTATTGCACGGTGGAACACTTCTGCGGTTTCATTCACCAGCTGAGTCATTGCCCCATATTCCAGAGTTCCAGGTGTAATCTTTTGCCACTGTTCCAAATAGATGCCGTCGAAAAACGATGCTCTGGCAATATCCACTTGCTGTCTGATCCATGTGTTTGTCGTATCATGATTTCTCAATGCATTAGATGGTATATTTCCTGGTAAATGGTGAAGAAACAACAGCTCACCTCTTGTACATCAGTTACACATGGTGTCTCAGTGTGTTTGAGGGAACAGAACTGCCAACATCCAGTAGAACAGTGAGATGTAGGTTGATCTTGTATTTACATTGATCACTCCACATCCTCAGCATATCATTAAGCCCTTTGTGGCGTATTAATTATTTCTGAAGTGTAAGCACTCTTGTTTCTGAGGCAGATATGATCACTAATCCCGACCCACCAAGGTCCCGATGAAGGGATGCAGAAAGCGGGAATCTATGGACAGTTAACTTAACGACTGACATAGGAAAAATGTTAGAAGCCACTATACAAGATGTATTGAAGAGTTCTTGGTAAAATTCAGGGTGATCAGACAGATTCAATAATGTTTTGTGAAAGCGAAGTCATGTCTAACCAATTTATTGGAATTATTTGAAGAAGTAGCACATCCTGTGGTTAAAGGGCATCCAGTGGCTATGTACTTTGATTTCCAGAAGGCATTTGATAATGTGCCTGTCAAAGTTTGCTGGAAGATATAAAAGCTCATCGTGGGGGGGGAGGGGGTTAGATGTTGGCATGGATTGAAGACTGCCCAGCTGAAAGGAAACAGAGGGTAGGCATAAATGTGTCTTTTTCTGGTTGGCAAAGTTGTTATGAGTGATCAGTGCTGTAGCCTCAGCCGTTCGTATTTAGGTAAATGACTTGGATGGAGACCTTGAAGATCTCGGAGCGAAATTTGCTGATGGCACAAAGATAGGTGTGATAGTTAGATGTGAAGACGACACAAAGAGGCTACAAAGTGATCGAGTTAGATTAAGTGAGTGGGCAAAGACTTGGAAAACGAAGCACAATGGAAGAAAGTGGGAAATTGTCCATTTGGCAGCGGGAAAATAGCATAATATCTACATGGTGAGAGATTACAAAGCTCTGAGTTGCTGAGGCATCTCGGGGTCCTAGTATTTAATCGCAAAAGACTAATAGCACGCAAGTACAGCAACTAATTAGGAATTGTCCCATTTGTCACAAGGGAAAGTGAATATAAAAGTGGGGAGGTTGTGCTTTTCTTATTCAGTCATTGGAGAGACCCTTGTAGCCACCTGAGATGGCCACTAACGAACACAAAATGGAAGACTGCAAAGAGTGCAGGGAAAACGGACATGTTAAAGAGCAAACAGCTTGCAGAGCAATTAAGTATTGGAACAACTACAGAAACCGGTTTCTGATGGCTACAGAGACCAGGCAGCACTGTGAATGAGAAGCCGTTAGCATACTAATGAGTTGATACCGGGCAAGTCCCAGATACAATGGACACAAATTAAGTATCAATCGATACATTCAATAGGAGGCCAGACCCAGTGGCGCCAGAGAAGCCCAGGACAATAAGTCCTAAGAACCGCCCCAGCAATCAAGGAACGGCCCTAGGATTGGGGGGTTCAAAACATATCGATTGGGAAGAGGCCCAATCGATCCCAAGCAGGTAAGAGAGTCCGCCCAAAGGGGCGCGGACCCCCTGGGACCTATAAAAGAAAGGTCCCACACATGGTTCAGTCTCCTGTCTCCGGCCTCCGGCTCCAGCCTCCAGACCCCTGTCTTCTACATCAGCCGTTGAGCAGCAGCCACCAAAACGTAAGTGCCTAAACAACGACCGCTACCTGAAACCGGCATTACTGACACCCTTGCCAACTGATAGCGATTCGAAGCCTCCAGACCAGAACAGAACAAAGGCCTTGTTCCCTGACCTCGCAGTTCCTTCCTAGCTAAGTATTAGTTGTTTAGTGGTAGAAGTAAGTTTAATCTTTAGCATGTGCATGAGTGTTATTATAATTGTGTTATAATAAACTCTAATTGTTTTGGACTTAAATTGGTGTACAGCTTTATTGATTTGAACTTGACCTTGAAACCTGTAGCGGTGTCTTTACGGCACCTGGCGACTCCAGAGCTTAGAACGAGAAACAGAGGCAAGTGAGTGTTAAGCACACTCACCCAGAACGACCATGGCGACATCCAGACGGGACTCGATTAGAAGTGGCCCCCCCCTCTCCGAGAGAACCCAGAAATTTGAATTGGAAATTGCAATTGGGAAAAAGGAAAAACGACAGGTGTTCAAGGAGTTCAAATCAATAACGATAATTCGGAAATGTGTTTTTGCATGCGTAACTAATAGGGTTGTAAGGTTAACCTGAGAGATTTTTGTTGCGACAAGCTGTCGGGAGTTTTATAATCGGAACATAGCAAAAGCCTTACCCGTATTTAAAAGCATTACCTGATCATCCCCTGTTCCAAATTAAAGACAGAAAGAGAAAATTGCCATGCAGGCAATGGAACGCCTCATGAATCCAGAGCAGTTCGTGGTCGCAGCGACCAGCAGTAGCAGAGTAGGCCAGTGTCCCGTATGGGAGCTGGAACTCAGGAAATACATCAAAGGGAAAGGATGGTCCCTTTGGAATGAGTTTTGTGTGAATGAGGAGACAGGTCCCGGGAGTATAGGACATACTTGGTGGGAAAACCTCTCTCAAATTCATAAAAAGAATCTAAGTAAAGCACGCAAGCCGATGGCAAATGTGTCCTGTTTGGCACAATTGCGAGGCACTGAAGAGGTCGTTCGGACGCTCCGAGCAGAGTTAGAGAGGAATAGAATGAGTAAAGTGGATGTCAGGGACATCGAAAGTGAAAACCTCGAGCTAAGAGGGAAGCTGGCAGAGAAGGAAAGAGAGGTGGATGATGCCAAGAGGGCACATCAGTCGTGTCTAACCCATCTGAGCAGTTCCCAGGCCCAATGTGAAAAGGCCTATCAGGACGTGCAGCGTGCAGTCCTGATATGAGAAGAATCAGAAAAGCAGGTAGAGGCAATGCAGAGGCAATGCTCTGACCTAAAGGCAGCTTTAAGAGCACTCCATGCTGCCACCACTGAGCAAAGGCAAAGCACAGTGGACCACGCAAAGTGTAGGAAGCAGATTGCAGAGCTGCAATCGTTGCTTTCAGTACAGAATGGGTTCCAAAGCACCTTTGGAACACAGTTAGATGAGGAGAATGCCCCAGATTGGCAAGAATTGAGCGAGACAGCACAGCGCTATGTTCAGGGAACATGTGCGCCAGCAGCGCAACAGAAAAGGAAAGCACCCCAACCCCCCACAGATCAGATAGCACCCGCACCTATGAATCCTGTCACCACCCAAAGAAAGGCAACTACCGACGGCGCACCCGACATCACCTACACCACCCCCTTAACTGTAACGCAACTCAGGGACGCGTGTGAGAAAATCACCCCGTTTCTCCCCACCGCAGACCCCCACCAATTTTTCGCGAAAGTGAAACAGCAGGCTACCATGTACGGCCTGGATGAAAGCGAGCAAGTGAAGCTCACAGTTTTGAGTCTAGACCCATCAGTAGTTGCAGCCCTCCCCGACCCACAGAACGTTGGAGGAGGCACACTAGAGGAGATGCATACATCTATTTTAGACGCGATAGGGTATTGCTCTGGAAAATACAGAATGTGTCATTTGAAACATAGAGGTCTGCCAATATCTGGTCTGGGAGAGTGCAGGGAAAGATCCCACAAGAGGTTGGTGGCAGCTGAAAAGAGCAGAAACTGTGGTCAGCTCTTCTGTCAAAAATGCAGTCAATTTCAGTCTGTCAGAATTGTTATTACAACCTGCAGCAGGAGAAAGGGAAAAAGAAAAAAGAGAGTTTGCATATATTTCTTTGTGCTGTTGAAATATTGTAATGGACTGCCCCTTTAAGCCCCGTAGTCCATTCCCTATCGGAGGTCCCGATCTCTCCCGCCATAAATCACTAAGCGCGGGCTTCTCTCGCTCCTCCCACTCCCCCCACGCGCGAGGAAGAGACAGAGAGCAGCAGAACGCGAAGCAAGAACAGCTGACGGCCCGGGGGCTCCCCTCAAGGAGGTGGAAGGCTCAAAGAAACGGCAGCAAGAATGAGGAGGAGGAGAAGGAAGATGTTTGTCGGTGGACTCAGCTGGGAAACAAGTAAGAAAGATTTAAGGGACTGCTTTTCTGGAGGTGGAGAGATTGTAGACTGCTTAATTAAAATGGATCCTGAAAGAGTAGACAGGGTATTGAATGGGGAGCACAAACTTGATGGGAAAGTTATTGATCCCAAGAAAGCTCAGGCTATGAAGGGCAAGGTTGAAATAAAATTGGCCCAACCTAAGGACTTGTACCAGCAGCAGCAATGGGGAGGACAGAGGACAGAACACAGAGAACAGAGAAAACAGAGAAACAGCAACAGGAGAGAAGGGGAGGGAGAACTAAAAGAGAGAGAGAGAGAAACCAGCAGCAATGGGGAGGGACAGAACACAGAGAACAGAGAAAACAGAGAAACAGCAACAGGAGAGAAGGGGAGGAGAACTACAAGAGAGAGAGAGAGAGAGTCTGAACGTCCCTACAACAAACCAGCAGCATCCAGAATCACTAATCGTTTTTCCTTTCTGTAAAGAAAGTGTTCGCAACTTATTAAAAAAAAGTATAATAATAATGAAATAACTTAACCTGAAAAAGTGGTTATTAGCTTACTTCACTTCCTTAATAACGCAGGACCCAGGACATCGATGCTACTAAGGGGTAAGTAGGTAAAATTCTTCGGTGAATGTATGGGTTATACCGGGGAATAACTTGGAAATATAGTTTGACCTGAATGGCACCCACAGAAGCCTGCATCGGAGTCAGGGAGTGAGAATCCCTGTTCACCATTTGGAATCTCGGCCCTTTTTGGTATAGGGGGAATTCTAAGACAGGGTGGTGAATTTACAAAAACATGGCGCCCAACGTGGGGCTCGAGCCCATAATTACGCCCAGCCTGTTTTTTGCTTTCTCCATGGCATCCAGCGTGGAGGCCTAGAATATTAGAAGTTTCTCGGTAAAGCGAGGCTGGAATATTAGAAGTTTCTAGCTGAGCAGAATGGGGGCTAGAGTAGGGGCTAGAATATTAGAAGTTTCTAGTTCCCAAGAAACGGTTGGAATATTAGAAGTTTCTAACCGGCACAAAGGCTAGAATATTAGAAGTTTCTGGTCTATGTATGAGTCAGACTTTACCTGCCGAGTTTAGTCTGGAAAGGATATTCTGTGGATCGAGGGGACTGAAACTCAGGTTGGGTGTGAATCAGCAGACTAGAAGATGCTGACCCTGAGTGAAAGTCTGCAAGACATCTTGGTGACAGCACTAAAAATCTTGCATCCATTACTGGTAAAAGGAGGCCAAAAAATAAATCATCCTTAGAGTAAGGCAGATTGTGCGGAAAACTTTCTGGAAAATGGGGACGCCTAGAATTCAGAGACCAATAACCAATCGACCCTTAACAAAAACAGGAAGATAGTGCCTTAGTCAGCCTTGGCTAGGGCCCAGAAAGGGTACTTATCCTTAATTTCAGATTGCAACTGAGAGGGACAACCAGGAACAGAACTTGAATTCCGAAAAATGGCAATGAGAATAATCCTCTTGCTCTGAAACATGGTCAAGAGAGTTGAAACAATGAAACAAGAGTAGAAAAGCTTAACAGAGGCAAAAAAAAAACTCCTGCAGAAGTGAAACTTAACCGCATGGAGGGGTCTCAAAATTTTGTTAAGAATAACTAAAACCCTACAGAATAGAGGTCCAAGATCTCAGTGGATAAATGTGTATGTGTGTGTTTAATAAGGATTTGTGAAATCCTACAGAGTAGAGATCCAAGATCTGAGTGGATGAATGTGTGTGTATGTCTAATAAGGAATTGTGAATTTCCTTTAATATTTGTATTTTTAAAAAAAATGTTACATTTTGTAAAGCCGATTTTCACATAAATTGGAAGTTATAAACAGCAGGCAGCAGTCAGCTGCTTTGCAGACTTTGAAATTTCTGCGTTGAAATTGAAACTGCATGGCTCCGCAGGGTCCTAGTGCCTGGCGATCACACAAAGTCATCACACAAAGTCATATGCAGAAATAATGATGTTTAGAATGTTAAATACCTTGAAGAAGGAGCTTTAGAAAATAAAGATATTAAAACCAATTGATAATACAGAGGAAATTTGGGTGATGCTACCCACTGAGACTGCAGGGAAAATAATCTGTGAAGCTGTAAAATGTAAAGACAAGATTGTTCAGATTCTGGGTACACATACAGTTGAATTAGAGAAGCATGGTATCTGGAGCAAAATAAATTGTATCACAATTTCTCACTCAGGGGTGCAATGACAGAAGGAGGAGGCTTAACAGGCCTTAATTGTATGATGTACATCAATGATAAGGAAAATAAAACAGTTCAAAAAGAAATGGTGGCAAAAGAAATCCGGAAGTCCTGGAGAGGGAACTTCTGGGATAATCCAAATGAAAATAGAAAGTACAAATTAAAGAATAGGGCCCTCTCCACCCTTGATCTGTTCATTTGATTTTCAGATGGAAAAAATAAATAACGAACCAGTTCACAAGAAGGAAGAGAACTACACTCCAGAGAGGAATCTTTTAGACAGGATTGGGGGGGGGGGGGGGAACTAATGATACAATTGGCTACATATTTGAGGGAATTAAATGACAGAACCCGGAGGAAAACTTTACGGGTTAGAAACAAATTAAAATATCAAATTATAACTGGACAGTGAAACCTCCAGTCAGACATCTCTAACTGGACATTAGCTGATGGGTGATCTGCGGTCTCCATGGAGTATGTACTACGCGGTGGAATTATTAAGGGTCTCGTCAGATAGCAGCGACTGACGAGGAACCCCAATATGATAAATGACAATAGTTTAAGAATTTTTGTAGCTTGATACCACAGCGGGAAAATTGTTACCAATGCAGCAAAACAATATTGCATTGAAGAGCTGTAATCGTTATAAAGAAAAAAAAAAAAAATTTAATGTAAATTGATAGGGACTGTTATATATATATGATAAGGGGGGTATGTGTGTCGTTAAAGAACTTGATCCGAATTTCTAAACTGTGTGAATGTTTTAATAGAGGGGTAGTTTAGTGTGTTTTCTTGATTTAACTATATAGTACATTACAAATAATATTGATGTTGTTTATATGCCATATTTAGTATGTAATAATTATTGTTCCCAAAGCCAAGAAGGAATGTTTCGATATTGATATTAAATTTTGTTAACAGTTGAAAATATGTAAAGTTGTAACACACAGTCTATTTGTGTGGTTAGGTAATGAGTAATGTGTTAAGATAAGACTTAAAATTTTTACTATGTATTTAACAATAGGGAGAATTTGTTTGAAAAAGAGACGGTTCAATGTGGTTTTGCAAATGCTGTAATGGAAAATATGCACTTTGTCAGAAAGATATTCTCATGTAAACTAGAGGTTGGCAGACTTACATGATTCACGACAATGTTAGACATTAATGGGGAAGTTAGGAATACAAGCAGGATCAATTGAAAATTTTAAATTAATAAAACAAGGGGATCAGTGGGTGGTACATGATATAATTACCCCATTCCAATCAGAAATGGAAAACAATTTGGACGACGGAAAAATGGGACACGTAACAGCCAGTGATGGACAAAAGATCTGTTTGGTTACTGATGAACTGAGTTGTGTGCTGTTTCTAAGAGACATGAGGAAGCTTATACGGTGCTGCTATCCCAAGGAAGTAAAATGCTGTGGAGGTAGTGGAACACACGGAAAGCTATTGTGTTACCTTCCTGAGCGGCTATGGCTATGGTTCACGGTAATTGGACTGGAACGGAAAACAAGACTCTTACTGACACTGGTCTGTGATATGCATACAAATGACAAAGATCGGGGATGTATGTTAGTACAATTGGATGGGGGGAAAATAAACCAAATTAAAGTAATGTTTCAAATGTCAAGACGGGGTGTTCTGGAAAATACAGAATGTGTCATTTGAAACATAGAGGTCTGCCAATATCTGGTCTGGGAGAGTGCAGGGAAAGATCCCACAAGAGGTTGGTGGCAGCTGAAAAGAGCAGAAACTGTGGTCAGCTCTTCTGTCAAAAATGCAGTCAATTTCAGTCTGTCAGAATTGTTATTACAACCTGCAGCAGGAGAAAGGGAAAAAGAAAAAAGAGAGTTTGCATATATTTCTTTGTGCTGTTGAAATATTGTAATGGAATGCCCCTTTAAGCCCCGTAGTCCATTCCCTATCGGAGGTCCCGATCTCTCCCGCCAAAAATCACTAAGCGCGGGCTTCTCTCGCTCCTCCCACTCCCCCCACGCGCGAGGAAGAGACAGAGAGCAGCAGAACGCGAGGCAAGAACAGCTGACGGCCCGGGGGAGCTCCGCTCCCCTCAAGGAGGTGGAAGGCTCAAAGAAACGGCAGCAAGAATGAGGAGGAGGAGAAGGAAGATGTTTGTCGGTGGACTCAGCTGGGAAACAAGTAAGAAAGATTTAAGGGACTGCTTTTCTGGAGGTGGAGAGATTGTAGACTGCTTAATTAAAATGGATCCTGAAAGAGTAGACAGGGTATTGAATGGGGAGCACAAACTTGATGGGAGAGTTATTGATCCCAAGAAAGCTCAGGCTATGAAGGGCAAGGTTGAAATAAAATTGGCCCAACCTAAGGAAGTGTACCAGCAGCAGCAATGGGGAGGACAGAGGACAGAACACAGAGAACAGAGAAAACAGAGAAACAGCAACAGGAGAGAAGGGGAGGAGAACTAAAAGAGAGAGAGAGAGAAACCAGCAGCAATGGGGAGGACAGAACACAGAGAACAGAGAAAACAGAGAAACAGCAACAGGAGAGAAGGGGAGGAGAACTACAAGAGAGAGAGAGAGAGAGTCTGAAGGTCCCTACAACAAACCAGCAGCATCCAGAATCACTAATCGTTTTTCCTTTCTGTAAAGAAAGTGTTTGCATCTTATAAAAAAAAAGTATAATAATAATGAAATAACTTAACCTGAAAAAGTGGTTATTAGCTTACTTCACTTCCTTAATAACGCAGGACCCAGGACATCGATGCTACTAAGGGGTAAGTAGGTAAAATTCTTCGGTGAAGGTATGGGTTATACCGGGGAATAACTTGGAAATATAGTTTGACCTGAATGGCACCCACAGAAGCCTGCATCGGAGTCAGGGAGTGAGAATCCCTGTTCACCATTTGGAATCTCGGCCCTTTTTGGTATGGGGGAATTCTAAGACAGGGTGGTGAATTTACAAAAACAGTACAATAGAGGAGACCCAGTCGAAGGCCTAAATAAGTGTAGGCAAAAGAGGACAGAGCATCCCACAGCATTCGCAGGAAGGCTGTGGATCCATTTCACTGCCGTTTTTGGCGAATTAGACCGCGCACATTTAAACCGAGACAATATGGTTAAATGGACCCGCACCATAATCTCCCATGGCACAGATGCAGGACAGAATGTTTGTAGTAGTTACGACCCCTCAGAAGAGGCCCATAATGAGAAATGGGTTCTGAAAAGATTGTCCCGTGCTTGGGAACAATCTGTCCAGGGCAAAGTTAAAGTGAAGACCCCAGAGGAAGCTCAGGCTGCAGCAGATATTCAGGCAGTGAGAGCGCACCAAAACCCCACATGGGTAAACGAGGGAAAGAACAGCCCCCCACAGAAGTCGCAGGAATGCTACAACTGTGGACAATTAGGACATTTTGCAAGGGAATGCAACGGCCCACATAGATCTCAGAGAGGCCAGCAGACAGGCACTCTGAATAGGAACAAACCTAAGCCTATTCACAGTATAGGGACGCAGTCAGGACAGACCAATGTGGGCGGAACGGACTGACGGTGTTCGGGCTCCCCCACTTGGGTCTGTGACACCCTCTGGGATCGATCCGGAAGGCCGGTAGTCACAGCAAAGATTAGAGGGAAACCCATAGAATTACTTTGGGACACAGGAGGGTCCCGCACCACAATTAATTCCACCATTACAGCACAGGCAGACACGTGGCCGACCACATCCACAATTACACTCAGCGGATTTACAGGTCACTCGCAGCAGGGACACATTACAGCCCCCGTAGCAATTCAGCTAGGGAACATCTCCACCAGACACCCCTTTGTTTTAGTTAGTCTGCCCCCCACAGCAGAACACATACTGGGTATTGATTTTAAGAATGCCCACAGCCTGTCGTTCGACCCAGTAAATTAGTGTGTCTGGAGAATGGCAAAATCGGACAGAGCACCCGCAACTCTCACAGTAGGAGAGTATGCAAATAGGATTAGCGCAGTAGGCGACTATTGTTTCGACCTGACCACACTTAGCACGGACAGACAAGTTAGGGCAGTTTTGAACCGACACAGGACAGCATTTGCCAGTCACCGGCACGACTGCGGCAGAATGACTGGACAAGTTCAAGTTACTGGACCTGACCCCAGACCACAGAGACAGTACCGATTTCCCCTAGAAGCAGAGGGAGAAATTGGAAAGGTGATAGAAAGCTTACTAGAGCAAGGGGTACTTAGGACAGTAGCCTCGACCAATAATGCACCTATTTGGCCAGTGAGGAAGCCCGACGGATCATGGCATCTGACCATTGATTATCGGGAACTCAACAAAGTAACCCCAGCAGTAGCCCCCACGGTAGCAACAAGTCCCGAGACCATGCTCAAGCAGGGACTCCACTCCAAATATTTCACGGTATTGGACATTAGCAATGGCTTCTGGTCAATCCCATTGGCAAAGGCGTGCCAGTACAAATTTGCCTTCACATTTAAAGGACAACAGTATACGTGGACATGCCTTCCACAAGGATTCCACAATTCCCCATCCATTTTCCACCGCCAGCTGGCAAATGGATTAGTCAAATTTTCCCGACCTGAATGTTTGGTACAGTATGTGGACGACCTATTACTGCAGACAGACACCAAGGCAGAGCACATCATGCTTCTGGCCGAGCTCCTGGAACTTCTGAACTCAATAAGATGTAAAATTAGCCCCAGAAAGGCCCAAATATTAGAGAACCAAGTGATGTATTTGGGTACAGTGATCACGCACGGCAAACGCGAGATCGAGTTCAAAAGAATTGAAACGATTGTCAAATTGCCCCTTCCCCAGAATGTTTCAGCCCTCCGGTCATTTTTAGGACTGGTTGGTTACTGTCGGAACCATATCGATGGTTTTGTGACAAAGGCAGCCCCACTCTCAGACCTCCTTAAGAAAGGAGCCCCTTGGGAATGGCTTCCGCAGCATACAGAGGCTGTGGAAGAATTAAAAAAGGCCCTTAGTGCAGCACCCGCGCTACAAGTCCCAGACCAACTCTCCCCCTATGCAATAGAGGTAGCGAGCACAGATCTGACCCTCTCGGCCGTGCTCCTTCAGGAACGGCACGAGCAGCTACGACCCGTGGCTTATGCCTCACGACTTTTAGACCCCATCGAGCAAGGATTTTCAGCCTGCGAGAGGCACCTACTAGCAGTTTTTTGGGCAGTTCAGTACTTCTCGTATATTACCGGACTCAATCCCATCACCATTTTGACCGAACACACCCCCACACAGTTACTTTTAGACGGTCCACTGAAGGACGGTTCAGTGAGCCAGAGAAGAGCAGCTAGGTGGACGTTACTGTTACAAGGACGGGACATAACAGTTAAACGGACCAGGACACACACATTTTTAGCCGACAACCTCCAGTATCCAGGACAACCCCATGAATGTGAGATTGTAGCACCCCTACACAACACAGGACCCTTCATTGCAAAGACGCCCCCCAGGAAGATAGGGAATTCAAGCCAGAGCCCCCAGCACACAGACACGTGTGCCCCATTGAAAATATATGTGGACGGTTCATCCACAGTTTTAGATGGAGAACGCATCACTGGATGTGGGATCTATGTGGAGGATGCGCAGGGTCGCGCACTAGAGGAAATTTCTTTAAAATTACCGGGTCACTTAGGCGCGCAAGCAGCAGAGCTTGCGGCCATCGCATATATAGTGGACCACCCAGACTCGTTTCCCAGCCCAGCAGACATATATTCGGACAGCTTATATGTTTGTAACAGCCTGACCGATTTTCTACCCCTGTGGAGGACGAGAGGTTTTGTCTCCGCAGACGGGAAGCCCCTTCCATCAGCCCCATTACTCCGCCATATCCTAGAGAAGGCAAAGGATAGGACGTATGGTATAGTTAAAGTTAGGAGTCACCATAGGTCACCCCCCCCCCGGAAATGTAAAAGCCGACGCACTGGCAAAAGCAGGTTCCAGGCGAGGTCACTTTTGGACACCCCCAGCTAGCGCACCAGCTAGCGCCCCTGTGAGTGCAGTTCAGGTCTCACAGACAAACATCAAAGATTTAACACAGGCACAGAAACAGGACGGAAATCTCCGGAAGATTTTTAAAGGAAACTTTGTAGCACAATATGATAGATTCAAACACGCTTTGACCGCACGAGGGTGTGATCATTAAAGATAAATTGTATGTGGTTCCTGAACAAGATAGGAATCAAATGATTGCCTTATTCCATGACAGTCATGGACACCAAGGGATCGACCCGACCACAAGACACCTTAGACAACTCTGTTGGTGGCCCAACTTACGAAAAGATGTAACACACTACATAGAGAATTGTCTAATTTGTGCACAGAATAACCCGGAGAGGTACTCAAAGAAGGCACAACTCAGCCACACTCGCCCCGTTAATGGCCCCTGGACAAACCTCCAGATCGACTTTATAGGACCATTGCCCCCTTGCAGGAATGGCTATAAATTTTATATGTTCTGGTGGTTATAGATACCTTTACCAAATGGGTAGAGGCCTTCCCTTCACGAATCAACACAGCTAAGACAGCTGCAAAGATCCTGACCCACCACATCTTTACGAGATGGGGTCTCCCCAGAAGTATAGAGTCAGATCAGGGATCTCACTTTACAGGACGGGTCATGAAGAACGTCCTGACCATATTCGGCATAAAACAGAACTTCCACATTGCGTATCACCCCCAGTCAAGCGGGATAGTAGAACGCATGAATCGGACCCTAAAATTGACCCTTAGGAAGATGGTACAGGAGAAAAATTCGACTTGGGAATCAGTGCTCCCATTCGCACTAATATTCATCTGCAACACAGTCTCATCATCTACAGGTTTCACCTCAGACACACTCATCACCGGACGCCCTATGAAAGGGACAGAATTCCTATTAGGACTGGACATGACCAGCCCCGAAGTGACGGCCCTCACACATGAGAAGGCAGTCAAATATTTAGTTGAGACTGTGAGGTCTGCACAGTTAGCAGCCGCAGTAACATTGGGCAAACGACGAAAACAGAGCACGGCCTGTTTTAATAAGAATGTACACCCCACGGAATTTCAGGTTGGGCAACAGGTTACGCTATCTGTTTATAACCCCAGCACGTTTTTGGCTCCTAAATCTTCCGGCCCGTATTCAATTTCAGACAAAATCAGCCCCTCAGTTTATAGAATAAAATACCCCAACGTTAAGACTGCGTGGTTTCATATTAACCAACTGAAGGCTTATGGAACACAGTCCAACCACTCACACCATGACCTACTAGACGCAGCAGAACACCTCGCTCCGCCCACAAGAGACACATTTCCACCCTCCCCCTCACAGACCAGTTCCTCATTGG